>NW_026067927.1:19285345-19436961 GCF_014885135.2 Alexandromys fortis
GAGAGAGAGAGAGAGAGAGAGAGAGAGAGAGAGAGAGAGAGAGAGAGAGAGAGAGAGAACACAGTGAGTGCTTTATAAGGGCATTTATAGTATAAAAGACCACGCCCAAGTAGGCGGCAACTTAAAGGCTGAAGGAGATCCTACAGCAGTGGCATGTTGTAAGAGGGTAAACAATCTCCAAGAGCAATTCAATTCATTATTGAATTCTAGAAAAGAATGTCAGTCAAACTAGTGGTAGCTAGGAAGAGATCACAGAGCAGCTTCAGATATTTTTGCATGTGGCTCTGACTCAAATGTAGTGTTTTTCTTGCATCAGTCTTATCTCAGCTTCCAATTTTGAAAGCAAGGCTCATGTGTTTCAGAATATTACTGTCATTAATAAATAACTTAATAAAAATGACCAGGAATTTATCATTATAACTGCATGAAGGAGTTGATTAATTGTGGTGTTTGAAGTAATTTGGTAAAATATTTTGCAAATGACTTAGAACATTCTGTATGTGTGCAAATGTCTCCAGGCTTTATGCATACACGTAGGAGAGCTATATAGAGATTCCAGTTTTTAATGAACACTGTTTATAAATGGAGGCAAACTATTTACCCAGAGAATGGAAAAGATCAACATCAACAATTTCAAGAAGAAAAGGTTGACAGCCACAAACCAATCATTGTATTAAGTCTTATATTTTCATTGCCAGGACTTCTACACTTCTCTATCTCAGAGTTTCCAGATGGATGCTGGGTGCAATGAAAATGTGTTTCCCAGTGACAATTAGTTTCTTCTCAGGGTGATTTCCCGACAGCAAGAAGTATGTACCCTAAGCAAGAAATGAATTTAATTTTCCTGAGTGATGGAGTAATAGTGATTCCTTGGTAGTGGGCCATTTTGCCCACAAAGCCAGCTGGCAAGTGAATCAGGAAAATGTTTGTTGCTTTTTTTGGCGTTTTGCCTACACATTGAATGCAAGCGAGGCTTTGTAAATTATAGGACGAAATAGAGACTTGGGCCCTAGCCCAGAAATTTATTAATGGTTGTTGAGCAATCAGATCACAAGAGGGCATGTAGTTAAAGCGTCAATAGCAGGTGTCTAAAAGCCTCCTTCTTGTGGAGGTCACTGTTTAAAAATCCATAGGCTTGGCTTCAGACAAATGGAGACTTGAAGGTAATGGTCTTTATGTAATTCAGTGATTATATTATACTTACTTAGTAAAACAATATCAGAGTAGACATACTCATGGCTTATTAAAATATCTGAGTGTTTAGAAAAGTAGAGAATATAAGAACATCGGGCTTTAGAGATGTCAGGCAGCCTGTGACTTACATACTTCCAAATCATCACATCCCTATCTGTGTCTAAGATACCAGCAGTTCCAACACACACTTAAGAGAACTTATGCACAGAAAGCAGCTGTACCATTTGTTGCCCTGTAAAATAATAGTATGCTTACAGGCATGCATAGGAATTTTTTTGAATTGTAAAATAATCAGACATGCCTTATATAAGGCATAGTCAGTGTGAAGCATCTACAAACAAGTGTTAATCTAGCATAACAACTTGTCAGTCAGTTTCCTCTTTTAATTAGTCATTATAAATATCCCTGGAAATCTAAGAGATAAAATGGATTGTTTAAAAGTTTAATTACTGCTACATAACAAGAGATATTTGGTTTGTTTCTCACTGATTCCGGTTGTACAGAGTGCCACCACCGCTCTCCACACTGCAATCCCTTCAAGAATTTTCAGTGAACCTGTACAGGGACAATAGAGTCTTGAGAGAGACTAAGAGGGGTGAATTCAACAATTAATGAAACCAAATAATGTCTGTCTTTCTGAACCTGGTCTGTTTTGTGTCATGTATGTATCTTCCAGTTTATGGTGTTGCAACACTAGACAGTATCTTAATATGTATATATTAAAAATGACAATCCCAGAGAACCTAGACAACAATGAGGACCCTAAGAGAGACATCCATGGGAAGTAGAAAAAGACAAGATCTCCTGAGTAAATTGAAGCATGAGGATTTTGGGACAGGGTTGAAGGGGAGGGGAGAGGTAGGGAGGAGAGCAGAAAAAAAAAGTAGATCTCAATAAAAAAAATCAATAAAAATAAATAAATAAAAATAATAAATAAATATACATGGAATCATATGTAAAATATAAATACATATCACATGTGAAATAAATACATGGTAATTGAATATTTATGAAAAATTGTTTCATCTATAGTCTTCTTAATATATGTATGACTGTAAACATTCTTTATAAATATATTACATGCTACTTGCATGTATGTGTGCATGTGTGCATGCAATGTAAATTACCTCTTTTTTCTTTCAGTAACTTTGGTTAAGTGTTTCCCAGTATTTGGCGTGTACTTCTTTGGGAACACATTGGTGTGTTGCCCAAAGAAAGGTCAGAGAAGCGGGCTTAGTTTTACTGCCTTCATACATGAAAAGAGAGGGTCACATCTAATGCTTATTCAAGTTTCTGACCTATGCTTTTTCTAAAAAATTTGTGACTCACTGAGCTTAATTAGAATTGCTTACATGAGCACAGGTGGAACCCGTTGTTGTGTTGGAGAATGGGCAGCCTATCAATTGTGGCTGAAAACATTCTAGATGCTTATCCACTGGGACCAGTTCTTTTCATAAACTCGTGTTGTGTATCTATTAACACAGAATTCTTTCATTGCTGGGTTTGAAGAAAGCTGTGAGAATGGATTGCATGTCTAGGGCTGAGAGTGAGCTGCAAGAAACTCCAGGCTTGACCACACACAGCTCAGAGCTTCTCCCGCTCCCATTGGTAGTATAAACCATTAAGTGAGGGACACAGCACTTCTTTTAACAGAGAGTGAACAGGTTAATAAAGCATTCAGGTGGCTTAACATGCCACCAGGAGTGGTTTTGCTGTTTCCTCTCTCTAGACCCTAAGTCTAGACTGGTGTGCACGGTAATCACAGGGGACCACCTTGTCTTTATGCCACCTGAAACTGCCTCTGTAAATGTCCCGTAATTAAATACTTGAGAACCTACCAAAAGGAAACAGAAAATGGCCTGCCCCTGTGCTGGTATGAGTAATTTTCCTTTACCATGCATTGTTGGGAGAAGAAGAGACAAATATTGACAAACACTTCCAAAAACATTGCCATCTGCCATGACTTTTACAATAATTCAGAAAGAACAATAACAACCGCAAAATTCCTGATCAAAGCCGTGGCTGAACTTATGAATTTGATTTTCATGCAAATTCAGCTCAGAACACGAAGTGAAACGTGAAATGGAATTTGAAGGGGTCGTGCTTCTGGCTCCTGACTGACTGGAGCCTCCATCTGCCCGAGCCGCTGCAGAAGGCGCCGACCCAGTCCTCACACAACGCACGTCATTGGGGCTGATGAACATCAACTGCCACAAAATGGAGTCAGTCATCTGAGAATAGAGAAATGAAGTTGTTTGGGACTGATAATGAAACTCCTATTTGTTTTACAGATTTTCAAACCCCAGTGGGACACTGGGATATTACAACAATCTTACCTATTAAAAGCCATATGCATGTACATCCTAGGAATGTGTTTGAATGAGTAGATGTGTAGGGACATTTAGTAAACAGGCTGATGTACTGCTGAAGTTGCCATTAAAGTTTATGAAAAATTATAAAGAAAAAGAGGGAAGCAACATTAGTACAGAAATTTAGTATCTTTTACTGCAATCATTACGAAGGAGAAACAAATGCCATTTATTATATATATTTGTGATTTTCACTATAAAGAGTTATATATATTTATTAAATATAACTTTAGTTTTAATATCCTATATCAACTGCATAAAAGAAAAGGTTCATTATAAAATTTTTTATGAATATATGTAACTTACCATAATCATGTTCATACCCCCGTCATCCCTTCAGGTTTCCTCTCTCCCCGTCTGTAGCCCCTTCCTCTTTGTTTGGTTTTATGTCTCATAAAAATACCTGTAATTCACATGTCAGAGAAAGAAACTTGTGATCTTTGTCTTAGTCTAGCTTATTTGTCTTGATATGGTGATTGCCATTTCATTCATTTTCCTGAAAAAGACATGAGTTTGCTCTTATTTACAAACACACACACACACACACACACATACACACGAGAGACCTTCCCTTTTAATGTATTCATCTGTAGAGAATTTTCAATGATTTGGTTGATAAAACCAAGTTTTCAAGAGTAGTGGATTTAATTCATGCCTTAAGTGAACATTAGTATTTTCACATCATATATCTGAGGAATATTTTTAGGGTTTCAGCTAGGTAAACATCCCTCAAATTGGTGAACATGATTCAAGCTACGCCGTACAACACTTGTTGCTTGTGTTCAGTGTTTCCCTCTCTGTATTATGATTGACTGTGAGCGTGAAGGGTAGCAGCGGCTGTGAAATGAAAATATAATCATTTTGTCTTGAAAATCCAAAGCTAACTTATTACAACATGCAATTATACTCGGAATATGCCCTGGTTTTGGCTTCCCTCCTGTAAGTGCATGCTATTATATTTCTTAGAAAAACATTATGAAATGAGGGTATTAAGTATATGTTTAAGCAATTCCAAGCTTCTAAAGCTGGTATTAGCATCCAAATTCTTTTATATACAGATACCACCTGAGATGACAGTTCCGTCCTAAGTAATCTCAGTTACCAGAGCAGTATTCACATATTAAATTCAATCTGCAAAACAAGGATACTCATGACTTGGCTATTTTTCTTTTTTCTATTCCAACAGCTCTTCTGTTCCTGTCAACTTAACAACCAGCAATAGGACTTGCAATATTGTATTTCTAAACTTTGTTTATGTTTTTAATTTATTTCTTTACCATAGTTGTATTAACATTATTTAATCACAGGCCTGGATGTTTGCTCTCCCGACAACAGCATATTACTGATTCAGAACACATACTTTTTGTATTAGCCGAGGCTTTCTGAAATCATTGTAGTGTGTCAGTTGAATGTGTAATTAGGCATTTTCCTAAATACACAATAATTACCCAGCAGAAAGTGCTACTGTTTCTCTGTCTTACATTTAACATACCCAGAGTCCTTAGTGACAACAATCAAGAATGAAACAGCCAAACACTGTTCAGTTTTTTTTTTTTTTAACAGTAAGCTTTATATGGAGGTGTAGAAAATAAAGAAAATCATGCGAACCGTAATGACTACTCTTCGGTAACTGCCACAAAGCCGCACTTTCAGGCAGCTGCCAGAGCGGTCCAGCTCTGAACAGTGATTATCCAACCACCTGTATCCTCAATGGCTGACTTCTCTCTCCCTCATTTTTCTATTTCGGAAGTATATGAACTAACAGTCAGACAAGGGACACATTGCTTTGAGCTTGTCCACTCAACAAGTAATACATTATATTATTGAGGTGCATCCAAGTTGATAGGGGTGTCATGGGTGACTCCCCCTGCCATTGACTGACATCATATGCATGTCTAGGGATCATAAGACCATTCTAGCAGTGATGGGTGATGATATTTGTACTGATTTTTAAGCAACTGACTAATAAAGCTCATTTATATGTTGCTTCTTGATTGCTGTCATATACAAAGGGACAGATTTTGGAATCACTACCCAGCTGCCAAGCATGGTTGAAGGTCAGGAAGATGACTTGAAATATGGATTTTGGGGGGAGTGTTTTGAGTGATTAAAAATACTTCCGATGCTGGAGAGATGGCTCAGTGGTTAAGGGCATGTACTACTCTTGCAAAGCACCTGAGTTTAGATCCCAGCACTCATAATGAGTGGCTCACAGCTGCCTGCAATTCCAGCAGAAAGTTCCAGGGATTTCAGCATTCTCTCCTCACGTCTGTGGCCACCTGAATGTAGTGCACACACAGACAAACAGACACATACATATTCACAAATAAACATTCAAAAAGTGAAGATACTAATATCAACCATAAAGTTTTTTCTTGATTACCTAGATCATGGAAAGAAAAAGGGAGGCAACTGTGAAGAAATATTTACATTTTTAAATTTTTCCATATGTTTGTGTGTGTGAGTGTATGGTATGTTCATATATGATTCTTGCCTTGTGTGTGTGTGTGTGTGTGTGTGTGCAGAACCAGTTTGCATGTTTGTTTGTTGAGGTCAGAGGAAGACATCCAATACTCAGTACCCTGCTCTAGCACTGTCTGCCTTATTCCTTTGAGACTGAAGTTGGAGCTAGGCTTGGCATCTTCCTATATGTGCATCTCATATTGTTCTAATTATAGGCAGAGAAAATCAGATCCAGCCTTTTTTATTACCTGTGTGCTGAGATCCTGTTCCAGGTCCCCAGGATTGTGCTGCCAACAACCTTCCGTGCTGAGCCATCTTTCCAGCCCAAGGCTTATCTTTCACTCTCTCCTTCATTTACTACCTATTAGAATTCCTTTTTACCAAAACCAATATCAGAATATCAATAATAACCTGATGTTGGTCCTGGCCGTGTGAAGCTTCAAGTCTATGTGACGTATCTCTGCCTCAATGGTGACCAGTCATTTAGTTAAATAAACTTTAAGCTTATCAAGGTTATAAAGATATGTTATTGATATATGGACAATGTTTAAACCCATGGAAGTTGTCAGTGCCCGCTAGAAAGGTAATAAAGAACAATGAGAAGATCCATGTCTTAAAAGAAATTGATAATTTGACTGAGTATCCAAAGAGAGGAACTTGAAAAGCAGACAGATTGAGATGTATCTTAGGGTTACTGGGAAAACAATATGATGGTGAAGTGCTGGGAGGGGAGGAAAAGGAGGAGTAGGATGGTGGGAGAAGGGAATCATGTGTGGTCCAGGTGATGGCAACATCAAAACTGAACCTGCCTTTAGATTTTACAAAAGCTTGTCTGGATTTCATAGTCCATCAGAGTAGTATAAAAGCAATGAGAAAATGTAGATAGCCGGCAATTTCTTCTAAGAATCATCAATAAAAAGGAGAGGAGATCATGGCAGCTGGAGAGGTATGGACTCAATGTTGTTCTTTAAGTAGGAAACTATGAAGTGTCTTGGTACACCAGGAATGACTCAGGTAAAATAGTGCAAGGCACTAAACAGACAGATAAGGACATCCCCAGACGCCATCACCAGAAGCCCTGGAGCTGACTTTCAAACTGCTGGACTTTGCTAAGGATTAATCCATTGCAAGGTGGAGCTTAAAACTTCTTAAATCATCTTGTGAGTGTACCATTGTTTGAATGCCACCTGGGATAGAAATGACACAGACTACTCCACCAATGGACCGAGTCTCTGTAGCCGTGGTGATTGGACAGCGAGTCATGATTGTCCTCTGAATATCACCTCTGCCATTGCTTCAAGGGACAATACCCTTTCCCCACCATAAACTGGATGATCATGATCACCTGAGCTTCAAATCCCTGCTATCCCAGGGAACAATCTAATCAACCCTCATGGACCAAACCAATGATGAACTTTGTTCCAGTGAGTATCCTTCACGTCTCAAATGAGGTGATTCATGCTAGCCATTTTCCTTGGGACTGGCAGATCCTAGAGATGAAGTGCTGGAAGAATCTGGATCAATTAATCAAATATTTATTGAACTTGTCTTTAAGTTCTTAGGGCACTTGATAATGCCTAAGTAAATGGCTGTAAGAATGTTCCTGGAGTAAATGCAAGAATTAATAAATGGCATATCTGAAGAAGTAGAAGTGTTTTGCATTGTAATTACCTTTCTGGAGAACTTTTTAAAATCCCCTGATTATTGCTATTATTACAAATTAACGTGATGAGAATAATGTTTCCACATATGCTTATTTACTTTTGCAAAAGAATTACACTCTTTTAGAAAACATTGAATTTGTGTGGGATTATATGAATATTCAAAACACTATCTTATTTGTTACAAAATCTTTCAAATGCTTTAAATGGTATTTGTAATACAACAAGTTAATTTTTTTCTTAGTCCCCTGTGATATGCCAGCATACACAGCCTATAAAACCAATTCTTAAAGAATGTGTTTGTATAAAATCCATTTAAAGAGAAAATGCACTGAGGAACTGGCCCTTCAGTAAACAAACTATAGTGAAGAGATCTGGCTATTACCTTAATGAAAGGTCCAAGTAGAACTACTTCCAACGTACTGATGGTTTTAACTAAAGACAGTCTTAAGGTAGTCACAAAGAATCAATTAAATATGTGGAAGCTAAATTTCTATTTTGTCCCATTGGCGTGTGATGGAGTATTAAAAACACAAGGGCAGATACTGGGAGCCTAACATTTTGTTAATGAGCAGTGTATGTGACTATGAAGTTTTGCTTTATTCTCTGCCATCAACACTACCAGATGACCTCCTGTCTGTATTGTAACAGCTCAGAAGAGAAGACTGGCAGTCAGCGCTGGTTGCATTATGAGACACTTATTCTTGATTTGTTTAAGTGCAGAAACTATGTTCAATCCTTGGTTCCTTCCCAGAATTTAAAATAGCATACAGCCTACAGGAGCATTCTCATTTTATTAAATGAGTGAATAAAGGAATATGTGGAATTTTTTTGGCATCGATACACGAGCAATGGCTCATATGGTGAAGTAATGACCCGGGGCTCCTCCTTACTAACTCTAGGATCTAGTGCTACTTATACTTTAGAAAATGGTGAATTAAACTCGAAGAGATTGCATACAATTTACAAGTATTTCTCCGTGCAAGACCCATAATGACAGTCTAACACAGTTTGGTCTCCACTTCTTAGTGGGGGTCTGAACTATCATCAGTCATGAGGGTTGAAGAGATTCCAATCCTTCTGCTATTTATCTCTTCCTACTTGAGCCTGGGAAATCCTGTCAAATGTCAGTCTCACAGGTACAGGAAATGTCAGTCTTAATTATTCTTAAATAGGCACAGGCAATACTGATGGGAAGAAATCTAAGAGGAAGACAGCAAGGCCTGCATCGCCACCAAAACTTGGCTGCCGCCGCCATTAATGACCCATGCCACCAAGTCTCATGATTATCTTTATTAGATGGGTTTTGCTAGCTAGCTGTGGTTGGCCTACACTATACTTAATCAATCCTCCTGCCTCTGCTTCTTGACGACTGAGTTTACAGATGTGTGCCACGATGCTTGGCTTGCGTTTCCGACTTCAGTTTGCAGGATTGAAGGCATGTGTCAACGTGTCTGGCTCTGGCTTCAAGTTAATTGATGTCTCTAGCCCAAGCAGTCACATTTTTCTGAGCACCAAATTTTTGCCCATTATTCATACAGTCATTAGCTTAATGTGTTTTGAAAGCCTACCTTCATGCCAGCCAGTATGCAAATGCATGCAGTATGGGCATCAACCAAAAAGAAAATCTGTGCCCTCATGTGGTTTTTGCTCTGAAATGGGAGTCTAGAATGAGATTTTGAAAACAGATGTGTACAAATAAATACATGAAAAGATGTGGAAATGCTATGAATTTCAGAAAAATAAATATAATTAGGATGAAGTGCCAAGATATGGGTTAAGATTGTTATTTCATTCATAGCTATCAGACACTAATAAAGGGATGCTCATAACTAGAGGACTTAGAAGAAGGAGAAGTTTATGATGTAGAATGGAGGGAAATTATCTAGGACCACTCAACAGCAAAGAAAAGTATTTAGGATTGAGAGCATTTCTGTGATATCTTGAAGGATGGTAAGTCACGATAGAGTTTAACAGTTGTAGGAGGAAATGAGGTTACAAAGTCACAAGCGACTAGATTGCATAGGAGCTCTTAACTAAATAAAGGATTTTGCTTTCTTCTGTTGAAACGTTCTTTTGTGTGTCCTATGGATTCTGGGAGAAGACTCCGGAGGTTCTGCTCTATCACTCTTTTTTTTTTTTTTTAATATTTATTTATTATATATACAATATTCTTTCTACATGTATGCCTGCAGGCCAGAAGAGGGCACCAGACCTCATTACAGATGGTTGTGAGCCACCATGTGGTTGCCGGGAATTGAACTCAAGACCTTTGGAAGAGCAGGCAATGCTCTTAACCGCTGAGCCATCTCTCCAGCCCCTGCTCTATCACTCTTGAACTTGTTCTTCTGCAACAGTCTCTCTCAACGAACCTGGCTCTGGGCTTGCAGGAAACATGTCCTAGTGGTTCCCTGCCCCACGGCACTGGGGTTCCAAGCATAGACAGCCATACCTGCTGTTTTGTATTCTTGTGTAGTAAGTGCTCTTACCCACTGAGTCATCTGCTCAGCCCTAAATGATCTCACGATACAATTTCTAAGTAGTTGTTTAAATGAGTATTTTCCCCTCTAGGATCCCATATCTGAAAATATTTCTCCCAATTGTTGGCATTTTGGGAGTGGTTTAGAAGGTATTGCCTTGTAGGAGGAAGTATGTCACTGGGGGTAGGATTTGAGAGCTTCAAGCCTCTCCCTAAGTCTTGTTTGCACACTATGCTTTGTGTTTGTGGTTGATATGTGAGGTCTCCACTTTCTGTTCCTGTCGCTCTGCCTGCAGCTTGCTGCCATGCCTCCCTGGCATGACAGACTTATCTATCTGGAATCATAAACCCAAGTACACTTCTTGTTCTGTAAGTTGCTTCTGGTTGTGGTATCACAGCAACAGAAAAGGAACTTATGCAGTCAGTGTGGATGCTTTATCACGAAAAGACAACTAATAGACAAAAATCAACAAGCCACATCAAAGAAAAGCAAGAGGTTTGACATAGGATCACGAAGGTGATCTGACCCTAATACACTTAGAAATGGTGGATTCTTACCACATTTGAAATGGAATAAATCGTTTTATTGATGGATAGGTTGTAGCTTACACCCAAAGTAAATCCATCTATCCATCCATACATGCATGCATACATACACACATACATATATGAGTTAATCCCAAACTTTGGATAATAAAACTGAGGTTTATTTACTAAATGACTCAGTATATATAACAGAGGAAGAAGACAAAAGACTGTTCTAATATGATACAAAGGACAATTAGAACAGTTGTTTGCTTTAATACTTTGAGGCATCAGGTCATTAGCATTTTGTTGTTCAGGCAGTGATTCCACCCCAGACCAAGTATCCTGAAGGCAGCTGCTCCCTAGGTCAAACCTCCTATTTTAAAAAAGGAGCAGAAGTATGCCTAAACATCCTGCCTATTGGTCAGGGTGGAGTGGATCTACCTGTCTGAGCCATCTTAAGGTAAAAGAACCAAGTAACCACACCCTAAGTCAGGGTGTATAGCCACACTGGTTGTCAGCAACTTTGAAGGAGGTAAAACTCTCTGACCTGTAGACAAGGTGAAAATAGGCCCATATTTTTTGGCCTCCACACACAACCACGGTGCCCAGTGTGGACTTGCATTCAGATTCTTTTATCTTTGAGCCATTAAAATCCCAAATTCATGAACACATACCAAATTCTGCTTCCTTAACATTTTCTTCTGAGCTCAACTTTTTCCAAAGGAAAACAATCAAGCTGTAAATAATAGTGTCATTCTCTTTGCTGAAGAAATGACCAGCAGCTCTAAGACAATTTGCATGGAGCTGGGGGGGACAGCATCCTTCTCCTGGTGTTCACAGAGAGATGCTCTCCAGGAAACACGTGACCTCAAGCCTACTCATCACTGGCCGACGTAGGGATGAGCTTTTCCCCATTATTGGAAGAGGTATCAGGCATTTTGGCCAGGGATATTGACAAGGTACCCCAGAAAGCCCTCTTGTTTTGAAAGCCAGACTGGAGCATGGTCACTGGAAAAACCTCTGATAGTGGCCGTTTCTTTCTTTAACTCTGATTCCCCTAATGGCCTTTGTTGTTTCCCTGCCAATTGCGTGTTTCGCTAATAGGACTGGACTCAACAGACGGTGAAACAACACGAGGCGGAGTGATACTGTTCAGTGCTCTGGGTATGGCAAATTGACTTTGAAAATTGTCGTATGAACACTTTAGGTAAAGATCTGTTGTTAGTATGACCTCTAAAATAATGGAAACTGAAAACTAATTAAAAGAGGTGGAGCTGAAGGAAAGAAATTACAGGCTGGAAGGATTTTACTCCCCATGATAAGCCCTTTGGCTGTATTTAATTTTTAGATACCCATGGGTTGCTTTGACATGTCTATATATCTTAAGTAAATAATAAGATGCAATTTTAATTTGATAATTTCAATTAAATAAATTATATGCATAGTCATACATAAAATCAAGAATGCTATGAGTTACTCCCACGGTGGATGTCAACAGACCATTAACAACTGCACAAAGGCCTACATGGTACACTCTGTGGTGATGTCTATATGTAGTTGTCAGCTACATGGTGAACTCTACGGCAATGTCTATATGCAATTATCAGCTGGTCCTTGATCTTTTATTCTTGGGGTCTGAAGTAAGACTAATAGGTCAATCAATGTCTTCAGATTGAAAAAAATCAAAAGGCTTTGAAGCTAAGATTTAATTGCCATTAAAGACTCATCACGAGGACTGATGTAACTTTGCAAAGCACAAGAGATTTTTTGTTCGGTCATAAAGTTAGCATTTATAGTCCGTTATCTTTTACAGCATGCTACATTTGACATTCGGGAATGTTTTACGTTTTCTATAAATATACATTGCTAGGTTTCGTATAAAACCTGATGTCAAACTTTCTGTTGCCACATGTGATAGAAAGTGATACTTCAATAGGAATTTGTAAGGCTACTTGCCATCAAAATATTATGCAGAAGCTAGGTGTAGTGTTATGTGCCTGTAATCCTGGAGTTTGGCAGACTGAAGCAGGGGGATTGTGATTCCAGGTTAAGTGTGGGCTACATAATAATGACAGATAGATGATAGATAGATAGATAGATAGATAGATAGATAGATAGATAGATAGATAGATGATTGATAGATAGATGATAGATAGATAGATGATAGACAGATCAAAGATTTATTTTTGTTTGTATATGGATGTTTACTTTCATATTTGTATCTGTACCACATAAATGCAATGTCTACAGAGGCCAGAAGAGAGTATTTGATCTCCTGAGGTTGGTTGTGAACTATTGTGTGGGTGCTGCAGAGTGAACCTTAGCTCTCTGCATGAACAAGCAAGGGCTGTTAACCACTGAGCCATATCTCTAGTTTAAAGAAGTTTTTTTAAAGCATATTATTTTGATTTCAAATAATCTTTAAATAAACATGAACTACTATATTTGTTGTAAGCGTGAATCAAACATGCAGACTATTGGAAATAAAATTAATTACCATACACCATTAATTATATTAACATTAATATAAAATAAAATTAATTACCCTATTTCTGTTTTTAATATTTTGTTACTCTGATTAAGGTTAGCTTGGAGTTCACTGTGTAACCTATGCTATTCTGCAACTCACAGCAATCCACCTGCTTTAGCCTCCTAGGATTATAGGCAGGTGCCAATTGGCCCATCTATTGTAGCTCCTTCCCCAAATAAAGCAAAATATGCCTCTTTATCTAGGTATATTAGATACGTAAATCTGGGGCCTAACATAGTTGTACTGAGGAGTCTTTAGCCTTCTAATTCTTTCTGTTGGAGTGTATTTAAATACTATTATTGTCATAATCATATGTTTGGATTTAAAAATGTCACTCTGTCACCAGATAAAAATAAAAGATGAGAAACCACAATGAGAGGTGCAGGCAGATGGAGGTTGATGACAGTACTGGAACTAAGACTAAGGAACATGAAAAAAAAAGAACCAGATTTTGTTACTACTTGCAATGTGCACTTTCCTTGCTTGGTGATTAGATGCAGCAGAAATAAGGAAAAAGAAGGATATGGACTCTACAATCAATTAAAGAAATAGGCACCACGATAGCTTTGCATAATATGGTATTCTGAAACAAATTCTCTGCCTTAATGACAGATTTGTTTTGAAACCTAACATATTCCCTTTTGCTGAAGACAACAGAAATTCCTTGCCTCACACTATATGTCATAAGGCAGGCATAGTTTCACTGGATCTCCTATTGAAGAGTTTTAGGAAGGTAAAATTAACCCATCAGCCAGGGTGTCAGTCTCATCTATGACTGCTCTATGGGAGGAATTCCCTTTAAGCTTGTACAGCTGTTGAGAGGGAATTCAGTACCCTTACTTTTTGATCTCTCTTCTATGCCTGTTCTACTATCCAAAGCAGTATGGTTTATTATAATAGGCATTAGGCTCTTTAATTGCTCTAGGAAGGATTTTCCTCTATGATGGCAGGAAACAACTGAACTAGATTTGGCATAAGGGCCTGTAAGAGGTCCCTCACAGAATTTTCCAATGTCAAAGGATTACCTTGAATATCTCTTGTTGGCATATGGTTATGAAAAAAATACCTAACATGCAGGCCTTGGGTTCAGTCCCCATTGATGATAACAAAAAGAGAAACACACATGAATTATGGGTGGGTCTAGATACGGAGAAGAGAAGTTACACATATGGTGTACATCCACATACAGAGTGAACTGGACTCTTGGATTTTCTTTCTGCCATGTTTTGACATGTTCAGGATGCTATTCGTTCCTCTCTTTTTCTTCCCTTAATCTCTAGCAGCAGAACGATAAACATTTTGAGAAACAACGGTGCACTTTTCCAAACTCCATCATTAATGCTTTCATTACATGTTTAACATGCTTTAATTAAATAGAAAAACCTATAATTACATATGAGAAAGTTGGTGCTTCAAGTGAAGCTAAATTAAAAGCTGAGGGAGACTCGTGGAAGGTGAACAGCTTTGAAGAAGCTGTCAAATTAGTTGTTGCTGAGGTAACTATAAAAGACCAAGATAATATTCAGATAGACCTTGCCCTGAGACTAATCCAAAACTGTCATTGATTTCTCACTCAATGTGAAATAAAATATAAGGAAGAATTATAAAAGTTGCATCAATACTGTGGATTGTCAGAAAATTACAAAGCTAGACAGTCATTGGCCCACATTCCTAGAAATGCCTTGCTTATTTGTCTAAGTATTATAAGAAAAATAAGCATTAATTTTTTGAGTCTGGAGTTAAAATATGAGTTACCTTTATTATTATTTATATGTTAGTTACTTTCATTTTTAATGGCATCTGGAATCTACATACCATAAGCTACCCTTTAAAATGCAAAGCCTAGTTATTTCAAATGTATCTGTAAATTTGTAGTCCTTACAGGAATATGTTCATAATCACTCAAAGAACCCCACAGCCCTTCATATTCATCCTCATGTCTACTTTCTTGGTACTGACAAATGATAATCTTTTTGTCTGAATGCATTTGTATGTTTGGCCATTTTACATGAATGGGATCATATGCTTTGTGGCTCCATATGACTGTTTTATTTCATGCAACATATGGTTTTAAAGTTCATTCATACTCTTGTTTGCTCTGACCAAGGTTTAGAGCATCCCAGGTCTATGGATAAAAATACAAATATTTAGAAGGCAATCTGAAAACATGATTATTTAGCAAAATAGCCATATCAGGTTCTATGATAAGGTCTATGATCCAACAGTCATCGACTTCAGGTCTGGATTGTAGGAGCAAGAATTAAATTTCCTCCTGCGGAGTGGATCTCAAGCTCAACCAGACAGTGGTGACTATAGCTGAGGCACTATTGCTTCAGTGAGAACTTCTTACCTTGCAGGTTAGTATTGTAACATGCAGGGTCCAGTGCTTGGTAAAATCCTCTTGTCTTTTCTTCTAAGCAGCTAGCATAGCACCTTATGGTACTGTCAGCCTGCCAGGGAGGAAGACTCCAGGTTGGTTTGAGATTGATGTCCATGCCTGGCAGCCGAAGTGTTTGGTATCTTCAGAAATAGGGACCTACCATGTACTTGTAACCAAGGGAAATTGTAGTAGCTTGTGTTGTTTTGGGGACATCTGGGACCGCCATAACTGCCAGTTCCTTGGGAAGTATTCCTTGGCTTCTCTTGCAACTTCCGTTCTGCTTGAATTTCTATTGATTACTCAGAAAGAAGTGTTGGTTTTCAATGATATTGAAGTGTCTCTTCCAAATCTATATTTCCTCATTATGTGTTATAGATTTTCCTCAATTGATACATATTATAATTGTTATATTTCTCTAATAGACTAACCATTTGATAACTGTGACATGATATTCAACATAGTATGATAGAATATATATCAAATAATTTTGTTTTAAAGTCTATGCTATCTGGTATAACTGTGTGCATTCCAATTTTCCTAGTACTGTTTTCATGGTGCACATAAACTTTCTGTACTTTATTTTTGTCTTGAAAACAAAGCATGTCCTTTACCAATATAGTACTTGGTAAGTATTTTTAGAACCTATTGTGTCTATTTCTGACTTTCACTATATTGCTTATTCCACTTGCATATAATGTATTTGCTGACACTGTTGGAGTCACACCTTACCTAATCCTATTTATTCAATGTATGTCTTATTTGTTCTTGATATGTTAATGTCTTTTTGTGTTGAATAGAAAATATATATTTTCATTTTTAAAAATCTAAGATTAATCCCAACTTAATTTTGACATTACACCACCTTTTTTTTTTTCCATATAGCTCTACCGCCCCCCCATTCAAAAGATTTCTGGGGTTATACAAATCATACCTATATAGATATGTTCAAACACCCAAGAACATAGACTTTAAAATATTAGGTAATGCAGTAGTATTTTAACTTAAATATGAGGAAAATTAGCTCTAATAAATAATACATCCGCACTACACTTTCCATTTACCTATACAAATTTCCTGTGCTCTTAATTTCTTCATTCTAATTCAAGTCATTGCCTAGTCTCCCTTCATTGTCTAGTCTCCTTCCATTTCATCACTAAGGACTCTGTAATGCTTCTTGTAAGACTCGTCTGCTCATGACTTTTGCAGTTGTTTTTGTTCATTTGTAGTAAGTTACACACACTTTAAGCCACAGTGTCTACCTCCTTTGTATTTTCCTTGTTCTTCATCTAGGGAGAACCAGGAGCACCTGTCCTCTAGGTTTCCTGATATGCTAGACTGTGGGTTTCTCTACACAGCGACTCACGGTGTGGTTCTCCACACCCTCTGTCCTTTGTTTAATGCTAGATACTGGGTCCAAGGCTTTATCAGGCTCTGCATTCCATTCTTTTGTGAATCCTCTGGGTGTTTGTACTTTTTCATCAAGAGGCACATTTTGTTTTCCTACTGATCTGATTGGAAACATTAAAAGGTCGTTACATTCATTAAATATATTTTTGAGAAATGGTGGCATTTTATTTCTGTTAATTTTATTATTGATTTTGTGTATTTCTTTTTTCTTTATAATTGCTTAATAGTAAATTATTGTAATTGATTAATAGTACACTATAATTTTTGGTAGTTTCTTTTTATTACTTTTTATTTTATTTTTTAAAAACTATCTTTTTCCATTTTACATACCAATCCAAGTTCCCACTCCCTCTCCTCCTTCCATTCCATTAACTCCACCCGCCCATCCATTCCTCAGAGAAGGTAAGGCACATTGCTTGAGGAAGGTCCAAGGCTCTCCTTCCTGCTATATCTAGGCTGAGCAAGGTATTCCTTCAAAGAGAATGGTTTTCAAAAAGCCAGTACAAGCAGTAGGGATGAATCCTGGCCCCACTGCCAGTGGTCCCTTGCAGTCTGCCCCAGCCATACAGCTGTCACTCATATTCAGAGGGTCTAATTTGGTCCTATGCTGGTTCCTTCCCTGTCCGGCTCGAGTTGGTGGGCTTCCATTAGCTCGGGTAAGCTGTTTCAATGGATATCCTCATCATGGTCTTGACCTCTTTGCTTATATTTTCACTCCTCCCACTCTTCGACTGGACTTTGGGAACTCAGCCCAGTGCTCCACTGTGGCTCTGCTGCCTCTGCTTCTATCAGTTGCTGGACGAAGGTTCTGTGATGACATTTAAGATAGTCATTAATCTAACTACTGGACAGGGCCAGATTGGGCCCCCTCTCCACTACTGCTTAGGGTCTTAGCTGGGGTCATCCTTGTGGATTTCTGGGAATTTCTCTAGTACCAGGTTTCTTGCTAGTGACATAATGGCTCCCTCAATCAAGATATCGCTTTCCTTGCTCTCTGTCTCTGTCCTTCCCCACATCTTGACTATTCCGTTTCATGACAGACCTCGAATATTTACCTCAGATCTTGAATATCTGGTCCTTCTGCCTCCTCCTCTATAGGATTACAGGCATGAGCCACAATCCAGTTTCATGTGGTCCTGAGGGTCGAACCAAGTTCTTATACAGACTATGCAGGGACTTAAACAACTGGGTCACACCCCAGCCCCGAAGGCAGGGGACGGTTATAAAAAGGACATTTTCACTTTCTAATGTTTGATTGCTTAGTGTTACTTCATATACACAAAGTGTGGTAGATCCTTGAGTTTTGCTATTTTTCACGATAATGACTGATTTTCTTAGCATACGTCAAGAAAGATTGCTCTTTAAATGATTGCTTGAGAGTTTGTAATTATTATTACTGGGTTATAGTCTTTCTAGCACCTCTTCGGGAGCTATGAATAAAAATATTGGAGAGAGTTAAGGTCCTTATCTTCCAAACTTCATATTTTCAGCTTAAGCTGCATTATAAAGCCATTTCAAAGAGAATATATAAAGGATTGAAAGTTCTCTGTGACGGAACAAAAATTTTGATTCTGCCTTTCATATACCTTGGAGCCATACATCTGAAGCAATTCTCATCACGAGTATCATTGCTATAAACCAGAAGGAAAGAGGCCATCGAACTTAGAGCAGAGGAAGGTCATGTAAGGAGCAAAAGTTGTCATTTTTGACACAGAAGGAACCAAATGTTTTCCAAAGTGCTGAAGGAATAAACTGTGTGTGGTAAATAAACTTAATAAAGAACACATCATTGCAACAGAATGCCCGTCCTGAAGCAATTTTTAAATAGGGCCTGGAGGAATGAGTAGGAGTCAATGGAGCAGAAACAAGGGAACAGAATTTCAGGCCCAGAAAGCAACATGAGGGGAAGGAGCTGAAGCGTGAAATAACTTGGCATAATTGAGGAAAAGAAAGGAAGCTTCCCCCCAATGCCAATTAACTTGACCTGAGATTCACCAGGTACAACTTAAAATGCAGTAATAACATTGTTCCTTCACCAGGTACAAGTGATGTTTTTCCATGCGTGAATTTTTCAGTAAATAAGAGATGAAAACAAAACAAAACACAAATTTATGTGAACAAATTCTTGATGTAACAAAGCTTGGTCAAGCTGTCCTACCTGGTGTTAAAGTTTTATCAAGGTTTATGCTTTTATTTGTGTACATGTGTACACGCATGTGCATACACACACATACGTGTGAGCACATATGCCACATGAATGCAGTGTCCATTGTACATGTAAGTGATTTTGGCAAATAATACTCGAATAGAGTATATAGTGACCACAGTCAAACTATAGTAAATTTCTATCACCCAAAAATGCCGCGTTATGCCCTTCAACTCAGACAAGGATTGATATTTTTATCACTATTTAGTAGTTTAACTAATTCTGAATTTTCAGTGAGAATAGAATCACAAGACAGGAAGTTTTTGTGTCTGGCTTCTTTTTGCCCAGTCTATTGTTCGAGACTCTTCTAAAAGGTCACTTATTTTCACCATTGGTTAATTTAGTTTTAGTACTAATTAGTATTCCTTTCAAAAAGAAAAACCTTCTAAAAAATTCTGTGTGTGTGTCATGTGTGGAGGTCAGAGGAGAGCCTGAAGGAGTTGCCTCTCTCCTTCTACTGTGTGGCCTGGGCACAGAACTCAGGTTGTCAGGCTTGGTGGCAGGTGCCTTTCTTCCCTGAGCCATTCGCCAGCCCCTAAGTTGAGGTCTGTTGCTCTCATACGTTAGTTTCTTTATCTATTATCTAAGTGATAAATATTGAAGTGTTTTAAATTTTGATTTGTTTGGACTGCAGCTTCTGTGAACAATTGTGTAGACATATTTACATATATAAATGTTCTCACATCTCTAGGATAATTTCCTAGAGATAAACCACTGGGACATATACTCACATAGATAGTTAACATATGCATAGAGAATTGCCAAGTATTTCCACACAGGTTGCCTGGCTTCTTCATATTCTCATGGGAAATGCATAAGATTTCTAGTTGTTCAACATGATGATCAACACTTAATATTAGAAGACCTATATTTCAGCAGTCTGGGAGAAAGTTAAGCACATTAATATGTATTTTGCTGATGATTAAAACATTCTTCATTTTTTTCTGGAGTTTATTAGCATTCGCAAATCTTGTTTTGTGAATTATATATTCAAATATTTTACACATTGTGGATGTGGGTTGCTTGCCTAGTTATTGAATTGTAGTTCTCAGGATTATTAATTTATTCTTGATTCAAGTCCAATTATAAAATTTTTACTGTTTCACTGAAGATGAGATTTTAAATTTTTGATGAGTTATTCACATCTGAAATATCAAGTTTCTATCTAATATGTACCTGCTGTTGATCAATTTCGAAATCATTGTGATACTATGATAGCTTGAAAGTGTACCAATTTTAGTTTAAGTTGTGAAATAGCAAATGAAGAACAAATTAAATTTTGATATTTTTAATTAAAAATTTTTAAGGATTTTATATATGAGTAATTAATCATTTACACACTTCTCTCTTCCCCTCCAACTCCACTCCATGTCTTGATCCCACTCCCTATCAAATTCATGTCCTCTTCTTCAAAATCCATATATAATATATTTTTATATGCAATATATTTACAGAAGCTTTTTAGTTTCAGGACGTCCCATTTAATTGTTTCTTTCAGTGTCTGTGCTACCGGGGTTATATTTAGGAAGTGGTTCCCCGTGCCAAATGCCTTCAAGTGTACTTCCCACTGTCTCTTCTATCAGGTTCAGCGTAACTGGACTTACGTTGAGGTCTTTGATCTACTTGGACTTGAGTTTTATGCAGGGTGATAGATATGGATCTATTTGCATTCTTCAACCTGCCACCATCCAGTTATGCCCGCACCATTTGATGAAGATTCCTTCTTTTCTTGATTGTACAGTTTTGTCTTCTTTGTCAAAAATCAAGCGTTCATAGGTGTGTGGAATTACATCAGGGTCTTTAATTGCATTCCATTGAACAATATGTCTGTTTCTATTCCAATATCATGCTGTTTTCATTACCATAGCTCTGTAGTAGAGACTGAGATCAGGGATGGAGACACCTCTGGTAGAATTTTTTTTTCAGTATTGTTTAAGCTATTCTGATTTTTTTGTTTGCTTTTCCATATAAAGTTGAGTATTCTTCTTTCAAGGTCGTTTGTTGGTTCTCTTTCAGTCTTAGCTGAGAGGTTCTAATAAGTGCTCACAAAGCATACATTGCTACAAAAGAAATCTATTGGTCATGATGTATTATAATTACTTAGCTCTAGATTATTTTACAAATAATCTGTCAAAAGATTTCATTATTATTTAAATGAAGGACATTGGTTTGCTTATATAATTTTGGCTAGTGATGTTGGTATTACAAAATGTGTTTATATATGAAATATAAAAATACACAACCAGACAGTGGTGGTACAAGTCTTTAATCGCAGCACTGGAGAGGCAGAGTCAGATAGATTTTGTGAGTTTGAGGCCAGCTTGGTCCACAGAGTGAGTTCCAGGACAGCAGGGCTACACAAAGAGACCCTGTTTCAAAAATCAAACAAAACAAACAAACAACAACAACAACAACAACAAAAAACCTACCCAACATCATGCTTAGGGATAGAACAATTAAACTTTAATGTGTAAGGCAAATTCAATATGAAAGCCACTTGATATTGGGAAGAAAAAGATGAAAAATTACTCTAGTGTTTTAGGCAAACAGATTTCTCTGCTTAAAGGAACTAAAGATTTAATGGTACAAATAAAAGAGACACAGATGTATAAATATGGTTTAAAAGATATTTAGCAAAATAGCTGTTTGATTTAACAACTAATTATAAATAATGCTGAATTTATCAATGTGATTTTTGTTGAGTAAATTAATCTGAAAGATATTTCTGAACAGAACTCTGAGAACAAAGCCTGGAATTCATAAGCTTTATGATAATTATCTTAATTGCAATATGTTCTCTCAGTTTGAAAGATGAAAATGTCTTAGCTGTCTCAGGTTTGTGATAGCCAGTGATCTATTGTATTGGGAGTAATATTTAGTCTGATGTGCTTTTGCTGAGACCAATAACTTATTTTTGGTGAGATTCTTTTTTATTGTTTTAAATTAATATTTTTATTAATTCTTTGAGCATTTCATACAATGTATTTTCATCACATTCAGAACCCTTCCTTCCCCTTAACTCCTCCTAGACTCAACCCTTACCTCCTTCGCTCTCCCAAATTCCTGTCTTCTTCTGATGTGGGATCCCCTCTGTATGCTGTGAATACCATTGACTAATGAATAAAGAATCTGTCTTGGTCTGTGATAGGTTAGAGTAGAGCTAGGTGGGGAAAATTAAACTAAATGCTGGGAGAAAGAAGGCCGAATCAGAAAGAAGCCATGTAGCCCCGCCAGAGATAGACACTGGAACTTTACCCAGTAAGCCATCATAGCCTTATGGCAATACACAGATTAATGGATATGGGTTAATTTAAAGATGTGAGTTAGCCAGAAATATTCTTAAACTATTAGCCAAACATTATTGCAAAAAAATTGGTTTCTGTGTGATTATTTCAGGGCTGAGCAGCCGGGAACTAACTAACAGCCTCCTACTACATTCTTTTTTTATTAATATAATTTCTCGATTATAGATTCTTGTTATACATTGAAAATTGAAATTCTAACATGTAAGGAATGAAAAATTCATCTGAATATATATAGATACCCTGAAAGAAAACACCTTGCAAACAGACAATGCAAAAAAATCAGTGGCTTGTCTGCTGCCTACTTCCTTATGTCTTGTAATTTTGGTTTGATCTTGCATATTAACTGATGATGAAATGATGAGCTCTTACAGAAAGTATTTTGTTAATATGAAAGATGACCAACATCATTATTTGTTCTACTTTCATTTTTGCCTCTGTAGGCAAACACTCTGACAAAACAGCTGAAATGGAAATGGCTCATTCTTCCTACAGTTCCAGGTTATAACTCATTACTGCAGGGAAGTCGAGGCAGGAACTTAAAGCAGTTAGTCACACCCATGGTCAAGAGCAGAGAGAAATAAACCCATGCAGGTTTGAGCTCAGCTAGCCTTCTCTACTTTTGCACAGTCAAGGATTCCAAGCGTGAGAATGGTGCCACCCACTATCAAGCTATCTCTTCTCATCAATTAAGGAAATCTAAACCATGCCCCACCAGAGGCCAACCGGATCTAGACCGTCCCTCATTGAGATTCTCTTCTCAGGTGATTCTATGTTCTGTCAAGTTGATAATTAAAACCAACTATCACACCATCAATTAAAACCTTAACTCCTGTTCCTATCAGCCATTTTCTCAAGAGTCTCTATGTAGACACTGTGTACATTTGTGTATGGGAATGTGTACTTATGGGTATCAGACAGACTCTCATCTCATTTATAATCCAATATAAAAAAGCTTTTAAACTCAGTCATTGGCATAACTTTCCTTAAAACATAGTGCGCTACGAAACAGTATATCATGGGTTTGTCTCTTCCTTTACTAAATTTTTACCTTCAACTAGGAAACTCTTCATTGATTTTTCTAACCACAAATGGATCCATAGATTTGATTTTGAAGCCCCAAGTTCCACGATGTATCTAACTTTAATGCATATGTCTTCAAGACAAATAGATGCATGTTTTGCTGATTCTTTGAATCTAACAAAAACAATTTATGCTTATTATATTAGTATATAAATATTATATAAATATGATAAAATGAACAAGGTGTGCGAATCAAAAATTTTGTCTATTCTGTCCCTTAATTCCAGAGGTAATAAGTAGTAATAGCTTTTGTGTGTAAAAGGTGACAAGAAAAATATATATCTATAGATAGATAATTCCTCCTCCACTAAATTTTAATGTCATAGATATCTACATATCTATATGTTCACACAATGCACACACTTCACATATTTCATGAAGAAATTGTTTTTCTCTATAAGAAACACTTTTACTCCATTGAGGGATATTTTTCCCTCTGAAACCATATAATCTACATTGTTATGATTAAAGATCTCACTTATAGGAGATTATATGTCCTTTATTTGTCATCAACTGACAACAGCACCTGAACTCCTCTATGGCCCTCCAGTTCCTGGATTTCGGGGGGGGGGGGGACTTCAGATGGAGATAACCAAGTGTTCCTAATGACGCCGCTGAGCCAGTCCATCAGGGACTGCCTTCTGTTAGACTGCCTCGCTTCTGTAGCCTTTGCCTTAAGGATGGACGGGAGGTGACGGCACTCAGTTTTCTTGCCTCCACAGCAGTCAGACATGACGTCATTTGCTCCCATGTCCCACAGCCTCACAAGCCAGAAAGGCTGCAACAGGCTTTTTCACTCTTTGCTTTAAAGTCTTTTCTAATTCCAGAAATTCAAGCGCTGAATATTCCCTGGGAGGGGGGAAACAATGAGTGCTCCTACTGCAAGTCAAGGGCTGGAATACAAGCTCCAACAGTCACACTTATTGTCACTGTGACCAAATACCTGATACAAATAACTTGAAGAGTGGAGAGACTGATTTCGGGTCAAGGTTTTTTGTGGTGTCAGTCCGCGGTCGTCAGGAGGGAGGATGGGTCAGAGCAATCCACGTCATGGCACGCAGAACACGGATTATGGAAGGGGCCAAGGCAAGGGATAGCCTAGAGTGTGCCCCAGTGATCTACTTCCTTGGATAAGCCCCCAAATACCTTCACACAGGGAGCCCCTCACGGTAACAATCCATCCATTCACTATCTCCCCAAATACCTTCACACAGGGAGCCCCTCAAGGCAACAATCCATTCACTATCTCGTAAACTGATTGTCTCTGAAAACGCTTTTACAGGCAAAGCCAGAGATCAACTTTACTACATCTAGAGAGCTATCAGTCCAGTCACGTGACAATGAGGTCCACCCCTGTCAACTTGACGCCACAGCACATGCATTTTAAGCCAGACGCGCAGCAAGGATCCTCTGATTTATATTCTTGGCCGAGAAAGTATGGTCCTCTGAACAACTTGACTTTGAACTTCAAGATTCCAGAATTGTGAGCCAATCAATTCCTACTGATTTAAGCTACCAGTTCGTGATTCATTTCAACCACACCTGGGAATGAACTCGACTGTCATTTCTGTTTCCTTTCTTCCTCCCTCCCTCCCTCCCTCCCTCCCTCCCTCCCTCCCTCCCTCCCTCTCTCCCTCCCTCTCTCCCTCTCTCTCTTTCTTTTCTCTTGAGACAAGGTTTCTCTGTGTAGTTTTGGAGCTTATCCTGAAATTCTCTCTGTAGACCAGGCTGGCCTCGAACTCACAGAGATCCACCTGCCTCTGCCTCCTGAATGCTCTGATTATAGGCATGTGCTACCACTGCACTGCAGGATTCTCTTATTTTGGAAGAAGTCCCACATTGAGGTTAGATGTTTCAAATATGTTAATGACACATCAAAGGTTATTTTTGTTCATTTTGTCTGTACAATAGTCTTCTGTATTATGTTGTTTTATGTGTGAAGATGCGTGCATGTGTTCATCTGCATATGGAGGCTAAAGGACTAGAGGTCAACCTCAGGGGCCATTTCTCTGGTTCTGTTCACCTTTGCTTGGTGATACTGAAACAGGCTCTCTCATTGTCCTGGACCAAGCAGTCTAGGCAAGCTGTCTATTGTACTCCAGAAATTCACCTGTTCCTGCCTGCTGAGCATTGGAACCCTAAGTGCTTGCCACTGTGTCTGGACATTGCACTCAGATTCTCATGCTCACAAGGCAAGCACTTTCCCAACCGAGCTATTTCCTCCAAGGTCTATATGACATTCTTCTGGCTGTATTTACTGTTACTGTGTATGTGGGTGAATGTGGTTGGGTGCACAGACCACAACACCTTTTTAAGGCAAAAGGACAACCAACAGAGGTGTACCAAATTGGTTCTAACCTCCTTCCAACTTTATGGGAGTTCTGGGGATAAAAGCCAGGAACAAGTGTTTTTATCCACGGAACCGTCTCACTGCCCCATATATTTCTTTTCTAAAAGTCTCTCTCTCCCCGTGTGTGTGTGTGTGTGTGTGTACGTGCGTGTGTGTGTGTGTGTGTGTGTGTGCCAGAGTCTAGAGGAGAGTTTAGGGTTCCCCTGGAGCTCTAGTTACAGAGGGTTGTGAGCCTTCTCTCCAGAGCCAACAACAACCTTAAGAAAGGATTTCAGATAAATTTTATAAGTGCTTCTAAAGTGAAACTGAGTGAGATCATAAAGATATGCCAATGATGTGTTTTAATTGTCCATTTTGGTTTGACTTTGAAAGTACACCCATTTGTAACACTGCCATGTCTTCCACGGTATTCTGTTTCAGAGAAGAAAGCAAAAGCTATTCTGATTTGTATTTAATCAATTCTAACCCAGTTTTCATGATTAGATATTTATCAAATTTCATTTTTTTCTTCCCTTGTGACCTGAACATATTTCAAATCTTATTTCATCCTTTTATTTTATAAACTAGTTATGTCAACAGTCCTAATTACCAATTCCAATTTAAGCATGTGTGTATTGATCTTAAAATCATGAGCTTGTCACTGCTTTACCTCAGGAGAGGTCTGCCTGTGTCCAGCTGTTGGCCCATGCTGGGTTACGTTTCCTGTTGCCTGGTTTTACTTGGTCACTGCCAACATTTGATCTGGAATCCAAACTTAGCCCCTTCTAGATGGCTGTTAAATAAAGCACTTGAAATGCCTCTCTGACAACAACTGGACTAGGCACTGGTCTATAAATATAGCAGGACATCATTAGGAATCATTTCATCGATTTTTTTTTTTACCAGTCTATGGGGAGTTGGGTGAAGCGAATCTGGGGAAGAGAGGAGGTGCGGAGGAGTGGAGGGGTAAAAGGAGAAGAAGCTGTAGTTGTGATGTATTGTATGAGAGAAGAATAAACAAAAACTACAAATAAATAAAAATAAAATATTTCAAATGCCATCCTAGATCAAAAGTCTGTCCTCTTCTCTTTCTCCTTTTTAGGGATGTGTCAGACTCACTCAGAGGATGTTTTGGCTTCTGTAAACTCCTTGCTGTGGAGGAAGGACACAGGCAGGCACATCTCATCCTCCTCATCCTCTCCTGATGACACATCTCCTGATATCCTTGCACTTCATTAGGAAACATTGAAGTTCTACAGAAGGAGGGACCAATGAGTGGGACGAGCAAGCATGAAGAAGTGGCCTCAGTTTTGGTCCATCAGTTTGTATCTATTTAGCTTTCTCAAGCCTTATTTTGGTCTACATTGCTGTCTTCTACCACTCGGGCTACCTAAAACCCATAAATTACAGGGTCACTTACAAGCAAGTTACCTGGAAGAATACTGATCAGGAGACACTAAAGCAGGCTTCAAAAGAAATGTGTGTTCTCTGGAAGCACACAGAGAAAAGGTGACATGAATGCATTAATTTTTAAATTAAATTTGTTTCCTACAAAACTCTGCGTGTATACACGTGTGCACAATCTATATGGACCACTCCACTTCCCACCTGCTCTCTCCCCTGTCTATCCAGAATCGTCCCTACAAATCTCTCATGTTGATGTCTGCTTGCTTTGCTTTTGGACCCACTGTGATTAACCAGGGTCACTATGTGGTCATGGGTTGAGAGCCAACCCCTGGAGCCTGCTGGGCTCAGCTGTGAGTACACAACTGAAGATAATGGTCCCCTTCTCCCAGACTCTATTATCATCCACTAGTTCAGAGAAAAGGGGTCAAGTGAACCCCTCCCCTTTTCTTAACTAGTTATTGCTAGGGTCTGTGTTCTGTCAGCTCAGTTTGGGTAACTATTGTTGTTAGGGGTTCGTGGTTGCCAAGGTCTCTCCTAGACAGAATGGCACATCACAGCCCTTTATCCTGTCTTCCAACTCTTACACAGTTCCCTACCCTTTTCTGTAGTGCTCCCTAGTTACTCAGAGGAGATGATATGATTGTCCCATTTATTGACCCACAATCTTTGCTTACTGGTTGCATTAATTTTAGTGGTGTATCTAAGAAGAGGTAGGATAACAGGAATTCAAACTGCAATCAATATAATGCTATTGGCAAGAACTCTAAGACCTTTTTGGAGCTACCTTGAATTCACATATGTATTTTACATGTAGGACCTGTCATTTGCATTACTCAATTCCAGACGCTGTGCTGGCTGCTATGGGGCACTTACCGTTTTAGACAGCTCCCAACTAGCTCACTGGTGCACATGCACCGGTGCCTGGGAATTGCACCTGATCTCATTACTAGTTAAATATCCTGAGTAAGGACCGACACTCCCAGAGTTGCTGGCAAGCCTACTTTTGCTGTTTCTAGGAACACAGAGGCTCTGTGTTCTCGGCTGTCTCTAGATTGATCACCAGCAGGAGCAGGTTCCTGAAAAACAGCTCCCTCTAGTGTCTCTGTTTGGATTAGTGAGTCCATTTCGGGGCTCTGGAAATGCGTTTTCAGCACTTCTTCCACCAAAGAAGGGACAAAGGTAAATAAGCAGAAAGGTAACAGCTGGTTTCCAACAGCTTTGTGAAGCCAAACAAGGCCAGGGGGCTGGAGAGATGCAGTCATGGATAAGCAGCCTTTGGCGTGGCCTGGAGAGAAATCAGAGGTTCAGACAATGGAGCTTACAGCAGCCTGATTCTCAGAGTGGGACTGAGTGCTTACCATTGGCTTCAAATGCAATCAAGAGATCTGGGCATGAATGCTGTGAAATCTGGCACCCACTGTTTTTAGAATATATTTTCTATTTTTTACTGTCTACAGAGCAATCACACCTATTTAAGGGGTGTAATGTAGGTTCATTCTTAAATAGACAGTTTTTTGTTTATCAAGGAGCTCCATGGAGGGATTTCCGGAATTTGAATGATATCAGAAAGTCATGGTGGTTGGGGCTTATTTGGAGATAGGCACAATTTTTGCAAATACCCGACAATAAACTCTTGATTATGTTTCCAAAGGACTGTGTTAGGCAGCTGCCTCGGACCACTTTCAAGTCCAAAATCTCCACCGTCTCCACCAAGCAGCAATATCGATTTCTGCCAAAGGCTCTGGTCTGCGTGTGTTCCAGCCGCTAACACCTTTACAATCATTTGTGCATTCGGGTCATAGGCTCGGGAGGTGTTGTCTGATTGACAGCCCTTTATAAATCTTTTATTTGCTTGTTTCTGTCAGGGCACAATTCAATCTCAGGATTCTTTCTGGTGACTTTGCAAACAGGCCTAACAATATCCCCGAAAGGGAGATGTGATTTTTTTGCCATAACTCAAACGACTTCTCCAGTCCCTGGGCTGAGTGTCAGAGCCAAGATCTGATTATAAATTTTTTTTTTTTACAGTGTGAGGAAAGATTCCTGTGGTCTTGGCTCAGGTTCTTTGCTAAATTTTTACAGGCGGAGGGAGAACTTGAATGTGAGCAAGGTTTATCTGCCTTGCTTTAGTGACAGATTGGTGGCCAGGGTCTACATCCTCCTGGGCTGCTTCCCTTGAGGAAGCAATAACAAGAACATTGCTATCATCACCTTACTCATACTGGATTTTAAGATGACCGGGAGCACCCATGTGAGAAGAAGATGCGCACTGATTAATTCAGTGCCTTTCACGTGCTGGGCTAAAGTGACCTGGAGATGTCCCACGTGAACACAAACTGTTCTTGAGCAGAAAGAAAATCCAAGCTTAGTTTATTCGCACTTTTGTTCTCTTTTGCCTGCTGGTGTTGGGTGCAGTGTTGAAAAATCTTATCTATGGCACATCTTAGGTTATTGCTGAATCTACTATATGAATCACAAGTAGTTGCTCATCAGTACCAATAAGTTGTCTTCTTTGATTTTTGCCTGGAAAAGAGCTATTGGAATGAAATGAATGGATTTATTTTCTTTATGAGTTTGAGTAGTATTCCATTATGCACATAAGACGCATTGGAAGCTTTGTCC
The DNA here is from genome assembly GCF_014885135.2 of Alexandromys fortis. Taxonomy (NCBI): domain Eukaryota; kingdom Metazoa; phylum Chordata; class Mammalia; order Rodentia; family Cricetidae; genus Alexandromys; species Alexandromys fortis. The sequence continues at coordinate 19,315,306 of NW_026067927.1, forward strand.
ACCTATTAGTGGACGTAAGTTGTTTCTGATCCTTGGTTATTTATATTAACTCTGCAGTGAACACGGGAATCTCTGCTACCCTGAGTTCATTTCCTTACCTATTGAGCCCAAGGTCGAATTGTTGGATCACACAGCAGGTTTGCTTATAATTTTTTGATCAACATGCACGTTTTTTCCTTAATGACTACAATAGTATACCAATGCATCAAATATCATATTATATGCCATAAGTATATATAAATAATTTATCATGTGTCAATTTATAAAATCAATTAGCGGGAATCAATATTCTACGTCAATCAGTAAGGCTAATTAGAATATTAATATTCTCTCATATCTATGACATTCTTTAATATTTTGTATGTTTTCCAGTGTAGTCTTTGGGAATTGCAAATATCCTCTCTTGGCATTTAATTGAAGCCAGTTGAGATTGATTGTAGCAGGTGGCTGTGGAATATGGACATATAAACATGGAGGAGTATGATCCTCCATCCATCCCAGTTAGGCTCTTAGGAAAAGAAGGCGAAACTAGAGGGTGCTTTCTGAGGTCAGACTTTTCAGATGAGAGCTAGCTATAGTCTGCCCCGTCTTCGACATCCTTCCAGTGTCCTCTGAGGTTCATCTTCAGACTTCTTAGAGTATTCTCCTGTCTTCCATGTGGACCATGGTAGACTACCTACCAACAGCTAATAAATCCAGTTGAGGTATTGTTTTCTGGTATCCTGGATTCTTGCGCTGAGTGCTGAGTGAGCAAATCTTCTACTGATTTAACATTGAAATGATTATTTTAAACTTAGAATGTGTTTGAATTCAGCCTCTCTAGTATGTACGTTCCTTGCCATATCAGATCTCTTTTCATTGGAACTGTGCTTATCCGTGCTAAATCATATGCAGGAAATTTGAGGAGTCTTTTTAGGGCACGGGGGAATCAGAGACAAGAGTTTAGGTTTTATCTTTCAAGTTTTCAAGGTCATATCATAACAGTGTTATAAAGGACTCTGTATGTGTCACTATATGCCAATTAGATCTCATTTGAAGTTATTGAAAAATAAACACCTCACCTGAGTTGTTACTTAACCAGACTTATTCTTACTTCTGCTTCAGAAGGATTACGCCAACTTAGCCAGCACCAGCTTTGTGCCTAATTACGAGTAGATACTAAACAGGATCAGCTGTATGTGCAGCATCTGGGAGCTCAACCCATAGGATCCTTTTCCACACAACATAGATGGGTTTGGATTTTGGCAAGAGCGTCCACAATGTTCGTAAGGAGGACAGTGTCTTCTAGAGTTGTTTTGGACACCTGCCTTTGTTCCAGCTGTACATATAACTTTGCATGCGTCAGCCCAACCCTTGATTTAATATGAAGAGTCTAAATGAACTAGGCTGCGATGCCGAGGTCATTTCCAGATCAGTAATCAGTGCACAGCAGAACCTTTCAGGACCCTCATTTATCTTTCAGTTAGTATATTGGATCAGTCGATATTTGCAAAGAATTCTGGTCAGGGTCAACCGTCTTCGGTGATCCCTGAGGAGGGAGGAATAAATTATAGGGCCATGGTTACCCTTTCATATAATATCTAAAAGGCCATTATGTGCAAAGATTCTCTCTGAAATCTAATTCTTGCCCCAGCCAAGTCAATTTAGGAAGAGTGGACCGGTAGCAGCCAGCTCTGTAATACTGCCCAAACAGATAAAAGCTTGTGGTTTTGTGTCTGGCCCAGGCTGTGTTTGCTGCCTCTATGGAAACAGATGTTCTCCTGTGTGAAGCAGCCCCTTGCCCACTGACCAAGCGTCCACAAGCTGATAATGGACATGGCTCTCTGTAATGTTGGGGGGGGGGGTTGTTACAATGATATTTCAACGAGCAGTTTCTAAGATGGTCTCTGACGATCTCTCTACTGCACACAAGCCCTTTGTGAACATAGGCTGGTATAGTCGTTTGCATCAAACTAAGAAAATATGGTGAAAACAATTGGTTGTTTGCTCTGTAATAATTACTTGACCCAGCACCGTAAACTTCCATATTAATAACCTATTCTTTTCCTGCTGGCTGTGGTCAAGCAAGTTACGCTGTTAGAGAGGCCTCTACGGCAAGGAACTGAGGGCCACCTTCTGCAGCTCTCTAGTAATGGAGGCTCTCAGATCGGCATTCCAAAATGGAAAGAGCTGCCAACAGTGACAACAAGCATGAGCTCAAAAGCCGATCTTTCTGTAGGGTTAGACTTCACAAGGGAATCACAGCATTAGATGACAAGTTGATTACAGCCTTGTGAGAAGCCCTCGGGGAGAGGGGCTAATTAAGCTGAGCCCAGATTACTAACTCATAAAAACCATAACATTAACAAATGGATGTGTTTCTTTAGCCATCAAGTGAGTCATAAGTTGTTTGGATGCAGTACCCAATTAGAGCACGGGAACCAAGGATGTGCATTCTGACTTTGTCCTCTACTTATTTTGATGTTTATTTTTTCCTTATTCTCGGAAAATAACCACATTCCCTGAGAAGGTCATGACTTGGGGTAAACAGTTAAAAAAACATATAACTTCTTCTTTAGTTAAGAAAACAAAAAAAAAGCAGCATTATGGAATAATCCATCAAAGGCTGGCCCCACTTGAAGAAACTATTTAACATGGCTTGCACCTGTTAATTAGATTAGCCCTTTCAAATTGGCTGTGATTCGAGAAAGGCAGGTTTTGCCCCACGTTGGCTTGAAGCAATGAATCTGTAGGGAGGAGAGAACATGAGCAAGATGAGCAAGGCTGATTCACCATGGTAACAGTCATATGGAAAGGCTGAAGGGAACAATAGCCTTGAGTGCAAGAACAATGTAAGTTGGACCTTACTGCGACATAACACTCATTGGAAGGACTCGAGGTTTATAATTAAAAGCATATATTTTATAGACTTGTCAGTTTAAAAATGCCAGATGAATAGGAAGTGATCAACTCAGGGGGTTTCAGGTGGGGAAAACAAAGTTCATTTGTTTAGGAAAGTGAGCAAGAATGACTTGCTCACTTCAAAGTTATTGTAAAATGCAGTCAAGATGATGTGGGATTCCCTTCTGCATGCTGTAATTGCCACTGGTCAAAAAAAAAAAACTGCCTTAGGCCTGCACAGGGCAGAATAGAGCTCAGCAGGGAAAGCTAAATTGAATACTGGGAGAAAGAAGGCAGAGTCAGGAGAAGCCATGTAGCTTCACTGGAGACAGACACTTTAATTGAATTGGTAAGCCATAGTCTCATGGTGGTACACAGATTAATGGAGATGGGTTAATTTAAGATACGAGATAGCCAGAAATATGTTTAAGCTATTGGCCAAACAGCATAGAAATAATATGGTTTCTGTGTTGCGGAAGAATTGTCTGTATTTTGTCAACCATGTTTTAAATAAACGCTGAATGGCCAGGCAGGAAGTGTAGACAGGAAAACCAGACAGGAAATAGAAATGATGTAATGAGAACAGGAGAATTCTGGGAAGGAGGAAGTTGATTCCTCCCACTCCTGCTCAGACCACCGAAGCAGTAGGATGTGATCTGCCCCACTGAAAAAAAAATACTGAGCCACATGGCTAACATAGATCAGAAAAATGGGTTAATCAAGATGTGAGAGTTAGCAAGTGAGAGGCTAGAGCTAATGGGCTAATCAGCTTATAATTTATGGAGACCTGTGTGTGATTTTCTTTGGGGTTAAACAGTTGTGGGGTACTGGGCAGGACAAAAACCCCAACAAACAAGCCAGGCTCCCATTCATGTTACACTGTGTGATTATTTTGGGGCTGAGCCACTGGGAACTAACAAGCAGCCTTATACAGCACCAAGAGACAAAGTATTAAAAACTAAATATCAGGAATGTGAATACCTATAATATGTTCATATCTTTGAGATTATATGATTTAAAATAGGTGTATTTATTGTTATAGGGATGAATATTAAAATATAGCATAAAAGTATTAAAATGAACCAATATGAATGAACAGAATCTATTTAAAAATAAGTGTGTGTGAATAATTTGAACATTAGACACAACTCTTATTATATTTATGAAGTGTTCATGGAGACAAAGCTACAGAGTTAAAGTCATCAAGAAGTCAATAAACTAAAACTATTATCTAGAAAGAAAGAAACAACATTTGTGTAGGAGAAATAACAACAAAAATTCAGAATGAGAAAATAAATGAGGTATTTACAAGCACCTCTTCCTGTTACATTCCTAAGATTCTCTTTTATCTCCGAATACACAAAGGATAAACAAGATTGAAAATAATAACTCACCTTGGGAGATATCATTGGCATTGTCCTTACTTATTCAGCTAAAAACCACACACTTTAAAAAACCTTATTCTTATGTCTATAGCAAGTGATTCAAGAAGCCCAAGCGCACACCTTTAATCCCAGCACTTGGGAGGCAGAGGCAGGCGGATCTCTGTGAGTTCGAGACCAGCCTGGTCTACAAGAGCTAGTTCCAGGACAGGCTCCAAAACCACAGAGAAACCCTGTCTCGAAAAAACAAAAACAAAACAAAACAAAAAAGAAGCCCGAGTCTTCAGAAACAAGTTTAGAATTCAGAACAGTGATTTAAGCTAAGCATATAAGCAACAACATGTCTTAAAGATAAAAAAAAAAAAATGACTCTGGAGAGTAGAAAGCTGAGGTCTATAGCCTTTGCATAGTCTTGAAGTGGAAAACTTGCTTCTGAGAAAGGGCATATCTCCTTCATGAGGAAGAGGTGGGGATGATTTTAAAGTAAATATTTTTCTTCCCAATAACCACATTTCTTGTAATTATGGTTGTTTCTATGACAACTTCTGCCACCCTCAAGGACATGGTACTTACCAAATGCAAGAACACAGGTGGTGTTGTGTCTTCTTCTGAATGGGAATGAAGAACCTGCAAGTCCCATGATGGAAAGATAAATTATTTTCCTCATTCGATTGCAAAATTACTTTTGCATTTTCCAAGATGTTTCAAAAAATGAACCTATCAGTCTGTGGCTTGCCTTTTCTAAAGTGGATGACATGGGCAGGTCAAGTGATTATTTGGAATTATTCGCAACTGTTGGCTTCTTATGGGGCTATAAGTAGCCAGATAGAACAGTTGTATGTGAAGGCACATTCCTTTAAGATAGTGTGGATGGTTTAAAAAAATGTGGATTCATTTAAAGATGCCTTTTAAGAATTAAGGTATAAATTTATTTGGATAAGAATTTTCCTATCCATTTTTTTCTATTTTATTAAAGTATGTGGATGGCCTCATTAATATTCAGCTCTACTGGATTGAGATTTTCCATCCACCAGAGTTAATACTAAAATGGTATGTTAGAACCTGAGCAAAAATAATAGTGGGCCACAGGAATTCCTTCTTGCCTCCCATGCTTGAGAGGGTTAATCCATCTACCTTAGTCACATGTAAGTGACAGGCAGGGATAAGAGTTGCCTTTTATTTTGAAACTTATTATCTTTCTCTGAGAAATAGTTTTGAGCTGCATAAACACATCAAGAGATTGATAAAAATCATTTGAATCATCTTTGTGCCAGGAACAGAAGAAAAAGTCTCTATAGTGCTTTGATATTTAGAATATTATGTTGGTTTCTCCATGTGTGCCTTAGACAAAGGAGGAGAGAATTTGAAGATAGAACTCTATATCAAGCATTATCAGAAGAAAATTACAAGGTAGTCTTTTATAATACACAGAACAGAGTCTTAACACCAAAAGAAGAAAAACAAATTAAGCAATACATATTATTTTAAACTCAGAATTTCCTGGCAATAGAGGTCAGAGTCAAAAGATGGCAATGTCTCGAACTTAATTTGGGTGCCTAAGCATTGAATATAATATTTGAATTTCATATGGAAAGGAATGGGTCTGAGTACAAAAAGACTAATGGATTGGAATTGTGGCTACTTATAAGAATGATTACTTTTTTTTCTTTGTATAGTTTGTAAAGCATAGCTTATGTATTGCAAACTATTAGCTTAGAATCACAGTTATGTATTTGCTTGAAAACACTTCAAAAAGTAAACAATTTTAAGCATCAAGATGAAATATATGCTATGACATATTAATCGCTTTTCAATTAAATAAAACATGGATAGAGTGACATCTAGGCTGAGGTTTTATAAGGTTATAATAACTCTGAAGGTCATTTAATCCATTTGATCCCACAGCATTGATTTGAGTCTGTATATCTGGTTTTATTGACATTGAGTGATTCCCTGATATTCTCAAAGAGACAAGTGTGTAGATCTGCCATAGGATGACGCTTTTTAATACTCCTATACAGGCACCCATGAAGACTTTGGTTGTTTCTGGCCTGTGCCCATGCATGCCATGTTTCAGAGTAAGTTTGAAGACCTGGTTGACCATTTACAGATAAAAATGACATATGGTGATGTTGGCTCTGCCATAATCATTTTATAACATACCTCTGGGAGCGAAGTCATCTTTTATAGCAGTGTGCTAGTTTCCTTTCTGTTTGTATGACAAAATGCTCTGGCTGAAAGCAACATAGGAGAGGAATGGATTTGCTTCGTTTTACAGGTTACAGTCCATCACTGAGAGAAGTCAGGGCAGGGAACTTGAAGCAGAAATCATGGATGGACACTGCTCGCTGACATTCTCTCTAGCTCATGCTTAGCAACCCTTCTTATATAGCTCAGGGCCGGCTGTTCAGAGTCTGGTGCTGCCCACAGTGGGCTGGGTCCCCCTACACTAATTAACAGTCAAGAGAATCCCCCAGATATGCCTACAGTCCAAACTGATCTGGGCAATTCTGTAATTGAGATTAAGGCTGTGTCAAGTTGACAGTTAAATGTAGCTAGGTAGCCATGACCATTCCCCTTCTTCTTACTTGATTTTTCTCACATTAAAGCGATGGCATCTAATTCATTCCTTGACCTCCTAAATCTGCGCTACTCTTCATGACTTGCTTGTCTAGTGGCTTGCAGTGGCACGAATTTTGGAGAATAGCCACAGAAAGTTGGCAGTTAAACTCCACAATGTACCCATGGTGCTATGCCTGCTAGTCTGCTCGACCGGACTAGCCTCAGACAGCTTTCCTAGAAAGAGAAAAGTTCTCTTTTCTCCTATTCTCACCATCAAGTGAAGATGCTTGGTGTGTGAATCTCCACCCATAGCCATTGTTCGGTATCTACTCTAATATGTAAGAGACTTCATCTGAAAACTGCCTGGCTAAGCTCCATCGACCCACAGGACAAGATTAACACTGACAAAATGATGGTGCTGAGTGGTAATACATTGACTTCGTAAAAAAACCCTGAGCATGTCAACCCGTTCATTCAGCATTTGAAAAGCACTCTGAAGGTATCTTACTGGCTCATTTCTTGCTGTTGTTCATCTAATTAGCACCTTGTTAAATGATATGCTGGGTTGTCTTTCCTGTGGGCTATATTTTCCGTGTAGGTGTGTGTTTTCTGCCGGACTGTCAATTGAAGGATGCTACAAGCCTCTAGATCCCTTTAAGACTGCAGTACACATTGTTTTCTGGCATGCTTTGATTATATCCCCTTTGCTGTCTGTCTCTGAACTATTTACATGAAAAAAAAAAACTAAGGTAGCAAAGGAAGCCAAAAAAAAAAGCCTGCAAACAATATCAAAGCCGAATATGTATTTTTCTCTCTTGTCATATTAGCCATTAGGAGTGCAATCTGTTGATTCTTTCTTACAATCCATTCCCTTAGAATACAGTACTGTTTCTCATGCCCGTGACAGAAAATACTGGGTTTAATTTGCATTTTTCCTGATTACCGTTGAGGCTGAACATTTTCTTTTCACATGTTCATTGCTTTCAGGTGAATTACTCATACATATTTGGTGTGTTATTGATCTTTAGATTTTTTTTAATACCAGCTGCCTGAATAAGCTATAAAGATTCTCCTTGTCTGGGTCTTGTGTTTTGAAGTTGTTCATGATTTATTTTATTGCATGGATGGAGCAGCATTTTCTTTATAATCATATTGCTTTGTTTAAGGAAATCTTCTTCACCCTGATATCCTATGGATAATTACCTATATATTTCCCAGACATGTCAGATTAACTTTCCTCAATGGGGTGTTTAGTATATTTGGACTTGACTTTGGTGTGTACCTTAAGCAAAGAATATATTTTTCCTACAGAAGTTCAATTTTCCCAAGAGCATTTAATAAATGTCATCATTTCCAGGGACCATTTGTGGTAACAACCCCCCACCACACACACATTTTAGTCAAAGCTGGTTTTCTGTGCCACCTTGAGTAAGTGTCCCAGTTCGGTATTCTCTTAATATTTCTGTTGGGAAATTTCTGCATTCATTTTCTATACTACTAAAAGAAAATGTTTTAAAATTTTGTTTTTAGCTACAACTCAGCACTTTTGTTTTGCTGTTATGAATGAAAGTCTCTGGGGCTGTTATTACATTTTGTAACTAATCATTGCTCTTGTTCTTGATGTATCAAAGGAAATGTTGTAGAAAGCCAAAATCGTTGACGTGGATGTTAGAATACCTGAGTGTGTGAGTGTGTGTGTGCGTGTGAGTTCATGTGAAGTGGGCATGTATGCATGTGTGTATAAAGTCCAGAAGGTTACTACAGATGTTATTCATGACCCATCTACATATATTTTTTTATTGAGACAGGATCTCTTGCTGGCCTAGAGATTACCAAGCAAACAAGGCTGGCTGGTCAAAGAGAGGCAGGACATTATCTACTTCCTTGTCCCTAGTATTGAGACTACAATCACGAGCCATCATGTCTGACTTTTCCATGTAGGTTCTAGGGCTGTAACCCAGCTCCTATGTTCTGTATTGACTGAGCTTTCTCTTCAGCCCTGGAATACCACACGTTTAACCACAATACTACCACCTGTGTTTTTGTGCTACGTTTTGCCTTTTGCAGTCTGTTTGGAGGGAAAAAAGCAATCATTCTTAGGGTTATATGACTGACTTTAAAACCCTTTAAACTACATTATTTGCTAATTTTCTGTGAGGCAGACACAGTAAGCAGGGGGCAGCAGATATGTCAGTTAAATGAGAGGAAAATGCCATGATTAATCTTGAACTTGAGTGGGAATTTTGCTATATGATGTAAGATATTATTATATTGTGATTTGTCCAGTAGATGGGCTAGATGAAATGGTATACTTAAAGTGGAGCTGAAATATACTTATTCCCTGTTATGCCCCTCGGATTTCAATCCACTTCCAACAGATTCAACGTAATCTTTTTCTCCTGCTGTGTACATATGCCCATATTTTTCCTTTCAGACAACAAAAGGTTTCTGAATTGAATCATTATCTCTAAAATCCTGGTGGTTATTTATTATAATAATTATCAATACTGATCAGACAATATTTTGGGTATTTACCTTCGGAGAACATGGGAGGAACATGATTTCTGTAGCTCCATTATTATTACCCTGAAGTCATGTGACCTGGGAGGGAGCGTGAGCTGTGTCTCTTTGGTAAAAAGATTTAATTGTTATTTGGATACTTCCCAGTGACCTTCTGCCCTTGGTTAATATTTGAAATGGTGGCTTCCTCATCAGCCTGGATCTTTGCCCTACTGTGAAGGACAGAGCCACCTGCTGCCTATGACGGGGGAATCAGAGCTGTGTTAGCACACCTGGCCAGCCTGACTGCTAGAAAAAAAAAAAGATGCCTAGGAGAAGGGATCTTCTGTAATGAAAACGAATATATGAGGCATTGATGCCATAGTTAGTTGACAGCTGGCTAGTTAAGTGATGCTGAATGCATTAATACTGGCTGTTCATCATGCCCTGCCATGAGAATGTAGAAACTATCTTCCTGAAAAAAGTTAAGAGACAGAAGAGCCACAGGACTATATATGGCATGCAGGGTTGCAAGACATATGTGCCTGCACCATTCGGTGGTCAAAGGTAAAGCCGAGAGATTGTCGGTCACTCAAAGGGAACTAGGGGTCATGCAGGAAAGATTCTGTTAGGGTGTAACTTTAGCCATAGCTATAAAATGACCCCCCCTCTTTCCCCTCCTCCTCCTGTCTCTCTTTCTCTCACTGTGTGTGTGTGTGTGTGTGTACACAAAGTCATCTTTTGTAAATTCATTCCATAAGGCTACACATTTTAGATGAGGGTTGTATTTTGTTTTATTTATATCAAACTGCTTTGGCCATATCTGCAGCGCACTTCTTGAAAAAAATGTATTTTCTAACTAAGTGGGTTTCTCAAGAAATCTCGGAACAATTTTTAGCATGCTTAATTTATTGGGTCTTCTCACTCCTGAAAGACTTTCCTTCTTTGTTCATTGCTGTAAATAATTTTATGGGTTTTCCCACTATCTAAACTTGTAAGATTCCTTCTGGCAACAAGTTGATTTAATTCAGTAGTTGCTCAGGATTTTTCAAACAGGGATTTTCAGAGATATTTGCATCATGCTAATAACAAAATCCACATTTAAACAAATATTTTGCTACATTTAGCCTAAGGGCTATCTTAACATACATTACAATTTCATGCAGAACCATGGGTGAACATATTTCATCTTCTCCTTTGTCTGGAAATTCATATCAAGAAGACTCAAGAACAGTAATATATCGAAAACAATACTCAATTTTATTTTTTGTGTGTTAGCTGTGATAATCAGACCTTAAGTTGACACAGTAATTTGTGTGCTCTAATGTTTACAATCTACGTAATCTTATGTGCAGGGCCTTTGGTTAAATTCTAGTCAGTAGACAATAGTGAAGATTAAGGTCAGTGCAATTAAGGTCCTAGCCCATTAAGGTTGATTGTTTCCATTTTTGTAGTTCTCTGCATTATCTTTACTAGCACTCTGACCTTTCATGTCAACTTGTACAATCTCTCATGTTATGTCCTTTATCCTTAAGAATTTATTTTAATATCCAGAACTTACCCAAAGTGTTAGTAACTTTGGCTTCAACTCTAGTTCACCATCTGAGGAATAGAGTGCAGCTATATTTTGGCCCCAGCGCCCGTTGATCATTTGAGGTCTAAGGAGCCTGCTTATACATTCATCCCAACTCCTGGTCACTATCTGAGGTTTGGGAGTTCACCAAACTCTTGGCCTCCCCACCCCGGTCACCCTAGGATGTAAAGGAGTCAGTCCAGGATCTGACCCCCATCCAGTCTCTGTTCTTCACTTGTTGTCCCCTACAGCGCCTCCTTATTCATATAACATTGAAGGTGGCCATAGTCACTGCTCTGCTCCCCATTGCTCTCACCTTGCCAAGGACACTGTTAACGAAGTGAAAGGGAGGTTTGTAGAAAGGAAGAAATTTCTTGATAGCTGAATGTTTGATGGAGAATTAGAGTAATTGTACAAAGCGCTTAAAAAACTAAATATCAAAAACAAACAACTTGAGTAAAAGTATAATATGGTCGATGAAACTGAACAGAGAATTTGCAAAAGAAAAGAACATACATGGTTAACAAGTACTTTAAACACTATTCATCTTTAGCCACAGGGAAGTAAAACTAAATTACTCTGAAATTTCATTTTCTTTAGTCAGAATGACTATTGGCTGTAGAACAAATGGCCAGAAATGCTGGTGAGGAGGTAGCAAAACTGGTGTAACCACTACAGAAATCAGTGAAGTTCCTCAAAAAACTAAAAGGAGTGCTATCCTGTGACTCAGCTTCCCAATCCTAGGCTTACACCCCAAATACCCATGCTTTACAACAGCGGTATAATCATGCTTGTGTTCACTGTCCATCTACTCACAGTACTGAGAGAATGGCACAGGCCTGGATGTCCATCAGTGGATGGTGAATGATGAAAATACAATGCAGACAGCCAATGGAATATTATTCTGTGATTTAAAAAAAGAATGACATTTGCTAGAAACTGGGTAAGGTACCATAGGCTCAGAAATACAAATACTTTATCTTTCTCGTGTGTACAATCCAGCTATGAATTTTTAGACTTGTATGCTCATCTCTGAGCGGCAGTAAAGGTCAGAAAGGTAAAAGGGAGCCTGTGAAGAGAGGGAGAAAAGAAATAAGCCCCAGGGAGAGGGTCGGGAGAACAAATCTGACAGGGAGTCAACGGAGGGGGATTCTGAGGGTGGGAAAAGAGGAAGAGAAAGTGACGAAAGGAGGGGGTGGGGATAATCAAAAGTTAGGATGCACTAAAAACTCATAAAGAACATCACTGTTTGTAAGCTTAGTAAAAATATAATCTAAAAAATAGAATTTGAATAAAGGTATCTTCAATATATGACTAATGCTTCTCTTAGGAACAATTGATGATTAAATAAAATCCCAATGCCAGGTGTGGGATGCCTTCTTAAGAATTTTTGGGTTTCATTTGCTCTTTGGCCAGGGAGGTCCCTGAAGCTCCTCACAACAGCAGAGACTATTGCTGTGGCTCTTGGCTCTCTACCTGAACTTGATGGTTAGATCCTCTTGCTGAGGAGGCTGCAGACTGTACTTAAAAGACAGAGTAATCAAGCTGCCGCTGATCTGGAAGTTGTCCCTTTCTGGCTACCCTTCTCACTATGAGAAGGTGCTGCACAGGTTTCTGGGAGAGACAGTGTCTATAAGCATCCTGATGTGAATCCTGGGAACTATAATAATGGCCTGTCGGGTAAAATGTACCTGAATGTGCATTAGTGGCACAGCTGTTGGGAGGGTGACCTGCTGCTTTCTGATTGAACTTTTGGGACAACTCCACAGGGAGTAACTCACACCTGGCTTTGTCAACCTAGTCAAGAGTCCGTGATTGGGGAACTTATAGACCCTAGAAGGAAATTATTATTATTGCTTTGATAAATGGTTATGTTGTGAAACAAACTTCTAAGTACATATGTTTACGTCCATAGATGAGTGCTGTGCTCAACTTTTCTCGGAGAAGCTCCTAACTGCAGAGGACAAAGATTAGCACAGAAACCCATTCTAGCTGAGTGTTGAGACTAAAGGATGGTGGAAGGCTCTGTTTTAAATGAGACTGACATATAAACTCCTCCAAGGATCAGGGAACATCAAAGAAGATAGGCAGATAAAAGGCCAGAGTCAGAGGATGAGGAGATGCTCAGAAAAAGGTGTCTCCTGGGCATGGCATACCATTCATTGTACGCGTGATCACACTGCAAACGTGATTATCTGTATAAGACTTGTGTAAGATCGGGCCATCAGTGCTTCATAATGGGTAGGGAGGGGCCATGAGGGACTCTTGGCAGTGCACGGCTATTGGGGGCAACGGGTGTCATTTCCTTTCATGCTATTATCTATTGTTAAGTTGCTGTCATTCAAGTAAACACCCATATGGATCAGCCAGAAAGTACAATGAAATTCAGTGAGTCATACACAAGAAGATATGACAGTGGGAAGCGCACTTGCTGAGGATTCCAGCTGATGAGGGAGGGCTGTGCCAGAGGGGGATGGGCACCGAAAATGACTGGAATTCATTATGTAAATGTACAAAACTGTCAAAAAAAACTTGAGAAAAGAGAATTCCTTTTATTATTGAATGAGTAAATCAAGCTAATTAAAACACACTTCATCTTGCTGACCTGTCATTGTTTATGGTGAAATGTTTGAAATTATCTTTTGATGTTATTCTAAAAAGCACAATACATTATCATAAGCTGGGTCAGTTAATAGATCCTCTCAGCCTGTGTTTATCTGTAAGTGTCGTAATCTCACCTTCAGGTTTGGAAAATAGTTTAGTTGTATAAAGGGTTCTTGAATGACAGGGTATTTCTTTCTTTTGCTGGCTCTCTCTCTATCTCTCTCCTTTCCCTTCCTTCCTTCCTTCCTCCCTCCCTCCCTCCCTCCCTCCCTCCCTCCCTCCCTCTCTCTCTCTCTCTTTCTTTCTTTCTTTCTATCTATCTTTCTTTCCTTTTTTTGAATATGCCATAGTCTTGTCTTCTGGACTTCACTTATTTTTTAACAGTAAGTTCACTGTGTACCAGAGCTGCTTATATAGGGATCCTTAACTGATAGCCACGCTCCAGCCGAACCCACCAGAAATCACTCCCCTGCCGTCAGGAACTCCTGAGGGTCTCCTGCTCAGAGCAGCTGCAGGCTGTCTAAGAGCAGAGGAAAACAAGTTGTTTACAAGAAATTCAGGATCACTGCGCCCAACAACTGAAGACACATCAATTAGTAAGAGAACATAAATAACCAATAGAAATTCTACAGGGGTTTGGAAACATTTATTTCATTGTGTGTGGATGTTTGTCTACATATGTGTAGGTGTACCAAATGTATGCCTTCTGCCTGTGGAGCTCAGAAGAGGGCATTAGAATCCCAGGAACTGGAGTTATCAATGGTTGTATTCTACCATTTCGGGGCTGGGAACCAAACCTGGGTCCTCTGGAGTAGTAACAAGTGATTTTAATCCTGAAATCCTCTCTGTAGCCACTATGGTGATACTTTAATAAGCTAGAAGGCTATAGTATAGTTTGTGCTGTCAAAGTTAAATAGAAGAAATGGTATGGGCTCAAGACAGATGGAATACAATTGATACCTATATTTGTATTCATATGTAAAAACCTTGAGTTTCAGAAAGACCTAGAAGCTTTGAACTTTGCAATAAGCACACTTAGCACCCTATTGGTTTCTATAGAGCATGCCCGCAAAAGTAACCTAGAATTTTTAGAGAAAGGCTGATTTCAGTATTGGGATCCATGACAAACAGGATAAGCCTGGAATATCTTGTGACAAAGAGAAAGAAAAATAAAATCATTTAGATTGTCCTGAGACTATGTCAGAAGCTGGATTTAAGGATTCATATGAAGAACATGGGCCAATATGAGAGTCAATGGAATGTGTTAACAGGACATATGCCTATATGGATTGAAGTAGGCTAGTGTGCCCACAGTAATGTACAAGTTAAAGGAGGAAGGAGAAAGCCCCTCTAAACAGTGAAAAACAGATGATTTATTATAAATCCTCCTTCCTGTAACCATCAGAGTAATGATTGATTCAGGCACGAATTATTAATAGATGCTAAAAATATCAGGTAAAACTTTAATGAGGAACAGAAGATTTGCATAACTTCAAAGCACCTCCTTCAGATTACTTATTAATCACAACAGGAAAACCAGTTACTTTCCAGAGAGGAATCCTGGTAGACTACACCTAATGAAGTGAGGTCTTAACAAACTTAACAGCACTACCAACAAGGGCAAATCCGGGCTCCTACAATGATGTGGAGGAAAGAACACGGCATCAAGTCTAGGGTATTCCTGCTTAAAAAATGCATAAGCTGAACCTAGTCATGAAGAGACACTGGGCAAATATAAGTTAGTTGTAGGACGGTCTTCATAATTGGTCCATGTCTCCAAAAGTAAAAAAAAAAAAAACTCAAATCCATGTAGAATGAGAGGACTGAAAATTGTTTTAAGTTGACAGAGATTAGGGCTGGGTAGATGGATCATGGTGTTCTGATCCCCAGGAACACAAGGAAGTGGCTGGTGGGCATGGCGTTCTTCCTCTAATGACAGCCTGGGAAGCAGGGTCAGGGCATCTTCAGAGCAGAATGGGTAGCAAATCCAATCATATCCACTAACTCTGAGTTTGATTACAATGGTGAATAAGAAGTCAGAGTGATGGAGGATGATTCCCATAGCAACCCTAAGTAAGCTCCACATGCATGAACACCCCTACACGTGCAGAAACACACACCTGCACAAGTGCATGCATGCATGCACATTCATGCACACGCACATATTACACAAACATGAAAAATGGAAAAAGCAAAAAGAAATAAAGATTTATAACAATTAAACGTGATTCTGGATTGGGCTGTAGTCAAGAAAAAATATAGAGGAAATTAGGGTATACGGAAGCATTTGAATGAGAACTACAGAATAAACAAAACTATTTTGCATGGTTTGGGTAGTTTGATTTTGCAAAATATACTATGTTACAACAGAGATAATCTAAATTCTTACAAAGCAGTTAAGAAAGGAATATTATATCTGCAAATGATATTCAAATAATTCAGAAATGTGTATATATTTAAAAATTCATAACAAGTCATTATAAAAGTGCATAACATTTGACCTAGATATGCCAACCTATAGAATTTAATTGTCCTAAAATAAATGATAGTGGGGAAAATCCATTTCTCTGGTTATTAAACTACAAGTTAATTTTAATCATTCATTTGAAGTCGAAGCAGCTTAAATGTCTCATAATGAAACAATAGCTGAGGAGACCATGCCAATCAACTCATGTAATTATATAAGTGCAATGGAAATTACCATAAAAATATATGGCAATGGTAAAAATTTGCTTATGTTAAAACAACCGTATAAGTGTATTGTTGCTCGCTGTACAAAATTACAGATGGGAGTGTAGAATAGCAAGAAGTTTTAAAGTAACTTAAATTGTAATGGGACTGGACATCTCTCTTTATTCTTGTGTAAGTGTTCTCTAATAAAATGTGAACACAAAATAGAAAGAGATGGGTCTGTGCATCCAGCAGAACCGCAGCACAAATATTCGGAGCCCATAGCTGTTGGATTCGAGTGAATTCATTTTTATGGGCATTAAATGAAATGGAAACAATGATGGTTGTTGTGTTCAGCCAATTTGGGTTGTGGATGGATTGCCACTTTGTTAGGAACTTTAACTGAAGTCCTCTGCCCCCACACTCTTTGGGCCACATGGTGCCTGTCCAGCCTGCGCTCTTTCTTTAGGGGGACAGAGATAAAAGCGCTTTTCTCAACTCGATATGCTTGATACAATCAAGCTAGCTTGATCCGCTCAGGATATGTGTTTTATGCAGTGAAGGATGAAGCAAAGGTTTTGTCAAGGAGTGTTTTTTTAACAAAAAATTTCCAAAAAGAAACCTTGTCTGCAAATCATCATTATTAAAGTCACAGGCCCCAAAAAGTCGAAAGAAAATCAAGGGAAAACTAAGTTTATGAATTTGTTATGGAATAAAAAAAAATCAGATGAGAAAATTTTCTCGAAAGTTGTGACGTGAAAAACAAGAAGATAATAATTCTGTAATCGAGAAGTCAATACTGAGATATTTGGATGAACAAAATTTCAGCTTTCTTCTTGCAACATTGTTTTCAGATCTAAGTGAATCATGAGTTAAATCATCCAAAATACAGGCTTGAGCAATATAATAAAAGCGAGTGGAGCCAGCCAGCCATTTTTAACAGCTTTAATATAGAACCCTTGTTTTTGAGAGGGTCTTACTATGTAGTGCTGGCTGGGGCTGGCCTGCTGCATCTAGGTGAAGTGTTCTTCACATGGGGTCCTTTTGAGACTAGGTGAGTGGGATGTTTTCACACTGACCAGGTTAGAAATTAGCCGGCTGTCCTCTTATTAAATTCTGTGGTGGCCTGACCTCTAAGCATCTTCATCCTCAAGCTCACCCCTCCGGTCAGATGTTGACCACAAGTCTAGACCTCCATTCTTTCAGACAGACTGACTGCCCCTACAAGGAGATTTCTTAGGAGCCATATGGACCATTCAGTTGCTAGAACGGCCTATAAAATTCAAGGAAACATTGTACCTATTATGCTTGTTTCTCACCCCTTTGTGAGATCCTTGATATTCAAAAGGAGGAAAGATTTATCTGGGCGCAGGCTTCAGATATTTTAGGTCATTGTCTTGGTTCTGTTGATTCAAGCCACTGATACGCTAAGGCATTGTGGTGGTAGGCTTGTGGCAGAAGCTGTTTCCACTTTACCAAGCAGGAAAAAAAGGGAAAGGGAACAAGGGTCAGGTAGAGTCTTCAAACCCGTGCTTTCCTTGACGTACCTCCTCCAGTTAGTCTTGCCTCCTAAAGTTGGCACTGCCTCTCAGAAATATGCCGCCAGCTAAAGGTCTAGCCTTCCACACATGTAAGACATTCTATAGTTCAATCGTGGTCAATTGATTACAACAGATACCTTAGAGAATATAAGTCAGTGGTTCTCAACCTCCATGTCATGACCCCTTTGGGTCACCTAAGACCACCAGAAAATATAGATATTTATATTCCAATTTATAACAGTAGCAAAATTGCAGTTATGAAGTAGCAACAAAATATTTTTTTTTGGGTTGGGCTTCTCCACAACAGGAGGAACTTGTATTAAAGGTTCAAAGCTTGAGGAAGGTGGAGATCCACTGATAACCTTTCAGCCAGATGAAGAAAATCACTGAGAACAGGGTTCAGAATGACCCTGGGAACCATAGCTCTGTCCTTGTAAGGCTGAAGCAGGACATGGGCTCAGAACCTACATGTGTGTGGCAACCTAGAGTTCCCTGAAACACATCCTTTTGGATTTTTATGGAAACATTATTATGTATGCATGGTTTGATTACATCACTGGGCACTGGTAAGCAGAAAACCTTTAGTTCCTATTCCTGCGGGTATGGGGAGCTGAAAGTTACAAACCACTAGATGTGTGAGTGGTTCCCTTGGTAACCAGTATCTATGCCTGGGCACTTAGCCACCATTTACCTCATTTCTATCCAGAAAGATATCACTTCAGAGGAGTCCAAGGAGACTCTGTGCCACGAAGTGGGGGCAGAGACCAAATGTGTATTTATTACTTCAAAAGCAGTCGCTCTAAGTTTAAGATTCCTCAACAATGCCAGCTGATTAGAATAATGTTAGCAGAAGTGTTTTCATTTGCCATCTCCAGAGCAATGCTGTTATAAAGGAACCTCTTTTTTCTTTTTGCACAATTACAATTTAAAGCAAGATTTGGAGTAGGCTGATCTTGGAGAAGTAATGTATAATATTGTCAAAAGTGTTTATTACCAACAAGATTAAGCTTGAGGAAACCTGTCTGAAAAGCTATTTAATACATGAGTTATATAAACAACTGAAGACAGACAGCAATCTCAAGGAGGGATAGCCGACACCCAATATAAACTAACCATCACAAACTAATGCCCTTGTGGGGTGTGTGTGTGTGTGTGTGTGTGTGTACATACATGCACATAGACACCCTGTTATATGAATGCACGCATATGAATATATTAAACTGCATGACAGTATTGTGGAGTGTAAAGCAATGAAAAGGAAACCCAGGTACCCCTTACCTACTTCCTCCAAGGCATTATAGAGCACTTATAGTTTTGAACTCTAGTCAACCCATTAACACTTCACATATGTGTTTGTGTGTATTCGTGTGTATAGGATGCATTTCTGTGTGTGCGTGTGGAGGTCAAAAGATAACCTCCAGGGTCATTTCTTCGGAGCTTTCCCCCATAGGGTCCCATATTGGCCTGGCGCTTCGCTAAGTAGACAATACTAGCTGGCTAGTGAGCCACAAAGACCCACCTGGCTCTGCCTCCTATGTCACCATTTTGGGAAGCATGAAGGTACACCGGCATGACCAGCTCTGGGACTTGAACTCAGGTCTCCATGCGTGTAAGGAGGTACAGAATCACCTCCCCTGCCCTCACGGATACTTTTAGTCATTATCATGTTTTATTTCAGCTTTCTCATATAGTCGTACTTTTCATGTCTTAGTCCATTTCCTGTTACCATAACAAAACATCTGAGGCTGGGTACTTTGTAAAGCTAATAGGTTCAAAATGGAAAAAGGGGGAACTGGCTTAATACTGACTTAGGGGTCAGGAAGTCCAAGAGAATAGTGATAGCATCTGCTTGACTTCTGGCGATGATCTTGGCATGGTCTTGCCTTGACTCATGGCAAGAGTCGGAAAGGCAACTGGACACTTGGGCAAGAGACAGAACACGAAGGGCAGCCTCCGGTTAAAACAGCCTGCTCTTGCGGCAGCTAACACAGTCCCTGAGAGTGACAACCCTACTGTGAGGGCAGGGGCTAGCCCCTGAGAACTCTGTCCCTTCATCTGAACTAGGTCCTGCTTCCGACATGACTGAATGCAGGACCAAGCCTCCACATGAGGCTGGGTGGAGACAAACTGGATTCAAAAAACAGTAAGTAATGTTGTAAGTACGTTTGAAATTCACAGACATTAGTCATACTATATTTCTTGTGACGTGGCTTCTAGTGCAATGTTCTTCGCTACTATATGTAATGATGTGTCTTCACTCTGGAAGAGGATTTGTGTGGATTTCCTCTTTCCGTTCCGAGGTCAGATCCCACCCTGGACATTTTAGAGATGATTTTAAGATAACCTTTCCTGTTTTCAGCTCATCTGTAGATGCCAACATCTAAGAGATTTGTGGGCACATTCATTATGTTCACACAGGGAGGCTCCAAAGCTGATACACTCTGACAATTTTAAAAACTGAAGATTTCAAAAATTTTAAACGCGAGGGACTTTTCAAGGTTAAGTGACTGGGAACTGATCAAAAATATCAATATCCATGAATTCTATTGTGAATTGAAGGACACTTGTGCTGAAAATATATCTACATGCTAAATACAGGAATGTGTACATGCAGCCGTACTGGGGGAAATGGACGTTATAAACATAATGAGGTTTGAGATCATCTCTCAGTTCTGTGAGTTTTAAATACAATCACGCATACACACACATCATCATCTGTGTGTTTGTGATATTTGTATGAGTGTGTACACATTCCTGTGAGTAAGTGCAAAAATAACACACTATGTGTGTGGAGGTCAGAAGACACCGCAGGTCCTGGTTCTCACCTTCCACCTCCACTGAGACAGGATCTCTTTGTTTGCAGCTGCTAACTGCCCTGCAAGCTTCAGGGTTCTTCTGTCTCCTCCTCCCTTCTCCCCAAGGAGCTCTGGGATTACAGAAGCTGCCACCGCTGCAGACTTCACATGGACTCTGGGGAATCTGAGCGCAAGTCATCATCCTGTGTGACAAGCACGTTACCCACGGAAACATCTCCCTAGTCCCAAAGAGTACAATATTTATCAAAGCAAGACTTAGTGTTCAGTAAGAATAAAAGAATAGGAAGGGCATTCAGTAGGAAAATAGGATGTGGGATCTCCTTTTGGGGAATGGTTAAATAGTTAGTAAATAAGATTCTCTAAACCTCTGTCCTTGATTTGTTGAACCTAGTGCTAGAAGTCCTTCGGCAGAGTCTTTAGAGCTGAGTAGCGGGTCATGGTGAGTCAGGAAAAAGAAACTGCGGAGACCAGTTGCAATAATTTTATGTCTAAGAGACTTGGTAAGGTTAAAATAAAGACCCCGGAAAGAGAACCAAAGTTATCTCCAGGCCCCACATACAGGAAGAAAGAAATCCCTATCTAGGACAGAGCAATTTGCATTTCAAGGTGCATCCAAGGATCTGAGAGCTGGTACATTTCAGGAGAATAATAACTTCATCCACCACAAGCTTTCTTCACACGTCTATTTAGTGCTTGAGTGCACTTTTCTGTTTTATTCTCCTAGCTTCTGCTCTCCCAGAGAGCTAAGCAGCACACACTATCTAAAGTTGTCATTTCTCAGGCTAATGACATCTAATTCTTATCATGGGCTGTCGTTTTCTCTGTGTAGAACGAACTCCGAGAAAAGCTGCCTTGCCAAATCTCCATTTCGCCCCTATCACAGAGCAAATGTAAATTGCAAGTCTCTTGCCTCTTTGATTGTGTGCCGGGACCCCTGCCGTTCCTGAAATAATGCCTGCTTATCATCAGAAGGTCAGATACTCTTTACCTCCAGGCCTGTAGGAAGCACTAACTGGATCCTTTTCTCCAAACATGAGGCATCTTTGCCTTGGGCTGCTTGTCTCGTATTCATATATTTCAAAGGGAGCTTGATTATCCAGGAAAAAAATATTTTTTTTCTATTTTTCTGAAGCTACAAAAACAGAGGAGAAACCTGTGAGTGCCAGTGCATTGGTTACTTCTGAAACCCTTGCCCTCAGTTCTGGCATACAACTTAAGAAGCATTCATCTGGGCTCATGATTTTAGCGGGTTCCCTTCCCACCACAATGGGGAAGGCAGAGCAGAAAAACTCAACCGCTGGTGTCGAGAGCCTGCAGCAGAGGCTGTTCACATCATGGTAGACCAGAAGCATGCTGAAGGAGGGACTTAGGGTATAACCTTCCAGTGCCTGTCTCTCGTGACTTAAGTCTTCGACTACTGCTCCACCTTCTAACAGTTCTAACGGTTCTACAGTCCCCCAGACAGCACCATCACTGGAGAATAGACACTCACTACTTGAATGTGTGTGTTCAAGGGTGCATTTCAGATTCAACCCCCACCTTCAGGTTCTGTCAGTTTTTCTCCCATTAGCTCAGTGATTTTATTCACTAAAAGTAGCGGAATATATCGTGTGAGTTTGTGTGTTGTGAATATATGCACTTATATATGTTTCTTTCCTCACAGAGATTTTCTCTTTCTAAAAAGTGTCATGAGAATTTCAGAACCCTCTCAGTGCATCCTGCTTCCAAGGCTATAGGCAGGCCACGGTAGACTTTATGGGACAACGTGACTTGGCCGCTGTTTCCAAATACTTGATTAAATACCACTTTAACTATTGCCATGAAGTCGCTTTAACTCTTTTCATCTCAGCAACTTGCAGAAAAGCAGTTCACCTTTCAAATATGAGTGGACATTATCCAATCAGCCAAAGACCCAGAGACTGGGATCTCTTGAGAGACATCCTGCCAACATACTTTCTTCCTCTGACTTGAATGGCACCTTCAGCCCTTCTCTAGACTCCGGTCCAATTGACGGGTCTATAAATTTCAGACTTTCTAGCCTGAACAATTATAAGTGTGTCTATATATATATATATATATATATATATATATATATATATATATGCTAGATTAATAGTAACCAACCTAGAAATAAATACACACACACAAACACACATACATGTACACAAACATACACACAATCGTTTCTCTTTTTCTGGAGGATTTCATTACACAACCCACTTAAATACATTGACTTAGATGATCATAATATTCTCAGCTTAACTAAATCTCACTTATATTTTTTTTTCTTCCCAAACTTTAGCACCCTGACCTCCATTTTCTTGCAGTATCAGCTTTAGAACAATCCGCAATTATAACGTTTTCGAGATGGCCTTTTAATCGGTTTTTCAGCTGTCTCCCTGAAAGCCAACCCCAAGGCAAATAGCTAGCCTTCCTCCCAGTCTCCCTGGGAGAGCTGGTGTCTGACTTTCACACCTGTCTTGCCTCTAGTCACAAAGCTACCGCCTAGTGCAAAGAAAGTGCACTTTCACTTTAAATCAAACAAGACTGCCTGTGCTCTCTCACCGCAGCACTTAAGACATCCTCCTTCCCTTTGCTTGGGTGGAGTGGATTTCCGTCTGGCCTGCTTCTTGGCTTCCTCTCCTTCTGCAGTCACCTTGAGAAAATGCTTCCTTTTCTGCTCAACTCTGCCCAGGGCGATTCTGGCTTTGCTAGTATAGAGAGGCTCACTTTTCTTGAGTTTGATATTGGACTTGTGAATAGTTGACCAGAATTCTCAAACAATGGAAATTTCTATGATATACTTAGATGTCTTTAATTATTCAGAAATGGTGTACCTGCCTGAAAATGAAGGTGAACTTTCTTATTATAAAAGAAAATGTAAAAAGCACAGGGCAAACAGAAAAAGTAGACAGTATGTACACAGATGTTAGGGAGATTTTTTTTCCAGTCATTGGTGGGCTTGGAGCAGGTCTAAACGCCGTGTGCGTTGACCAGAGTGTCCCTGATTCGGCTCCACTTTGCTCTCTTCGCCTGGTTGTGGTTCAGTGTTTCCCCGTTACACCTCTTCTTCCTCTTATTCCAGTAGTCAGAACTTCTAGACTCTGTGTGCACAAGGATTAAAACCACATGCTCTAAGCAGGCATTCAAAACCTAAGAGAGTTTTCACTGAATCTGTTTCTCAGAAACCAGCAAGTTCAAGGAAGTGAAGCTAAAATGTCATTCTCTGGTTGCAAGGTAGTGTTCTCATCATGAGTGCTTGTAAGAGCCTAGGGCTAGTTTCTTCAGGTTTTCCTCCCTTGGGATGAATATTGAAAGCTTTTCTCTATTAAGGGCTACAGGTGGGATTTCTAAATCATCAGCCAGAACCTTCCCCGTGGTCTGTGATCACGAGTTGCAGCTGTACTCCAAGTTTCAGCTTCACGTTCCCTCCTGATATTAATCCTTCCGCAGAGACCACCGACTGGGTCGGGAGTTGGACAGTCAATTTTCTTTGACATTTTGAAACTGTGCTAGAGGGCATCATTTCTGAAGGTCAGGTACAGCCCTCCAATGCAGAGTTGGGTTCGTGGAGAGTACTCAGGGCTTCCTGGAGTCTGTTCTTGGGCGAGGAACATTCACTTGGCTGTGAGCGGCTCAGACTCTCAGCATTTATAATTCTAGGACAATTGACTCAATAACTGAGTTGAGACAAAGACTAGAACCTGTGTATTTACTTGTTCAACAAATGTATTTGACACATTTGATAGAACCAAGCAGTTTTCTGCAGCATGTTGGAGATTCAGAAGCATTAAGACGTTTTCCCAGCCTTAATAAACAGAGCAAAAGACTGAAGAAAAGGAGGGGGCTGGGGAGATGGCTTAGTGGGTAAGAGGGTTTCTTTTGTGAGCTTGAGAACCCGAGTTCATATCCTCAGCATTCAGGTTATGAAGCTATACCTGGCATGCGTGCCTAAAACCCACTGCTGGAGATGAAAACAGCAGAGACAGGAGCATCTCTATGCGCCTTGCCAGCACCAGTTTAGCTCAACTGGTTCAGTGTGAGACTGTCTCACGGGGAAAACTGGAGAGTGATTAAGCATGAACCCCTATGTTCTTTTCCGGCTTTACACACACACACACACATACACACACACACACACACACACACACACACACACACACACGTAAGGGAAAATTTTGATTAAAACAGACAGAAGAAGCAAAAGAACAAAAACAAAAAGAATAATTACACGTTAACAATCTTTTTAGAAGGTTGTACTTTTGAAAAGCCAAGTCTTCACTAATTTTTTTTTTCAATTTCAGGCATCTCAACCTTATATTTTAGAAGATATGATATACCAAGTCTTCTGTAGTCAAAAAGAGAAGAGGTCTTATTTAATTGTAGAGTTTTCCATTGGGGGCAGAAACGCAGACGTCCATGAACAACCAGTATGACATTAACTGCTGAGCAATGAGGAAACGTGAGTCCTGTCAGGCCAGGACACACTCCTGAGCCCGAAATCAGGGCACAGCCTTTGGATTCTGAATGTCTAGAAACAGAATCAGGGCACAACAATTGTATCACATGTCTTAAAAGTGTATTTGAAACTTTACAGTTAAGTTTGAAGTAGCCCTCCTTCCCTCCCTCACATATGTCTTTGTCCCTTTAAAGTCCTTCATTTTTAAATTCTTACAAAGAATAATTCATTGTTATTCTGAACTCTGAACGCTCATTCATTGTTTATTTACATCATCCCACATTCAAAGAGCTTCCAAGAAGCTTTTAAAAGAAGAACCGTGGATGTAAGTACGCTATTAAAACCAAGATTGAAATGTTAAGACCACTAGAGGAAAAATAGACATTGTCTAAAAATTTTAGATGAATTCCAAAACTAAATTCATCTCAGAGAGTTCTTTTAGTGATTTAGGAGACTATACATAAACGAGATGTTTTGTCTTTTTCCGACTCATAGGAATACACATCTTGACTATGTCGATTACTTACAAAACTTTGGTGGAGGGCACATGTTATATGCCAAAATTCTCAAAGTTCCTCTTCATGTTTGTGTTTGCTTCTTATATTACTTATTCCCTAGTAATTATAGTCCCAGTTTATAATCTATAGATTGGTTTTAATGAATAATATGTGACTGTGTAAAATAATAAAAATTGCACATTTCTAGACTAATTCACGATGAGCAATAAAACTTTTAACTCAAACAATAATTTAGCAACATCTACCTTGTATTGGAAGGGATGCGTTTCTACTTGATTTGAGAGCGTTTGTTTCAGTCCTCTATTATTCGTCAGTTTGTCAGTTGAAAGGGATTTTTCTATATTCATTTTCTTTGGAGTGACAGTTAAACTTATTTAAAAGTCTCCCACATATTCACAAAAAGGTTTTGTATCTCTCTTTTCTTCTCTGTCGACTTTCTCCTGTCTTTGCTCTAGTGTTGACAGTATCTATTTTTCTGGAAATTTCCTTGCACTAATTTATATCTCTCCTTTCTTTGTCCTTTGCTTCATATCTTTATATTTTTGACATTAATATAACAAGTAGTATATATTTAAGGTAGTGGTTGATTTCAGTTTTAATACTATCTGACTATACTGCCATCCAAGGGTGACATCATACCCTAGTTAGGCGCAGGAGATGGAGGTTTATGGGCTCTGCCCTGAAGACTGATTTTATTTCACACTCTATTCTTAAGTTGTATTTCCAGGCCATCTATAATTCCAACTAGCTACCAATATACAGGTTCTTTGATCATTTGGGTTTCAGTTATTTCTAAGAATAACCTTATGCTACTTTCTGAAGCATGTTAAAATTATGATTAAGTCTGTATGAAGTCTACATTGACAGTATGCTCCATGTACATATTGAATGATATTATAGTTGTGATTAAGTTTCATTATGAATTACAGAGAGACCTTATGGTCTATAGAGAGGGTAGACACTTCCTATTGTCTACCCTAGAGGTGGCATTCTCCAGGTATAATAATGTGCTAAATCATTTCCGTATTTATGTTGCTGTTACTGTAACAAATGTTAGAGACAGTTAACTTACAAACAGAAAAGGTCTATTTGAGTTCTTAGTCATGGAGGGTTCAACAATGCCCTTTGTTTGGGGCCCTGTACAAAAGCCAGTATGTTCTGGTAGGAGTGTGTGTGTTTAAAGGAAACTCACTTTATGACAGGAAGTTAAAGAAAGAAGGGGCAGGGCTAGGGTTCCACAATTCCCTTTGAAAAAATACTCCACATTGCCCAAAGAAATCCTATCTCTTCCTTTGCTTAAAGGCTCCAGAAAGTATCACTTTAGGTCAAGCCTTAAAAAACAATAAGAGTGAGCTAAGAGCCTATTAGTTTAATAATTTTTTGAACGAGGTTCTTGAGTGACATTCATGATCCAGACTATACACACACACACACACACACACACACACACACACACACACACACACATATATATATATATATATATATATATATATATATATGAAGGGAGGAGTTACTTTTTATCATTGACCACATGATTAAGATTTATTCTAATTTTCAATTGTTTTTCAAGACAGGGTTCCTCTGTGTAGTACTGTCTTGGAATTCACTCTGTAGACCACTGCCCTTGGACTTATTTTTAATGATGTATGCATGTTTGTGAGCATGTGCACTGAATGGGGGTGCCTGGAGAACCCAGAAAATGGCACCAGATTCCATGAGACTATAGATATAAGTCATTGTGAGAAGCCAGTATGGGTACCAGAAACTGAACTTCATTCCTCGGCAAGAATAGTGAATGCTGCTAACTGCTGAGCCACCTCTCCAGCCCTCTCCCTCACTGATTTTTAAACCCCTTCCTTTTATCTGAGACCAGAATAGCCCAATTTTCTGACATTTTAATTATGTGTTTTGTCTTTTTGGTGCCCAACTTCCATGTCTGGTTGAAACTCTGTAAGGAACCTACAATGAGTCACGTCATTGTTTTTAAACCTAGAGTCCCACCATCTAAAAAAAAATTGCAGAGATTGCACAGCACTGTACTAGGAACTAGATGTAAGGAACATAGGTACTCATTTATTGTATCACATATCAGCCCTCATATAGATTGTGTCAAAACCATAAAGATACTGTTTACTTTTATAAAGATTTGCTTCCTTTTATTTTATATGTATGGGTGCTTTGTCTACATGTATGCCTGCTCATCATGTGTGTTCAGTGCCTATAGAGGCTAAAAGAGGGCATCTGATTCCTTGGCACTGGAGTGATAGTTGTGAGCTTCTGTGTGGGTGCTGGGAATTAAACCAAGGTCCTCTGCAAGAGCAGTCAAGGCTCTCAAACACCAAGCCATCTCTCCAGCTCTACCTGATTAAAGCTAGAGAATCTCTTCCTCGTAGATTGGAGCATGACTTCTGTTTTTCAAGAACATGGACTGATTTCTACAAGGTGGTGAGTGTGTATATTAACATAATTAGTCCAGGGAAACATCTGATGGTTCCCAGTAAACCAGGGCATTCAAAAAGTTTTGATCCAACACATTTATTTCTAGGTAAATGTCTGAGAAAAATGCCCTGAGTCAGGAAAAAAAGTGTAAAGCATTTTATTATGCTCTCCCACTCAGAGAAGAGAACACTGGGATTTTGGCTCTCCTACCCTTATGTGTTTCCTTTCTCATCGATTTTGGGCTGTTCTGTAGCTCCAGGGGCTGTTAGGAACCATAAAGTACTATAATGTTTATTTCCCTAGAAATGCACATGAATATAATTTGTGGAAAGCAGTTTGTTACTGTCTTGTTAGTGTTGACCTGTTGAGTATTTAATAATAGATCTTTTCCAGCATTTCTTGTTGCATAAAGATGGATTTGTTATCTGAATTTGAAACATATTAAATACTCAGCTAACTTACTACTTTATAGATTAAAAACAGTTTTTAATGTGTATGAGTGTTTTCCTTGCATGTTTGTGCTTGTGCCCGGTGCCCACAGATGACAGAAGCGAACATTGGGTCTCCTGGAACTGGAGTTACGGAAGCTTGTGAGCTACCATGTGGGTGCTGGAAGTGGAACCCAGATTCTCTGGAAAACCAGCCAGTGTTCTTCACCATTAAACCATTTCTCCAGACTCTGATTTACTAGATAATAGACGAGCTAGATATGTTTGGAGCAGCTTTTCATTTTATATTTGTATGAAAGTCATGGCATTGCCTATAAAAAAATGCATCATTTACCAGCACAAGAAGCAAACCCCACAGATTCCTAGAGGAGCTGTGAGTAGCACTCATGGGGAAGAGAGGGTTAGCAATGGGTCTGCAACTATTTTTATCTCCTGTGAGGACACCTTAGGAGTTCTGACCTCCTTTAAACACACTGATGAAATTTACTAGTTGGAAGATAAATGAAGGTCTTCTGGGCCTGCTATATCTTGATTTCTTACCTATGAAATTATTTTAGTATGCTATACTGAGCCTGTCTGGGTTGTGTATTGTAAATAAAGCTTTAGTGAGGATGGGCAGAGAAGGGGAGCTATTGCTTCCTTCCTCTGAGCTGCATTCACCACAGGTGCGTGCATGTGTGTGTGCGCACACACCCCTTGCCAAAACACAGAAAAATATAAACCCATCCTTGTGCAGAAAGCAAGGTGACCTATGAGGTGTCTTCTAGACAGAGAGAGGTAATGAAGACTCTAGATGCCAGAGCCTTCCACAGAGCCTCACCGACTATCTCCTTATCTCCTCTCAGGCTCCAAGGGGTGTAACTTTGTGGCTGTGGTGTATTTGACTAACAATCCACGGCTGATGAATGTGTATGTAGTTTATAGCCCTTTCAAGCTAGAGGTTAACCAGCAAATATTGATAATGTAATTTATTATACTTTAGACAGACAGTCTTATACATAATTTAGTAATCATTTCTAGACATACTTAGACATTTCTTTCTAGACTAACAGAACAAATACCTTCATTCCTAATTGTGTTTTAAGTGAACTTTTATTTTGGACTTTATGAATCCCTCACTGAAAGGGTAAGGGGAATAAGATATTGTAATGTATTTTATGAATATGGAAATCCCACATTTCCTTGCATGCTATATAGATTGTTTACATTTTACCATTTTAAATATTTCATGTAATAGAGTTTTACTATTAGAAATCAGTCAATTAAGAGTTTTGCATAAAAACAAGTTATAAACAATCTGAACAAAACTAATTGAAGAATATATTTTTTTTCAAGTATGATGCTTATGATGAGGATCCATGTGAATCCTTTTCTGTTAAAAAGATTTCTTGTTACTTTTTTTTCTTATTCTCAATAAAATAAAAAAAAAAAGATTTCTTGTTATCAGGCTACGGGTACTCTTCCGCATACCAAATGTCTTCACTGTAATGGATCGGATGCAACTGTGCCGATGGCTTGAATGAAGAAGGTGAAGAAAATATAAAATAAACTTACTATTCAGACTGAACACATATGGCTTCGGGGCCAGGTGGCGCTGGTTTTCCTTTCAGATTCATTGGGGGTCACAGCATGGACTCCGTACTTGGTCCTTTATTTATAGACTCTGGAAGTTTTCCAAATACCCACTCAGAGAAAGCAGTCAGGGAGTAGAAGTTTTCAGGCTATTATGAGTGTGGAGGAAGGTTGCAGGGGATCTGTTTGATCAGCTGAAGATGGGGGCAGAAGAGGAGAGGACACAGGAAGTGGTTTGCTGCAGAGAAGGGGCTGAGACTGAGGGATAGAATTTGGAAGAGAGTAATGAAAATCCACAGGTGGGCTACCTGTTGGAGGAGGGGCCGCTTGTTAGTTCCTGGCCGCCCAGCTATCTTAGACCTGAAATAATCACACAGAAACTATATTAATTAAATCACTGCGTGGCCCATTCTAGCTTCTTATTGGCTAACTTTTACATTAATTTAACCCATTTCTATTAATCTGTGCATCACCACAAGATCATGGCGTACCAGCAAAATTTCAATGCATCTGTTTCTGGCGGCTCTATGGCTTCTATCTGACTTCATCCTCTTTCTACATAAAGCTACATACAGCCTAGCTTTTCCCCGCCTAGTTCTGTTCCCCTATAGCTCTACTATAGGCTCAAAGCAGTTCCTTTATTCATTAACCAATAAAAGCAACACATAGACAGAAGGACCTCCCACACCAGCTACTTGCTTTCCTGGCAGTGGTAGCTTGTGGGTTCCCAGGGGATGCTTGATGGAGTTGCAGGCTGGATAAAGCAATGAATGGTGGGGAAAATGTTTGGTGGGGGAGATTTTGTGAGTCACTTTGGATGGGGGTCGGAAAGAGAGGCTGCCGCAGGTGCTCTGCTGCCCAGATGATGAAGCTCTGCAGTTAGCCTACCTGCTGCCCTGATTGGAATAGCCTGCAGGTTCCCAGGGAATCTTAGCTTGATTTGTATTACTGTGATAAACATCATACTTTGGGGAAGAAAGGATTTATTTCAGTGAAAACCTTAAAGTCCATCATGAAAGGAAGTCAAGGCAGGAACTCAAGGAAGAAACCTGGATGCAGAAACTGACTCAGAGACAGGGAGGATGATTGCTGGTTGTCTCAGCTAGCTTACCCCTAACCCCCACAATTTAGGACTATGTGCCCAAGGATAACACTACCCACAGCGGCCTGAGCCTTCTCACAACTATTGTTAATTAGGAAAATTCTCCACGAACATGCTCACTGGGTATTCTGATAGAGGCAATTCCTGACCTGATGCTCTAAGTCTTCCCAGATGACGAGACCTTGTATCAAGTTGATAGAAAAAAAGCAAGCAAGCAAGCAGTACAATTTGTGTGTGTTTGTGTGTATAATGTCAGTACGCATTTACACAGGTCCACAGAATATACATTACCAAGAATACAATATTTCCAAGAATTAAAAACTGAAAATAGGCTATGAAGTTCAGTTGATAGGTGTCAATTTAAATTCTTTGCAACCAACCTTCCGTTTTGATAGGGTGGAAGGTGGGAGGTATGTTTAGGGGCAGACAGTCTATGGAAAGTGTCTGCATCAGTCCATCCAATCTGTTGTGAACCTAAAACTTATTTTTTTTTGCAGATGTATCTGATGGACTTTAAGAACAAATGTTTCCGATACAACTTTAAGATTACTTTTTCTGCACCATTCTTCAAACTCCCTCGATTATTTGAAAAACTTCAATAAAGTCGGAAAACTCATAAGAGACTAACTCATGTCTATTGAGCTGGGAAATAAATCAGAGGATCCTGTCTGAGCTAGAAGTGAGGTGGTGCTTGGAAGTGGCTGCAGGAATTTTTAGCGAAGGCAATCAAAGAGGACTCTCCGCCATAATTTGATGAAAGAGAGAACAAAGCACAAGTAGGAAGGCGGGAGTTTCTCTAGCCCTCACCTGATACATGAGAATACCATTCAGCCGTTTAAAGTTAGATCTTAGGATGGTAGAGACCTGAAGGGAAGGGACTTTGATATTATCAGAGCACACTGAGCTGGCCACAGACAGCTGATTTTCACATATTTGAAATTGTTTTTATTTTACATGCAATCAGTGATAAATGTCTTTTAAAATCATGGTCTAAACTTCTAAAGTTGCCTTTGAAGACATCTTATGGAGATAGAATATATACAGAAAAATAACAGGCTCTATGCATATACACACTAACATACAGTTGCAAACTAACTCTGTTTGTATAATCAGCATCCACTCCAAGAATCAAAACATCATCAACATTCTGGAAGGCTCCCCTTTGACCCTTATAGACACTCTACTCTAAAGGTAAATGATTTCTCCCTTACCTGGTAAGAGAGACTCATTTTTCCTACTTGATAATATTTAATAATTGGTAGGTAATCTAGTTAAGATATACTCACTGTTTATCTGTTTTCTAAAGTTGATGCTCAGCGGTGCAGGTGGTTTGGGTTCTTCATCATCTTGCCAATACTTTTTCCTATTCTTTTATCAATCAGGGAGACAGGCATATGCAATATATCTTATTTTTAATTTGTATAATCTGATGAGCAATGAAGTTGAGAACTTTTGAAGTAGTAGGGTTCTGGCCTTGAAAATGCATTGCAAGTGTGCTAACACTGGGTGGTATCTCCAGTTGGTTTTTATTGTCTCACAGTAACTGAACACTTAAAGGTGTCTTCTCAAGGGGTTTCTTCCTCCCCATTCCCCTCTTTTATTTTCAAGTTTATTTATATATTTATTAAAGATTTCTGTCTCTTCCCCACTGCCGCCTCCCATTTCCCTTTCCCTCCCCCAATCAAGTCCCCCTCCCTCGTCAGCCCAAAGAGTAATCAGGGCTCCCTGCCCTGTGGGAAGTCCAGAACCACCCACCTCCATCCAGGTCTAACCCATTCCCCTCTTTTTCTGTACTTTTCTTTCTCTCCTGTACTTCAGCTTCCTCCCTTCTTTTCCTTTCTTCTCCTCTTCCTAGTTTTGTTTTTCCTCCTCTTTTCTTTTGTTACAGGGTCTCATATGTCCCAAGCTTGTCTTGAGCTGGATATATAACCAAGAATGATCTTGAACTGCTGATCCTCTTGCCTCCACCTTTCAAATACCAGCATTGCAGGCCTGTGCTGCCTTGTCTAGTCCTTAGGATTCTTGATATATTCTCATGAATCAGGTTCACTACGCATTGGCTACTAAGGTATGTGAGTCAGGTGAGACATGTAACATACATGCAAATCATCTAAGGTATGTTTATTACTTATAGACAGGCAGCAAAGAACAGCAGAAACCTAGAATTTACCATAGCTGATATCGAAACTTCAGGAAATTTACGCAGGGTAGATTAAATTAACTTCATGTGTATTACTTGGACTATAATTAAGAGACTTTGTAAAGAAGCCTGCTTCTGGGTTTCATATCTGGGGCATCAGAATTGTCCCCGAGCCACAGTTCTAAGGGAAACCCCATTCTAGGGGAATACTCAACAGAATATAAGCTATTCCATCAAATTTCTCCTCATTTTGGGATATTTCATTTGTAACAAATTCTACAATTATCCTTGAGAAATATTAAACAAAGTGTGGCTGGGGCTGGGTTGGGCTACAACCAATAGGGGAACTGTCCATTACAAGTCAGTGCAAATCCCTCCTCAGTAGGTCCCACTCTGGGTCTAACCTTTTTATTCTCTATTTAATTATTCATTTGTAATTATGCATATGCATGTCTGTGTGTGGGTATGTACATATCCACATGCCCATCTAAGATATAGACAATTAATTTTTAAATATTTTTGTGTGCATTGTTCTTTTGTCTGCATGTATGTGTGTATGTCTGTGTGAGGGTGTTGGATCCCCTGGAACTGGGATCATAGGCAATTATTAGCTGCCATATGAGTGATGGGAATTGAACTCGGGTCCTTTGGAAGGACAGTTGGTGCTCTTAACTGCTAAGCCATCTCTCCAGCCCCTAAAGATTTCATTTTTAAATACATGTATATATGCATGAGGGCAGTGTGCATGTGAGTTTAGGTGAATTGTGTCAGATCCCCCTAGAGCTAGAGTTAGCAGCAGCTGTGGGCCATCTGGCATGGGTGAGGGAGATCAGTTGAGCCAACTCTCTGGCACCTCTGTAAAACAATATTCTGATTTCTCTTATATTCTTCCACCTTGGTGAATTTACTAATAGGCTTTAAGAAATTAAGAAGCATATATCCTTAGGAGAAAAGCAGAACCAGTTATGTGCTGTGTAACAAAGGGTATGCAAGATCTGTCCCAAACAAAAACAATAAATCCATTTATAACTAAAACTTTTCATATACTTAATTCTGGTCAGATGGGTGCATTGAAGAATTCTACAGTGCATTTGAGAAAGACAGAGTGAAAATTTACATAAACTCTGGCTTTTAGATAAAACCTGACAGGAATTTTTAAGGAGTGAAACTCTGGACCAAAAGAAGGCTCAGGAGGGAAAGGTGTTTGTCACCTAACCTGATATGGGCTGATTTCAATCCCCGGGATGCACATATGGAAGGAGAGAACTGAGTTCTACACATTGTCCTCTGATCTCTGTACACAAACAATGGCATATGTCCCTGCACACATAAACACATACATACACACACCCATGTACATAAACAATAAATGAATGTAAAAAAAGATTAAAGAAAACTTTTTATGTCTTTCATGTATAAACAGAAAAGCAAAAATTACTGAATATTTCCAAAGCAAATTCATATTTTTAATTACTATAACACACCATGATTAAGAGCATAATATTTCAGAAGACCAAAACTGGTTTAACATGCAAAACCTTTCAACATACTTTATCATAAAATGGAACAATGAAGACCTAAGGTTGTGGGGTGCAGCTAATTTGGTAGAGAGTTTGTCTACCATTCAAGAAATCCCAGGATGGTGGCGCACGCCTTTAATCCCAGCACTCGGGAGGCAGAGGCAGGCGGATCTCTGTGAGTTTGAGACCAGCCTGGTCTACAGAGCTAGTGCCAGGACAGGCTCCAAAGCCACAGAGAAACCCTGTCTAAAAAAAAAAAAGAAATCCTAGGCTTGGTCTTCTGCACTGCACAGCACTGCACAAGGCAGCTTTTTTTTTTTTTTTTCATTTTGTTTTTGTAGATCTACAATCTCAGAGTTGAAAAAATGGAGGAATGATTATCAGAAATGCCAGGTCTACTTAGTAAGATAGAGACTATCCTTGGCTACATGAGAGACCCGGTCAAAAACACAGCAAACAAAGAATACAAAGCACCCCCAAGATATTTTATATCATGATATCTTAAGACAGAAAATTTGTATGATAAGATTCAAAATATGTATATGATAAAAACATCTAAGCATATTAACAATAACAAGTGGAGATGCTTCATAATATGTCAAGTTGACTGGACCACACAACATTCTTCTAATTCTCCCCCCCCCCCGTTTCTAGCTATTGTGGGTCTATAAGAGACATCTGTGCCAGAGACTTGGAGGTTAGTGCTAAAAAGAATGCCACCTTAGCTTGCTGCTCTAGTGACTTCCATCATTAGAAGGGACAGCAGCTAGCCAGACCTGCAATTGCTTCATACCCCTTGCCTTCACTGAATTCCCCATCAGATTCATTGATCCCTGTCTCAAGTGTGTGTTTAGCTTTGTAATGAAGGGTGCCAGCTTCTGCTTCAGGGCATACGCACCATCTAGACTGGGAAAAATCCATCCCAAACCTTCACAGGTTTCAGTGGCGTCTTTTCTCATGGTAGCAGTTCGTGTTTGTAGGCTACACTTTTACATTACTCGCTTTGTTTTTGCTGCTCATCCTATTGACTTCTAGCTTCAGCATCGGATACAGAGGTGGACCGCTTCACAGACTGCTCAACCAGCATCCACAACTCATATTTACAGCAAGCAATTGAACAATTGATCTGTAAACAGACACAGATACCTAACCTGCAGCTAACGATAAGCTCACTAATGAATTATTCTCTTGCTTCCCCTAAATTAAGGAGGAAAAAAAAAGCAAAAAAAAAAAAAAAAAAAAAAAAAAAAAAAAAAAAAAAAAAAAAAAAAAAAAAACAAAAAAAAAAAAAAAACACCCAATGCTTTCCTGGAGATACTCCTCAAATACATAGCCTAGACAGAGCAATAAAGAGGACATTGGTCAGAAATGAAGATGCATTCAACCTATAATTGCAAATGTCATGATCATTGATGTAGACATTTCTATTGAATTCGTGTCAAAAGATAATAGAACGGGTAAGTTTGACAAGCACAAAGGATTTAAATAAAACAGGTGCAAGCTCGTTAAATATAAGTGACTCATAAACTTGAGGAAATGCAAGTCTAATCTATGCTGACAGAGCAGGTTAATGGTCTGAGGATGGACCTTGGTATAAGTTTAACTCACAGGTTTATACACACTCACAAATATTCACAACGCAGATCCCTATACAGTGGGTTTTCAAAATGTTATGACGTTGAATGAGCCATCTATTGTCTCTGGAGAAAGAACTAAATCTTTAAAAGGAAATATTCAACTAGTTGATGACAATTTAGCTTGATATTACCTTGAAAAACAGGCAAAATCAGTTGGGGGCATGCAATATAATGTTCTTGGATAATATAAATACTCTACATCTATAAAGTCTCATATAATTGCTAAAAATTACATATATCAGTTGCACCTTTGAAAATTCCCATGGCACATGAGAAGATAAAATGTGGTTTTCATTTAATGTTAGTTTGTTTACTCTAAGTTGCAAGTCTCATGGCTACTTTCCTGTCCAGTTCACAAGAAAGTTCTTTGTGTCTCACTCAGTCTCCTCTAGCGTGAGTCAATAACTCCAATCAGTAATTGAGTCACTTCGTATTGTGAGTCTCCTAGACTTGAACTAGTTTAATTATAAGGAGCATGGGTTAAGAATTTACAATGCAGCATTAGTTACAGATAACATAGCAGAAGAGTATAACAGTATTGAGATGGACTGCAAATCTTCTCACTCTAAAAACTCCTGCGCTCATCAATGTATATAGTAGACCAAACTTTACTCGGGGTAGTCTGCAAATATATAGAAACTACTTGAGTGTTTTTTAATTAATGATCAGTGACACAAGGACAGCTGTGTTAAATTATTTTCAGAGAAATAAAATATTTAATAAATACCACCCGCTTAACATAGTGACAGTCTTTTAATCTTTAAAGTGTGTGTGAGTGTGTGTGCACACACATGGATGTCTGCAGATGTGCATGTCTATGCTTGTGGATGTTAGAGGTCAGTGCCAGGTGTCTTTCTTAGTTCTTCACCATCTTATTTATTTATTTATTTTGATTTTCGAGACAGGGTTTCTCCGTAGCTTTTTGGTTCCTGTCCTGGAACTACCTGTTTTTTTTGAGACCAGGTTTTTCACTGAACCTGGTACTTGCTGATTGGCTAGACGGGCTATCCAACAAGCCTCTGGGAACTTCCTGTCTTCTCCTTTTAGCTCTTGGATTATAGGTACGCACTGTTGCTCCTGGCTGTTACCTGGGTGCTTGTGTTCCAAATTCAGCTCCTCACAGCTGTGCAGCAGCTTTACCTCCCAAGCCATTGCTTCCGCCTGGTGACAGAACTCTGGATGCTTTTCTAGAATTTGATCAACTCTTAAAGTCGATTTATTAAGTCAGTACTTCAGATTTCCTTAAAGATATGGTCAATGCTGTCTTTGTTGTTGTTTCTAAGTAATTGTTAAATCAGATGCTGTGGTACACACCTCAAACTCCAGCACACAGGAGGTAGAGGCAGGGGTTTGAGTGTTTCAAAAACACCTTGGGCTTCATAGTGAAGCCCTGTCTTTAAAAAGAAAAGTGTAATTGCTAGTGACCAAGGAGCTGTTTCTGTGAGGAGCACACTTAAAACTAATATTCTGGGTTTTTAAAGGATGGAATTGAAACCTGAGTACAAGCGGCGGATTAGCTTAGCATGTCTGTTTGGCATGTTAATAGTAAATAGTAAGTATTTACTATTAAGCAAATATGTACGTAGATAGTGGGAACATGGTATTTCAGGAGTCCCTACGGTGTCTTATAGAACCTGATACCACCTTAAGAAATGTCTATCAGGTATGCAAAGGAACCTGATATGTACTCTTAACGTACTATCAGGCAAAATGAAGATTCTGCCTTGACATTCCACTTAAATTTACACAGAGGTGCAGACACACACACACACCACTCTTACTCTTGCATAGTCTTGGGGTGCCACATACAATGGAAATGAAACCAATGACAGACATGAACAACGTCATGCAGACAAGTCTGATGAACAGAACTCAAAGAGAACATGATGCATTTTGACATCTGTTTATAAAATGGTCCACAGTTACCAACTGACTACCTCTCCTGGAGCAGATCTGATAGAATACACCCTGAACACAGGATAGGACGAAAAGGGTAATGTTTTCTAAGCAAATTTTGTTTTTAAAATCTGTTTGAATAAAGTACTGTTTCCTTTTTTAACTGAAATATTTATTAGCCTCCAAAATGAATGATCAAGGAAGATCTCTATCCATTTTCTGCATGTATTGTAATACTTATCTTAGTACTTACTAACATATAATTGATAGAAGTTTTATGACTCTAGCCCTGTTTCCCTAGCCGTCGAAGTCGCCTCCACAAGTCATTTATTCATACCTTATCAAAACAGGCTTCAGTGCAATCATCTGTAAGGACTTTCCGCTTACAATTGGGCTTCATTCGTATCCACATCTTGACTCGTGCATATCAAATATTCTCTATTAAAACATAATATTTTGTCTGATCAGTGGCTTTGCTTTGTACATGAGAAGTTTCTCTGCATTATTAATTGGCTGCAGTTTCCTGTTGACTGACATGCTCAAATAAACAAAAGACAAAGCTACAAAGAGCTGTGCCTCAAGGGCTTCCCCTGATTCTGGCTTTCTAGTTAATGTGCACGGTTGAAGCCAGCTGATCTATCCAAGCCTCGTTTTAACAGGCAAAGGCATAAAAGAAGAATAATTTGTACGGTATCCTGATCTTAAGAGAATCTCAGGGGTTTCTAAAATTATGCATATTATTTTTATTCAATATCCACAAGTAATAATATACGTTTCTTAGATGTATAAGAAAGATTTAAGCAGTAAGGGCAGGTATCAGTATGAAGAAGAAAATAAATGCTCTTTATTTTATT
Source organism: Alexandromys fortis (assembly GCF_014885135.2). NCBI lineage: Eukaryota > Metazoa > Chordata > Mammalia > Rodentia > Cricetidae > Alexandromys > Alexandromys fortis. The sequence continues at coordinate 19,354,422 of NW_026067927.1, forward strand.
TAAAATAAAATAAATAACAACGGAAAGGGCTCACATCAGATAATCCTTCCAAGTGTTGTTTGTGCCAACATTCTGGGATTCTGTGTTTGAAGATGAGTATATTATTTATCTTACTTAGTTTTACTGACTCTCTGTTTTTATCCTCTTCACATCTAGTGAATAGATAATTACACTTACTCTGAATTTGTTCATCAGAACATATTTTGCAAGAAGGTTTTCAGGACTTGAGAAAAATTCAATAAATTTGGCAATAGTTAGGAATTTACTTTATATCATGAATATTAAATGCTTATCCTACACAGGTTATCCATTTACACGCATTTTAAATTTCTTTATTTCAGTAAGAAGCATTTACTGACTCCTCACTTATTCACAATTATCTTCTGTTTTGGTATACACCATAGATCTAATAAATAATTTCATTATGCCATTTAATTTTTAGCTTTCCTCAGGATCATCATAACTATTCATTTTAGGAGTATTTTCTTAAAGACCGTCTGGTCATATGGAGTATTTTACCTTGCTAGTTATGGCCTTTATGCATGATTATATATTTATAGAATATACTCGATCAGGGTTGGTGAACAGGGCACATCCTGAGTACATCTCTGGGTGAGACTGTGTTGGCTGCCTGGTGTACACGATGACTCAGCATATTCCTAAGAGAAGTTATTCAGTTCTCAGTGTCAACTACAGGTGCCAGTCAAGGACAAGTTGGCTTCTGTGTTACTCTTTATGTGCTCCCGATGATCTAACTTTCAAAACCATACTAAAACACCTATACTATTCCACAATAGTTTTTTTGTGTGTTGATATTGTTATGGTGGCTTATATGTCTCATGATTACACAGCACAAGCAAATATGCAATTTCATGACTTGGAAATATTTTATTAAACAATAGAGGAAGTAGGAAAGTTTGAGTAGTTCTATATTAGTCTCTTTTTGTCATCAGAACAAAAGGTTTAAAACACTGTGTCTTATGTTCAGTTTGGAACTGGAAGGTAAAGTTATAATCTGAACACACACTTTCAGTTTATCAATCAATTGCAGTTTGCTATACCCTGGGTGCTGCGTCATTTAATGAATGCATAAACAATACTACTCAATAGTTATAAAGACTTTTAGAGATTCTGAGAAATAACAGATACACAGAGATTACTTAATGTGCTCAATCCATAACTGTATCAAAGCAAAGAAACACACACATGGAGGGAGGGAGGGAGGGAGGGAGGGAGGGAGGGAGGGAGAGAGAGAAAGAGCACTTATGTAACACCACACACTTACTACTTTTAATCTAACTAATTGCTTTAAGATCCCCCCAACACTATCTCCACTTTAGCACAACTAAAAATAATTACAAATAAAATAGCAATTTAGCTGTGGGAGTTTTGAGCTGCTAGATTCCTGTGACTAGGATCAATGAACCTTATGTGGGAAACTGAAGTGGACTGGAAACAGTTTCTAGACACGGAGCTCCCAAATAGGTGCAAATTTTAGTGATGAAGTTGCTCCAGTTTGGGGATGTTTCCACAAGTGTTTGCTTCTTGAGAATACAAACAACAGATTAAAAGCAATTGGATCCCCTGAAATGCAGAAAATCATATAGATTTTCTTTATACTTTTGTAAGGAGGATGAATACTGATTAAGACTTAGATTAGTTCAGTCCTAGGTATACCCCACAGATACACTGTCTGTCCATAAACATTTCTAGTGTCTTCCTACAGGAGTTAACCTACAGTTTAACAAATACAGTGACTGTCTTATTTAGGGTTTCTAGCCCTAGCCCTATAGTGATTTACTGTAACTTTTATTCAAGGATCAAATCATCCATCATAGGACAAAACCCTCAAATATTATTTTAGCCTTTAAAACAAGAGCAGACTAGATTTATATGCTTCCTATCCTTTCTTTTCCTCATTGTAATTTCCCTCCTAGTGTGACCCCACAGAGGATCAGGGCTCATCTGAAAAGTGTCAGTTCCCTCCAGGAATCTTATTTATATATAAACAAATTGTGACTCAAAGGTGTTAATGGTTTGTACTTCTCGAGAGAGCATAGGATTCTCTATCCTTCCACACCGAGGATATTTGTTCACCCGTGATTATTGCTGTTCTATTTACAGTAGTAAGTAAGGGAATGGAATCAGTCAAGATACCCATCAGCTGATGAACCGATAATGACAGTGCCATGCATAGACACAATGGCATTTTATTCAGCTGTAAAGAAAAATGAAAGTCTAACAAAAGAGGTCTATCTCTTGTGCAGAAAACTTTAAAATTACTGCGATAACAAAGGCATATAGAAACAGATTCTACTAAAAGAAATCTCATCTTCCTGAATGTGTATATTAAATATCATTTAGATGCAAATGCTCCCTAGTTAAAGTATTCCATCTCAAAACAACAATATGGAAACAGGATATATACATACATTATGTTACAGAACAGCAAATAGGGAGGTAGGTAGATGATAGATAGATGATAGATAGATAGATAGATAGATAGATAATCAGTGGTGTCTTATTTAGGGTTTCTATTGCTGTAATAAAACACCATGACAAAAAGCAACTTGTGGAGGAAATGGCTTATTTCTATTACAGTCCCAGGCTGCATTCCATCACTGAGGGAAGTTATAGCAGGAACTCCAAAAATGGCAGGAGATCCTGGGGGCAGAAGTGAATGTGGAGTTGTGGAAGAGTACTGCCCCTGATAGCTTGCTCACCCTGCTTTCTTAGAGCCCCAGGACCACCAGCCCAGGGATGACACTACCCACAGTGAGCTGGGCCCTCCCACATCAATCATCAATCAAAAAACTGCATCAAATGCTTGCCCACAGGTCAATCTGTTAAGGATATTTTCTCAATTGAAGCTCTCTCTTCTCAAATGACTCTGGCTTATGTTTTGTTGACATAAAACTGGGTAGCACAGATGGACAGGTAGATTAGATAGATAGATAGATAGATAGATAGATAGATAGATAGATAGATGGATAGATGGATAGACGATAGATCGATAGATCGATAGATCGATAGATCGATAGATCGATAGATAGATAGATAGATAGATAGATAGATAGATAGATAGATAGATAGATGTGTGAGTGGATGGATGGATGGATAAATAGAGCCATTGATAAATGAAAAGACAAATATGTATGTTGATGGATAGAGAGCTCACTAACTAGATGTGTGGACAGAAAGAAGAATGATGGATGGATGGATAGATGGATGGATGGATGGATGGATGGATGGATGGATGGATAGATGATTAATAGAAAAATAGGTGTTCTGATGGATGATAAATGGATGGTTGATTGATGGGAATGATCCTAGTTATTTCTACATTTATATACATTTATAATACATGAAAAGGAACACATGTAATATTCATCACAGTTATATTTAAGAGCTGGAAATTGTGAACTATTATTTAATGTGTCCCATGTTCTAGCCAATTTAAAACATAATAATTACATACTCTTTTTGCTTGATAATTCCAAATGAAGTTAATTTAGTAACAGCTGTCTGAGCTGAAACACAACTGATCCTCCTTTCCCTAGTCTTAATTTCTTTCCTTTCTTGTTTAGGTTGACTTGAATAATGACAGAAAGGCTGTTATTTCTCTGGTAAGGATTATGAACAATGAAAAAGGAGCAGAACTCACAGACAAATGCCAACAGAACTCGAATAGAATTCATGCCGAGTAGATATGGAATAATTCCTCAGTCTACCACTGATGTTTCAGTCAGATAACAGGATGACTTTTGTTACACCCCACGGCTTACACAGGAAACCATACAACACTGAATTTTGAAAACAACTGTTCATTTGTGAAGTTTATAAAACTGATCTGGGACATATTTACTCTTTAGGATTCTCCCTCCTTCTCTCCATCCCCCTACTCTCTACCCTATTACTTTCCCTCTTTTTTTCTGTCCCTCCTTTTCTCCTCATCTTTCTTTCCCCCTTATATTATTTCATATTAACATTCTTTTCATTGTATGGCACATTTTGCTTCCTCTTTTGCTTTGTTACTGGAGTTAACATTTAGACTTCAGTGGTAGTAAGAACAAAGACCCCACCAAAGATGAGCACACCCTAATTCCCAAGATCTCTGACTGTGTTACCTTTTATGATAAAAGAACATTTGGGCTGTGGCAGCATTCGGATTGTCAATGGGGTGGCTTTATATCACAGGAATTGTTCTGGATGACCTCTGTAAGCCAGTGTAGAAATAACAAGGGTCCTCACATTGGATTATGGAAATGTCAAGTTACTTCTACAGTGTTAATATATGTTGTCTTAGTCCATTACATTTCTCTAAATGTATGCTGGTGATGGATAATACTTTAGTCTAGAAAGAGCTGTGTGGGCATTGCTTCCTTATTGAGTCATTACCTGAACATGCCCCACCCACTGGTCTGGTCTGGGCAACTTCTTGGAGCTTACAGACTCTCATCCTCCTCTGAGCTGATTTCTAGCCTAATGTAGTGGTTAGAGAGAGCCTGAGAACATAGATAGCTTCACCCATGTGAAGCTCTGTCTTTAATTTTTTGACTAATGCAGGAACTTCACGGGTGTTGGAGAATACATGGTCTATGACTATTGGTTCTGTTTTCTAAAACATGACTGAATGACTACACATAAATGTACTAGTATGTCCACATTTGCCTGGTGTCTTCTAGTAGTTAGACTGTTTGGCTTACCATGTTGCAAGTATTATTATATATGTGGTATGATGTATGTGAATGTGTGTGGTTGCTTGTACAAGCACATAGCTGTATGTGGGGATTCATGGATGCATGTGTGTTCATGCCTTTGGAGGGCAGAGGTTAACCTAGGATGTCATGTCTCAGAAGCTGTCTAGTAGTTTTATGAGAATGGTCTCTCAATGAAAACTAGGGTCCACTGATCAGGGAGGCTGGCTGGTCTGCTTTCATTACAAGTGCTTGCCACCATGCCTGATCTGACTGCTTTATGTGTTTATTACACGGACTGAGGATCGAACTCAGGTCCCCAGGCTTATGCTGCTAACACCTTACCAACAGTTCTATCTCCCAGCCCTGGCTATGTATCTCATATGAATTAATTTCATAAAACCTTTGCAACAAGTGTGAGGTCCTGTAATCAAACTATTACCATCCACACTATCCATGTTTTATTTACTGGGAAACTAAACTAAAACTCAGAGAATTTGGCAAATTGCATGCAGGTTCCAAGGTGGTGTGCTTTACTGTCTTGTTCCAACCTTGGCAGTCTGCCTCTTGAGTCTGAGCACTTAATCAACACCATCTGACAGCTCTTCAATATGTCCATATAAAAAAGTCCACCTTCATAAATCACCTGTGATGCGGGCAGAGGAGGCTTTCGCTAAAAATGTTAAGGCTATCATCCCCCAAATGGCGGGTCCAGCCCAGGGAGTGGATGAGTGCCGAAATTCTGTCATTGCAAGGTAGAGCTATTTCAGAATTGCCTCCAGCCCAGGATTTTATGGGACAGTTTCCTCCTGCAGGAGATGCATGGGTCTGTTAATGAAGACAAACAGTCCTGCCATACAGAGCACTCCAGTTCTCACCGAACAGAGTCCAAGAGTTCACTGTGCTCAGTCTGAAGAGGAGTCTCGGGGCTTCCAGAGGGATGCTGACTCGTTATGGTTATACCAGAAATAGAGAGACTCACAGAACAGCTGCAGCGGGGCCTGTACTCTTTCAGACCGATGCTCACTACAGGGACCAGGCACCCATACCCCAGATGCATGGAATTTTAGGGGTGATGAGGTCACACCTCACAGTGGAGTCTAGGCTTAAGGTCTCACTTGGGCTTGTTGGGTTTAATGACTAACTGAGAAAGAAGGGGAAAACAGAAATGGAGGTTGTGTCCTGCATGCAATACTGTGTCTTTGGAGGCTTTTTGTAGGGCATCCGAGCTGAAGTTATACCTACATTCATTGTCTTTTAATTTAATTTTATTTTTGTAACACCACCGAGCATGAGATCTACCCCCTTATTAAATTTTTAAGTGTGCCGTGCGTTATTGTTGATTACAGGTATAACGCTGCAGAAAGGGACTCCGGAGCTTATTCATCTTGCTTAAGTGAGGCTTTATGCCTAGTGATTAGCAATTCCCCATTTCTCGCTCCCCCTCACCCCTGGCAGCCTTCATTCTCATCGTTCTCCTCTTTGCTTTCATTAACGTGACGACTGTAGGCACTCTGAATAGGTGAAATCATGCAGCATTTGTTTTTCTTGTTACTGAAAGACAATCTAAGCCCCTGAGAGGTGACATGACATTTTCAAATTTGACACCACCAAAATCATAGCCCAGAAATCTTGATTCCAGTCTAGAGCTCCTGTGGGTAAATGGAACTAACGTCTCTCGTTTAGAAAAGACTTGCAAGTGCTTGTCGCACTGAAGCAAAATAGAAATGACATGATTTTATTTTTCAGTCACTAGGGGACATGCAATGTTAAGTTATCGTCTAAGCATTTAATGATGTTTTTAAATATACTGCATATGAAATTATTAAAGTGAAAATTTATATCATCTAAATATAGATATGGAATTTATTGAAATGGTAGAAATCTAACGTTGTAGACTAATATTGCTCAGCTGGCTCTCAACGCTTGAGATGTTGATTCTTTGTTTTCCTAAGGGAGGCAAGTAGTTCCTGCGTCATGGTAAAAAGTAAGACATTGTCAGCCTGTGTATTAATTCTTTATGTTAATACAGCAAAAATGACTGAACAGCTAAGAGAATAATTAATGAATACTATATCTGATTAAGTAAACAATTATTTAATGTCACAGACAAAGTAGCCATTCAGTATATGGTTAATACCATTTGAGTATCAAATATGTACAAAGCATCATTGTAAGATTTGTCTGAACATCAAGTCAACCCCATACTACATATATAAATATTGACTAACTTTGATAATGTTACAGAGAAAATCTATCCAAACTTACCTTGGCCCAAATCATGTGTTCTCTTTTTTTTAAAAATTATTCTTTATATTTGAGAATTTCATACAGGTATCCAACGATAGGAGATCATATCATTTCTTACTTCCCCTCTAAATACCCCATATACCTCCAACACTTCCCCCAACTTCATGCTTTTGTTTTGACAACCTATTAAATGCCATTCATATATACATGAGTGTCAGACCGTCCACCAGAGCATGGGAAACCTTCTAATGACCACATCCTCATAAAAGGATGATTATTCCCTCTGCGGCAAGTATCCACTGCCAATAGCTCCTTGGTTTGCCTGGGGCCTGAAAATAGTCTTCTTTATCTCTTTTTGGATTTGGGGATGGTTTGATCTTGTGCCAAGCAACTGCAACTGGTTTGTGAGTGCAATAGTTATATCTTGTCCAAGAAGACATTTCACAGTGCCCATCCCATCTGAGGGCTTACATTCTATGACTTCCTCTTCCACAATATCCCCTAAGCCTTGGTAGTGTGGAGTTAATGTAGATTTCCCATTTAGGATGCATCTTTTTTAAAAATCTATTTTGAGTTTTGTTGTGAAATGCTGGGCTTCCAAATGGCTTTTTATGCTCCTTTCTTTTGGGGTAACCCTTCATTTCACACCCTGAATTGTCCCATACTTCCATAATCCACACTGCTTAGGCCATTCTGTACCAAGTTTCCCACCTTACTTTGTTTAACCTACTATCCACCTCATAACATGTAGTCCAGAAGGGTCCCTTTCTGATGTGGGAGTGTCATATCAATCATATTTCAACAGATGGCTGCCCAACGTGGGGCTAACTGAATCCACAAAAAGCCTGAGAAAGCTTGGGAAAGAATAAAGCATGTTTGTTTTCTTGGTAGCAACAATTTTTCGGGTCTACTCTGCTTGCTAGAGGCAAGCAAGCGCTCTCATCTAAGAGAGGCTTCCTGACTCAGCTTTAGCTGCAAAATCCTGCAGCTCATTAAGAGGTCCTGCCATGAAACACTTAAACGGTGTTGACAAAAAGCTGAAGGCATGCTTTTTGGTTTTCAGCCGTAGCAGGAAAAAAGCTGCGCTGTTTAAAAATGCCAGCTTTCTGGGCCATCCTGCCAGGGCAAACTCTGACTGAGGCAGGAGGGCCAACTACCGAGAGAGGACTTGACTGTTGTCTGTTGTAGCTCGCTGGCTGGCAGGGACCTTGAAACACCATAGAATTGTGGCTATAAACATGTCTAGAGCCTGTATCTCCACCATGAGGCTGGAAAGCTAAGGAATGGACTGGATCTAGCTGGCAAAGCCACGGCTTTAATCCTACTCATATTGCTCAGTAATTTAAAGGCTCGTGTGGTCAGAAAAAGAGAGATATACAGTAAAGAGATTCAAAGATAAAGAAAATGTTTAAATGATTTACAGTGTGTTAAAAATATATGCAAGCTAAAAGTTAAAAGTTCTTAAAAAAAAATAAGAAAAAGAGAAGTTGTGTGTGGTAGTACACGCCTTTAATCCCAGTGCCTAGAAGGCAGAGACAAACAGATCTCTGTGAGTTCAAGGTGTGGTAGCAAACACCTTTAATCCCAATGCCTGGGAGGCAGAGACAGGCAGATCTCTGAGAGTTCAAGGAGAGCCTGGTCTACAGAGTTATTCCAGGTCAAAGAGATACAGAGAATATAAAAGTAAAAATAAACGAAATAGAGGTTAAAATAAAGCGTACAAAGATGGAAAATACACAGAGAATCTTGATACTGTATACTATTATGCTCTCTTTGAATTGTTTGAATGCTGAGGAAGGAGCAACAGCTGCCAAAAGATATTTGTTTATAAATGCTGCTGAACTAATCCAACGTAGAGATTTTGATGCCTTGACTTTGAAATTTGGATCTAAGGACATGATACTTTGGAAAGGAGTTTCTTTTTTTGTTTTCACAGAGGATGAGACCCTGTTCATTTCTTCTATTCCGATATGGTATGATGGACCACGCCCTCCTGAACGGTTGCTGTGAATACCTTCAGAAAATTGCTTCGCTCAACTGCCAACTGAGATGAAACTAGCACACAGGTTATACCATGAAAGACCTAATTAACGACGCCCCCATTCAGCAGGAAGCAGTTTGGAGAGAAAAAACTGCGCCCATGTTCCCAAATATTGTTTATAAATGTTCTTTTACATTTAAAGGGGGATATGATATAGATATGAATAATTTGCATTAGTATAGATTTTGCTTTATTGATAGAGATTTAAGGTCAATTTTGAATGTATATAGGTTGTTAATGAATAATCATTAATAGTAGTTAAGCTTGTAGTTATGTTAGTTAAGATTTTCTAGATGTGCATAGATATATTTTAGATAGGCATTCTTCATATCTTTCAAAGGCTAGAGAATATGGCATTTTACATGTTTTAATAACTTAGGACTTTTCATGACAATGAGACACTCTGCTCCTGGCAGCACCAATCTACTTCAAGAGGAAGATGGGCATCGAAGAGGATCCTTATGGAGTTTGATAGCCATTTGGGCAAGAAACTGCTCTTGCCTGGACTATTGCATAAACTGGACACAGAGAACCCGCAGAGAGAGGACTGCTGAACTTGCCTAAAGGTGAGATGATCTTTCGGGGTTCCTGATTCATGAAAGAGTCTGCAAGACATTCTTCAGGACAAGCAGATAGTGACTGCCTTTGAAATTTCCTGCTTTGTGGAAATGTCTGCTGGAAACTATGGGCCTGTAGGCCGAAGATGGATGCCCCAACGGTACAGAGGAACTTTGGGTGACTGTCCAGGCAGCGAGATGTCTCTGTCATTTCTAGAGCTTTGGATGTTAAGTTAAAGCCTTCTTTTTTTTTGTTTTAAACAGAAAAAGGGGAAGTGATGTGGGAGTGTCATATCAATCTGTTGATTTCATTGGTTGAGCAATAAAGAAACTGCTTGGCTGGCCCTGATAGGTTAAAAAATTGGTGGGAGGAGTAAACAGAATAGGATGCTGGGCAGAAGAGGAAGTGAGGTCAGACTCTGCTCTGCTCCTGGACAGACCCGACAGCTCTGCTCTCTGGAGCAGAGACGCCATGCTCAGCTCTCCCAGGCAACTCCAACCCCGAATGGACTTAGGCTAGAATCTTCCCGGTAAGTGCACCTTGGGGTGTTTACACACATCATTAGAAATGGGCTAGTCCAGGTGCGAGAATTAGCCTGTAAGGGCTAGAGTTCATGGGCCAAGCGGTGTTTGAATGAATACAGTTTGTGTGTTGTTATTTCGGGCGTGAGCTAGCCAAGTGGCCGGGGTGTTGGGGACGCAGCCCCACCACTCTTATTTCAACACCTTTCTAGTTTCTTAGCTTCTATTTGTGTCCCAAGTTGAACACAAAACTAAAGATTTGAAGTTGGGATCCACACATGGGAGAGAAAACACAGTGTTTATGCTTCTGAGCTTCTATTGCCTTGTTCAATATTAATTCTTTCAGTCCCATCTACTTAGCAGAAAAATCCTATGATCTAATATTTCACTGAAGCAGGACACGATTCCACAGTGTAGATGTACCGCATGTTTCTTAACCATTCAGTTGCTGCTGGACACTGAGGTTGAGCCATTTCCCAGATGCTGGCAAGAGGGCCAGGTTGTTGGAAAAGTTTGGGTTGTGGTTGTGACCTAGGGACACCTTACTAGAGAGAACTAGGACCCTGAATCAAATTCCATGTTTCTTTTACCACATCTCATGAAGTCTTCCTACACTAAGTGACAGGCAAGTGGCCTGGTTATAGAATTATACATCCTTTTACTAAGCCTTCTCCAGACCTGTCAAAGGCAGAGGGAGGGAGAGAATGCTAATAAAACAGTTTCGACTCAGAATAGGCTCAAAAGATGAACTTTGCTGGCTGGTTATGCAGGTTCTGCCCTGGCTTCTTCACTCTAAACCTTCACACACCCAGTTAGATCTTATTTTTGAGGCACAGAAAATGACTTTAAAAGGATGATCAAGTCTTTTTCCTAATTCTTAATTGTAAGAAAATTAACTATGTAAAAATAAATAGACCAGTCTGTATACATTTAATGCTTGAAATTCTTTTGGACTTCTTTTTCATGTTTTATGTACTAATTCAGCCATTTTTGCTACATAAATTATAAAAATTTACTTTCTACCTGGATCATACTTGAAGACTGTTTTTTGTTTTGTTTTGTTTTGACAAATGGTTTGAGTTGGAGCCATTGTGGTGTCTTTTGTATTGGTCTTAACAGTCTTTGCTTACGGGAAGGATATTATATACATTTGTCTTTTAATCACTCTTCCTGAACTCCGAACATGTTCCCTGCTGTATGTTCTGGGCTCATCACATATATTTTCTATCTCAGTTGTAGAATCAACCATTTCTCTGAGGAGCCTCTGTTCCTATTATCAAAGAAATGGTATCTAAAACCCACGGATTGAATGCTCTGTGTTTTCCTTTCTATGGGGATATTGTTGATTCTAGTCCCTCTCAACAAACAAAGCATGAAGTACGCAAATGTTTATGTTCATATACGCATCAGGAATCTGAAATGCAGAGAGAAAGAGCTTTCCCAGTGGTTAGGAGAGGTATTGTGATTCAGGAGAACTCAAACTCGGTTCTCAGCCGCATATTGGGCAGCTCCCAGTCACCTGTAACTCCAGCTCAATGGCTCTGATGTCATCCTCTGGCCTCCATGAGCACCTGCACTCACAAGCGCATGCCTACACAAAGACCCACACTCATACAGACTCCAAATATTTTTAAAAGAAATCGATACTAAAACTTTTATGATATGTTATTATATATGTTAACATACCAATATGTTAATTCCTTAAATAATGTACTGAAACATCTCGACAGTGATTTCTTTATCTAAGTGTGAGTATTGGGGGGCATGTTTTTGTTGAGGGGGCGTGTAATCAGTAGCTATTTCCTCATTCTCCTTGTTTCCTTATTTAACAGCCCCCTGTGGTAGTGCTTCAGCTTGCCTACTTTTTGTTGTGTAACGTACGTTCTTTATTTTTTACTAAGGCCCTTGCTTGGATAGCTTCCTTTAATGACCTTTGACATGATGTGTCTTCATATGCTTTTCATAACAGTTACTTGCTTGGGTGTCCCCTGACATTCTTAGAACTCTGACTTTTAAGTTTTATTGAATTTGAAAAACAATGAAAAGAGAGAAATTAAATTTTAAGTGCCAAAATAATTTATTTTTGTTGAGAAAAATGGTAGCCTTACTCATGTTTATTGGTTTATTGTGAACTATTTTATAGAGTTTCCTTCAAAAGTCAAAAGCTATGAGAATTGTGGCTAGAGATTTACCTTAAAACACACTCACACACACACAAATAAAACCCAAAGTACATGCAAAGGTTATGAGCTTTCCATCTTGCTTTCAATCTAGAGACCTGCAGCCTTGAATATGTATTCTCATGAGACAAGCTCAGGGATGAAGACTCCAAGCACCAGAGTGACGTTTGTCTCAGTTCGCTGGATGCGGACAGAGCTGTTCCAATATTCATGAGTTAAAGTTACATTGAAAAAGGATATTTCTACAGAAAAGCACAGCATAGGATTCTAGCTGCACCAAACTACTGAAGTCATTCACATTCAATAAGCCCAGTTGTGTTTTGTGAGTGAGGATAACATAAAACTTTTTATAAGTGACAGTTTTGATGTACTTTAAGAAAATAAATGTTTCATGCCACTAAGGCATACAAACTAAGGAGAGGGAATTTCTAAAGCAGCCTTTTAAAAAGAGTTCAAATTTGCTGTTGCCAAAGAGTCCATACTATTTATGCAGGTAAAAAGTCCCCAGATTTACTTTTGGGGAAGTAATTTAATATCAAAGGTCTATTTGCTGTAAGAGTTCCAATTATTTCAAGACGTGACAGAAATGCGTGTTCCAGCCATCATGTCATAAGCATCCTGAAGCAAGTGGGAGGGAAGGCCCCATGTGCTTGTGCTCTTGACGTTTTCCTTCATTGCCCTGAGAAGTTCGAAGACCAGGTATCAAAAGATAGGAAAACCTGAAATTCCAGTAAGAGCCATTGAATCCTGAACAGTTTGAATTAACACTGACTCGAGTACCTAACTTCTGTTGTGTGTGCTCAAAAGTGTCTCTCTACCTCTTGGTATTCATCTACCTCCTGTCTATGGTCTGTCTATCTTTATTTAGGTCTTTAACATTTATATAAATATGAGTAGGATGACCTTATGTTGGTAGGGTTGCCCATATAAAAGAGAAATAATTTTTGTAGATGTTCCCATATGCAATCTGAAATTAGTGTCTTATAACAGAAATCAAATAATGAAGAGTATTAATTTTAATACTTGAAGTATTAAGCTAGAAGTGCTGAATATTCCTTTAAATATTGTTGCATTGATGTGGCTGCAGAGAGGGATCAGGACACATGCTGCTCTTGCAAAGGACTCAAATTTGGTCCTCAGTACTCATGTAGGGCAGCTCACAACTACCTTTAATTCCAGCTCCAGAGTTTCTAATGACTCTGGCTTCTGTGGTCACGTGTACATGGGTTCACATCCATGTATATACACACATACCTATATATAAAACAATAATAAAAATAAATCTTTAAATTTGTTTAAATTTGCTTCTGAATCTGCACAATGCGTGAATAATATACATAAAAGGAAGCAACGGAGTCTAGACAGGAGGAACATTATGTGTAGGATGTAGTCTGATTCCATTTTAAATCAAATTTAGAAAGAATTATCTAGGAATAAAATATGGTTTCTTACTGTCCTTGGTAATGGAAAATATATCGAATGGATGAGTACTCTCTGAACCTCAGAGAGGTAATAGTTTATCTTCATCTCATACAGAATTGAAGCCAAGGTACCAAGCGGTTCTGCTTCCTTTTTACTCTCCTTTCTCGTCATCCTCCTTTGATTTGGAAAGCAACAATTAGTGTAAGCATTATGGGAATATGTATAAGAAAAAATACAAAATATCTGGGATAATAACAATAGGGAAGATCAGTTTAATTTTTTTTAAAAAAATTCATAAGTATAGAAAATATGGTTAGGGAGACACAGCAGCAAGTCCTTTTTCCTGTAGAAAGATTCATAACTTAGAATTTGAAGTCACAGATAAGGGGTTATTTGCAAGTTACACACATGGGTGGAGATGCTAGACACTGCCAGTTGAGCAGTTGTTCTTGCAGTTCATGGAGGGATACTGGAGAATCTTCACAGGACCAGAGTGGTTTACCCTGTCCCAAATTTAATCTGAAGTGCATTTGACAGTTGCTAGCACCTTCAGATGTCAAGAAAGGCAGGCTATCCCATTCCCAAGAGTCAATATTTCAACACTATCAAGGCCCCCTACTGCAAGGGTTTAAACAAGGCACATAACACAAGATGATAACTCAGGATTTATGCTGTATGACTTTGGTACTTTATGAGCCTCATTTCCTCATTTAGTAGAATGAATATAAAGGCAACCTTGTTCTAGGAAGTGTTCAAATAGTTCTCTCAGAGATAGTTCAATTTTCTGCTTCTCAAATGAAATCAATAATACTGATCTGATTTTATTGGCTGTTTGTTCAACACTACCACTAGCAACGGTTTATTTTTTTTTTTAACTTAGATGATGTTTCTAGATGAAGTGCCTAGAAATTTCTTTTAATTTATTTGCAAGCTGAATTCAATAACACCACGAAAGAATAAAGAAATAAAAATAAAAACTCAGTTGAAAGGGAAATTCAAAGCATGTCATTTGTTAGAAGCACATTTTTTTTTTCTTGGTCAAGGCCAGCACTTCAATCTCAACAGTGTTTCAAAACCTGCAGCGTTATAATGATGGTGATGCACACATTTTTTCTCTCTCTTAAAAATGAGTTGAAGGAAAATGAAACTATAATTTCAAAATATTGCTACAGATAGAACACAGCCGCATGTGTAGTTCTATAACATGCTATTTGAGTATTTTCTGTACAATCATCACATTAAACACAAGGAATAGGGAAAATGAATTTTAAGGAAAGGAAGTCAAGATGAAAAAAATGCCCAATATTATACGACATGCTGTATTCAAATCAGAATTTCATTAATCCAACTTGAATAAGCTTAATTCCCTCCTCCGTCTTAATCAAGACAGCTTTAAGATGATAGAAACTTAGAGATAGCATTTATAAGTCAGTGAATTCAGCAAATCCGATTCATTCTTTCATATAAAGAATTACAGTAATAGCAAAGGCCTGTACAGATTCTCACCCAGGTGTGTGATTTAAAACCTATTCCATATAGTGATTAGATGGCTACAGAGAAACAGATTCTATCTGTATAGTAGAACACTCCTCCTCACAGTGTGTAGCATAATGCCTGCAGGTGGCTCATGAAGGTTGGAAGACGAGCCCTCAATTTGAAGGTTCCTCTTGTTTTGCAGCAAAGACTTAACATGGTGATCCAATGTAGGGATGGTTGAATTGAGAGTTCACTGTTTATTTCACACACGCCTGGTAGCGTTTTTCTAAATTCTGGGGGAATCTTCCAAATTCTGATCAGAAGCCAGTCAGATAACTCTACTCTTGTGTATAAATGGAGAAACCGGAGACCATAGAGATGAAGCGACTTGAGTAGCTCGTCATTAATGGGGAGTTTTTGAAATTACTGTACTCAAGAGAATATGTCCCAATTTTTATCTTGTGCTGGTAAACATGCCACTGCTTTTTATTTTGTTAAGATTTGACCTTGTGATAGTTAGCTCTAATTGTCAATTTAGCACAACTTGGAACCACCTGCAAAGAATTTCAGTGAGGGCTTGTCTACCTGAGTTGGGCTGTGTGTGTACCTACTGGGGACTGTGTTAACTGATGGATGTTGGAAGACTCAACCCATTTGGGTGACAGCATTCCCCAGAGAGTCCTGAACTATATGAGTGGAAAATTGAGGGAGAGAGCCCAAGAACACGAAAGCGAATGATGCACGCATTTGTTTCATTCTGCTCTTGACTGTGGATATAATGTGATTGACTATTAAAAATCCCTCTCGACTCCCCACAGTGGTGGAGGACTGTGAGTTGGAACTACAGCCTGAACTAGACCTTTCCATTCATAGGTTGAATTGTAGCAGAATATTTTATCGCAGCAACAGATAGGAAACTGGAACATGCCTTACTCTTTGGTGCAGTTTAACTTTGGGTTGTAAGACAGGAGAATTAAAGTTGATACTTTTTTAAAGCATATTATTTTGAAGTAGTGCTCTTGTTTCTCCTTCTTAATACCTACATGTAGTAGTTTCAAAGTGGGGTAATTTTTATATTTATTCAAAGTTCTAAAACCTGGGGGAATGTATTAAATGCTATACTTAGAAAATTAACAAACAAATGC
The DNA here is from genome assembly GCF_014885135.2 of Alexandromys fortis. Classification (NCBI taxonomy): domain Eukaryota; kingdom Metazoa; phylum Chordata; class Mammalia; order Rodentia; family Cricetidae; genus Alexandromys; species Alexandromys fortis. The sequence goes on from NW_026067927.1 coordinate 19,370,712, forward strand.
AATTATTTTCTAAAAATCTAAATCTCTATATAATTTTGATTGCTGTATAAGCACATAGATGTCAAATGTCAACGTAGAAGAAAAATAAGGCACAAGATAAATAATCTGGGAAAACTGGCAATGCATATGGAGATTTTTTTGTCTTTTTAAACAAAGCAAAAATAAAAAGGAATGGAATATGTATGTGCATGCACACATATACATATACACATACAGGTACAAGTATATATGTAATTATACATAACACATTTTATTATTTAATAACATTAATGACAATGCTATGATATGAAGATGTGATAGAACACAGATCAAACAAATTCACCAAGTGTGCTTATCTAAACTTCAGATGAAATATACATTTGTAACCATTCAATGTCAAAGTGCCTATAATGCTAGTACATAAGGAAGCATGTATGAAGCTATACCACCTACTGATAAATCAAGGTTGGGAATGACCCAAAGGATTCAGCTGGGAGACAGTTTCTAGAAATTCCTTTAAAAGAGAAGTCAAACTCAAATAGAGATGTCTAAAGATTGCCATTATGTAGAAAAACTATATTAGTGATTCTAAATATAATGGCCTTTTATAAATTCCTCGTGTGTGTTGTGTTATATATTTGTATCTGTGACTTTCTCCCAATGACACTATATTACTATAGTTAGCTGTTTATTTTAAGTCATTTTTATTTAATAAGACATACAATGTTAGAGAAGCCCTTGAGAATTTTATTTTTAGAAACCCCATTGCTGTGTCTTCATGCAGACCAGCATTACTTTTGCAAGCAAAGCTTTTCAATTTGGTATAAACATTTTCATATAAATTTAAGCTGTTATTCAAAGCAAATTTTTATAAAGTCCCTGAGCTTCTCTGAAAAAAAAAATACAACCATGTGAATTCTTGTCAACTTAAGGATGGCAGTTCCTACTTACACTTGTTGGTTATTTTTTATACTTGAGTTTATCTCTTGTTGTCTCAAGATTAGAATCTTTAGGCTAGAATCTAAAATTTTAAGAGTTTTAATGAGCAATTTATAGCCAAAAACTCACAACCATTTCTTGTGGTTACTCTAATAAACTATATACAATCATAGTGAGCCTCAATCCCATGACGGTTAAACCTCCCTGGAAATGCTGTCACTGGCATCTCTAGAGGTGTTTCTCTTAGGTGATTCTGAATCAAGTTGACAATCAAAATGACCATCAAGATTAACCATTACATACTCTTCTCTCCTCTCATTTCTTGCATTCTGTCTGCAAACCTTTGAAAAACACTTTATGTATCCTTGTACCCAGCTCCTCCCACAAACCTAACTTCTACTGGAAGTATCTGAGCCGTCTTCTCCTTTATGGTACATTTTTAATATCTGCCTTGAATTCCGCCTTTCCCCCCTTGGGTTACTCTACATAAGCCATCTCTTCTCACTCGCTCTAATCCTCACTCTCCTGCTTGTTCACTCTATTTCCATCACCATGGCATCCTTCCTTCTCTTTGAAGAGCAAAGGTTTCCATCTGAGGCTCTTTTACCCAGCTGTTTCCTCGGCCTACAATGTTCTTTCTAAGAAAACCCTGCTTCTTCATTAATTCTGCTATGTCTAAAATATTTGAAATTTTAAGAGAATGTTCAAAACTCCCTCCCTCCCACATATCCTGTAAGCCAGTTGTGCTTTATCATTCTGATTATCCATTTAGTTTTGCCAGTGTTTAACACGCTGCAGGATTGTTATGATTATTTGATTGTTTTGATTAGTGTTTGAAAGCACCTGGTGACATAATGCCAGGAATCAGAGATATACCCAAAGCACTTTTTTTTAAAAAAAAATGCTAGGCATATAACTTATACTCTGTAGATGTGCGGATTAATCAGTTTATATGAATATTTATAGGACATCCAGTTAGCAAGGACATGCCAGATTTTATTTTGACACGTCAGTAAAGCCAATAACTTTGGATATTAAATAGAAAAATCCTAATTTTTCCCTCACTTGAACTTTGAGTTATTAAATGCTTACTAAATACCAGCTGCGGTATTAAGGATGGTTTATGGCTTTAGGTTACCAACTTGAAGGTTGGCATTGTTTATATGCTGCAGAGGCTTATAATCCAACAGAAGAGCAGAAAAGCATCATTGACATGAAATAGAGAGAGTAAGATGAGGCTCTAATGGGCACATGGACTTGGCCAAAGGGAAATTCTTACAGCTTTGGATCAGACCCAAAACTGATCGTGGAACTGGTTTATTTAGCATTTCTAGAAGGCAAGTGATTCGCAAAGCTATGAATGCAGCTCTCTCTGTGGAGAGTACTCATTAGAGAAAGTTGGGAAAGAATGGGCAGCCTAGAGATTTTCATGAAACGGGATCACGTGTGGGTGACCAATGAAAAATAGGTGACTGCAAGAAGGAGGTGGCATTGTGTGAGATGCTTTTCCTGGAGACACACAACATGCACATGAAGCACGATTATTAGAAACCCAGAATCATATATTGGTATTCAACCTGAAGGCCAGGAAAGCAAAGCAGCCAGCCACTGAATCTTATCTCTACCTCAGTCCGAAATGGCGATCCTGCCTCCACATGACCCAGCAATTTTACTCCTTGGCATAGGCATAAAGGACTTGATATCCATCCTCACAAACACATGCTCAGCCTTGTTCATTAACACTGTACTCACCACAGCCAGGAAATGTCCTTTAACAGATGAATGGATAATGAAAATATGGTATATATGTATACACACACAATGGAATACTGTTTAACCATAAAAACGATAACAACAAAGATAAAATCATGAGATTTACGGGCAAACGACTTCACATAGAGTATATTATATTGAGTGAGGTAACCCAGACCAAGAAAGACAAATGTTACATGTTCTTTTTTCATCTATGTTTCCAAGTTCCAAACACTAGGACAAGGAAACCATAGAACACAGAAAAGTATAAAGGTACCATGGGAGTGGAGCTTTGGAGGGAGATTTTAAGAAACGCACATACGAAATTATCACATGTACTCACTCACACGTGGTTTTTAAACATAAAGGAAAGAAAACCCAGCCCACAAATCACAATCCCAGAGAACTTAGATAACAATGAGGACCCTAAGAGAGACATACAAAGATCTAATCTACATGGGAAGTAGAAAAAGACAAGATCTCCTGAGTAAATTGGGAGCATGGGGACTTTGGGGGAGGATTGAAGGGGAGAGAGGAGAAGCAGGGAGGGGAGCAGAGAAAAATGTAGAACTGAATAAAAATCAATAAAGATAAAAATATAAAAAAGAAACACACACACACCCTTAAAGAAGGTTAAGAAACTTAGGCTGAGACTGCTCCTCATAAAAAAAAAAAAAAAAAAAAAAAAAAAAACAGATTATCAAAACTCCCAGTTCCACCCCAAGAAATCTCTTTTCATACGATTGGTTCCAGTAGTTTAAATTCCTGACAAAACAATACAGATTTCAGGTTGCCCTTGGTTGCCTCTCAGAGGTTGAAGGTCAGCTCCTATTGCTGAAGACACAGAACACTTAGGACATGGGACTCTTAATTCTGACCTGAAAGCCTCCTTCCTGTGGCCCAGCTTCCACAGCTTCAGAAGCAGTATTTTTATTGAGGTCACTAGCAGGACTATGGATGAGAGCTGAATCACAAGACTAAGAGCAGGAGAAACTCAAAATCCTCCCAAGCAGGTGGTGATTTACTAAATCTGCATCCCTGGGGTTCAGTTTGCAGACAGCTGCAAAGGCCCAAGTCCCTCCTATCTCTCAAGAACCTCCTCCCCACAGTTGAGCTGCCCAGTCTGTTCCCAGCAGCTACTATCTGCTCCTACAAAGCTAGGGAGGGACTTTCTAGGATCTTGCAAGTTTCAGCTTTCCCAGACAGGTGACTTTTGCTTACCTCCTGAATCCCAAATCCCATGAGTCTGAATCCCTCGGTCTTTCAGGGAATGTTTCAGTTATGATGAAATGTCTATACAGGAGTGGTCAGCTTGTGTTGGAAATCTATGAACAGTACGCAGTTTAGACGCCATTGCTAAGCAAGTTTATTTGAAAAAGAAACTAATTGTGATACTGTAATTTGGGGTACATAATTATAAACTGAACTAATTCTCCAGTAATGAGTGAACAGGCCATAATTGTAGGAGCAATTTATAATAGCAAATATTTTGATACACTTGAGTTAAAACACTTTCATAATAATTAATTCCATTTGTATAACATCTATCCTATCAATAAATTTGAAATCATGCATGTAGATTAATAAACAAGTATTTGCGTTGGAGATTTGATTAAATCAGCTGCATGCTATCCTGTATCACTGACAAATCTAATTTTTTTCAGTAAGATGAATTTAAATGAAGATGAAATTGCTATTCTATTTGCAATTCTCAATTTGAACTAAACTTAGCTTATTTTTGTCTTGGTTTGGGATATATTGCTTTAAGTAAGGTGAAACCATCTGGGGACCAGATAGCCAGTATGCTCGTCAGAAAAATTTATCAATGTACTACTGTGTATAGGGCACAGCCAGCATAGCAATTTCCGTGGAAGCTCTCAGTTCTATGGGGAACAAATCTCCAAAAGATAAAAGTTTGCATGGAATCTTTCATCACTGAAGACAGACCTGTTTCTGAAAAGACTGTCAGACATGCAGGTTGGTGCAACACAAGGAAGGCAAGCTGCCCCATGGAAATCTGAGCGCCATCCTTGCCACCACAGAGGTTTTATGATTGACTTAGTTGGTTTTTACTCATAATTTGGGTACAATTTTAATAGCTTTAAAAGTTTGCTTTATGCTTCCAATGGAAGCTGCAAAGATTCGAGGTCAGCATTGTTTTAGCTAATCGATGAATATTTGAACAAATGGTTTCAAACTGTTCCCAGCAAAGCTCTGATAAAGGAATGGGCTCTGGGTGTCTTGAGAATCTGAATGTCATTCTACTGTCAGACTGTCAGTGAAATAACAGCTTCAGCCTTTGCACAGAATATCTGTGTGATCTCTTTACTGTTGCATACACTTTAGTTTTTGAAAAATTATTTATTATTCTCCCTACTGTGTGTGTGTGTGTGTGTGTGTGTGAGAGAGAGAGAGAGAGAGAGAGAGAGAGAGAGAGAGAGAGAGAGAGAGAGAGAGAAACATGTCAATGCACAAATATAGAGGTGTGAGGATAAACCTTTAGGAACAGGGTCTGTCTTTCCACTATGAGTTCTGGGGATTGAACTCAGGTCATAGGGTTTAGCAGCAAGCACCCTTACCTGCTTAGCCATCTTGCCAGCCCTCTTACAACTTCTGTTTGTTTTTTTTTTTCATTCAAAAATTTACACTTCCTCCCCTCCTCCCATTCCTCTCCATCTCCCCTACTTACCCTCTTCCCTACCCCTCCCTCCTTAAGAGAGGGTGGGGAACCCTGCCCTGTGGGAAGTCCAAGCCCCTCCCCCCCCCACATCCAGGACTAGGAAGCTTTGCATCCAAATAGACTAGGGTCCCAAAAAGCCAGTACAAGCAGTAGAAACAAGTCCCAGTGCCTTTATCAATGGCTTCTCAGTCAGTTCCCATTGTCACTCATTAGTGGACTCTAGCCATAAACAAAGGACAACTTCTGTTTTAAAAGCAGTACCACGCCTGCTCTGTTCTCTGAAATCTCCCGGCTGTATTGAAAACCATATGACACTCGAATGTTGAGAAACCTTCTATGGTCACTAAGGGGGAGTTCAGCCGCACACCATTTTCAAGGCCAGTCACTCCAAAAAGCAGATAACGGAGTAGGAGTGGGTAACGTCACAGAAAGTTGCTTTGCTCTGGTTCTTGCCTGGGGAAGTGTAGTTCAGTGGTAGAGTCCCTGTCTAATATGCATGAGGCCTGGGTCTCCCTGAGCATTGAAAAGAACATTGTTTCACTGCTCTGATGTTTGCTTGTGACAGGGTGTGATTAATTGTTTTGTACTTTTCCTTAGAGACAAAAAAAAAAAAAAGAAAAGAAAAGAAAAGAAATTTAAGAGCGTAACAAATGGATCAATTTGTTTAAAATAAAGCTTGATAATGCATATTTGTATTTTACTGTTTAACTGTTAATGTGCCATGGGCATCAAGTGTGCATTTGAAAGCTGGGACATGTGCACTCTATGAGCTAGATAGAGACTACTGGGATAGAATATAAATACATCCACTGGAAATTGCTGACAGGAATATATATATGTGTGTGTATACACATATATATGTGTGTGTTTATGTGTGTATATATACATATGCATGTGTGCATACACGTATACATATATGTATGCAATTGTGTTTATGTGTGTGCATTTATATATATGAACTTAAACAGATTTTAAGTTATGTGCCTATCAATCATAATAATGACTTCTTCCTATGCTTGAGGTAATAACCTTGGAATTGTACAGATGAGACATGAACTGCTAACTGCCAGTATATTCATTTAAAAAGTGACAGATGTCCTGTTTATTAGAAAAAAATCTGTTTTCAAGCCTATTTGTCACCCTTTCAAAATCTCAGTGATAAATCCTAATAAGTGACTTCTTAGGGAACAGCACCCCAACATCAGAGGAGACATTTCTCTCTGCAAAGGCCTTTTAAGAAGTCAGGGCTGGAAGAATAGCAGCCATGCAGCCAAGCTGAGTACAGGATTATCAGGACCTTTCATCGCCCATCTTAAAATATAGAAATCGAGACTAAACAGGTGTTAGCTTAACCAGAGATTAACTATGGCTTGGGAAAAGAATTACCATTCAGAAAGACTAAACAATGACTAACAAAAGGAAATACCAAATCAGAATGGGTCCAAGGGATGCCTACCAAAGAGGTTCTTGAGGCTGAAGAGCTCAATGCTTAAGAGCACTGACTGCTCTTGTAGGGGACACGGGTTTAGCTCTAGCACTCACATGGCAATTCACAGAGTATCTCGTGTGTGTATGTGTGTGTGTAGTGTGTGTGCAAGTGCACGTGCATATGTGTGTGCGCGTGGGTGTAGGCTAAACGCTCATACTCGTGAAATAAATAAACAAATAAGAAATTTTCATAAGCTTTTGGTTGTAAGAATCCTGAATCCTTTGAAATGCTGGGATATGTTTACCATCAGCTCTCGAAACAGGGAATGTGCTCAGATCTGTAACGCTTATCAATCTACGGAATATAAGTCTTCCTGTTCTGGTGATATTAGATGGTGTGGTTAATGATCATTTCAGAAATTGCTTGATGATTTCACAGCTGATTTTCGCAAACCACAGGACCCAAACCCAGCATACTGCTGTTCAGAATGGTCAGAGAGAGTGAACACTTCCAAGGTTTGATGAGATCCGTTTCTCGATGCGGGGACCAAGGCTGCAATACCATTTAGTTAATCACTTGTCTAGCAACTCTGGAGGTAATATGCAAATTCTTGGAGTTTTAGTTTTGTCACCTGGAAAATGGTACTAACGATCTCATTAACATCATGAAACGGATACAATGATCAAATGAGCTGACACATGTAAGACATTTAGAAGACTGGCGGAGAAGAATTGCTCAGTGACTCCTATTTACTCCTCATTTACTGCCCAGCTACATAAGAATCCATTCATTACCCTGAGAATTACAGCTATTAGGTTTTGTATGTTTTTATTTTAGGCATATCTGTAATTTTATTTTTGTTAAACACAGCTCATTCTTAAAAAATAACCATTGGCTTGAAAGTGAAATATATATATATCAAAGTTGCTTTTCCAAAGTTTACATGTGTTTTAAAATATTTAAAAACATTTTAAATATTTTATTCAAAATAGAATTTTCATACAATATATTCTGAATATAGTTTTCCCTCCCTCTAGTTTCTCCCCATGTCCCATCCCATTTGGATTCTCTCTCTCTCTCTCTCTCTCTCTCTCTCTCTCTCTCTCTCTCTCTCTCTCTCTCTCTCTCTCTCTCTCTCTCTCTCTCTCGTTAGAAAAATAACCAAAATACAAACAAACAAAAACCCCAAACTTCTAAAAGATAGCAAGCAACTTAACAAAATAAAATATAGTAAGACTTTAAAAAAATCACATCAAAATTAGACAAGGCAAACCAACCAAAGGAAAAGAGCCCCAAGAGAAGTCACAAGAATCAGAAACCCACATGTACACAAACTCAAAAGTTTAATAAAAATAACAAACTGAAAGCCATAATATATATACAGGGTGCTTGGTGCCGACCACTGTTGGCCCTGTGCTTGCTGCCTGAGTCTCTGTGAGTTCCTATGAGCTTTGCTCAGTTGATCCAGAGCACTTTGCATTGATGTGCTCCGTCCCTTCTGGCTTTTTAATTCTTTCTACCTCCTCTTCCTTGGTGGTTCCCTTGGCCTTAAGGGGAAGGATTTGTTGTACACATTCCATTTCGGAATGAATATTCCAGCATTTCTCATTCTGCACATTGGCTGTTGGTCTCTGCATGTGGGTCTCTGTATTTGTTCCCATCTACTGCAGGAGAAAACTTCTCTATTGCCGGCTGGGTATGGCATTGGCCTATCTAAAAATATAACGCAATGTTATTAGGAGTCATTTTGTTGTTACTTTGTTTTTTCCACCAGTAGTACTTGGTTTTATCTTAGGTCTCTGGGTTATCTAGTTTCCCGTTCCTGGTTACACAGGTAGTGTGGGTTTGGGTTCCATCTTGTGGAGTGGGTCTTAAGACATTGGGTGGTTACTCCTGTAAGCTACCACTGCACTGGAAATCTTTCGGGCAGGACAGATTGTAGATCAAAAGTTTTGTGGCTGAGTTGGTGTTTACACTTTGTTTGGTAACCTTCAAAGTTCCTTCCCATACCAAGAAACCTGGGATAGAAGCTTCACTGGCACTAGCTCACTCTCTCCATGTTCAAGGAGTTGTTGGGGAAATAATGTCTTAATTTTTAATTATTATCTTACTAGAAAGGACAAACTGTAATATTTGTTTTAGGGTTAAATATGTCCTTAGGAAAAGGAAAAATTACAGATTCAAATGGATTTTTGTTGTTGCTGTTAAATTTTATTTTATCATTTTTTTGAATTATGATATAATTGCACCATTTCGCCCTTCCCTTTCTTCTCTCCAAATCCTCCTATATATCCTTCGTTGCTCTTTCTGAAGTCATGGCCTCTTTTTTTGTTAATTGTTGTGACATGTATACAGATGTGAGTGTGTGTGCACACCTACATGGCATATATATATACATATACATATATATGTAACTCAATACATAAATACAACCTGCTCAATCTGTACAATGTTATTTGTATGTGTATGTTTACAAGGCTGGCCATTTGGCAGTGGATAATCAATTGGTGTGCTCTTTCCTCAGGAAGACTATTCTCCTACTCTCAGAACTCCTAAATTGCTGTAATTCTTTATATAGGGTGGAGGGCTTCTTGGCTTTCACCAGTCCATGTTAGCATGTCTATTATTGTTATCCTGGTCCAGCTCATGTTTAGGCAGCCACGTTGGTGAGACTTTGCAGGTGTCCTATCTCACGTTCTTAGGAGACACAATCTCACAGTAAATTCCCTGTTCCTCTTTTTCTTACCAACTTTCCACCCCTTCTTCCAAAATGATCCCTGAGACTTAGGTGCAAGAATTGTGTTATGACTTAACCTTTATATACCTGAACAAAACTCCATATTTTTACATGGATACTGAGGAGGTTCACAAAACCCATTGGCTCCTAATCTTGCAAGTCTCATGTGTTACATCTGAGCTCAGGACAGCACAACACCAAGTCAGCCATGGAATGAGATGAAAGAATGGATATATATGAGTGGGGAAGGAGAGCACCTTGGCAGGGAATCTTTGCCTTGGGAGGTAGGTTTGGGGTAGAGCAGCCAACAGCACCACAACAGCTGATATTGCAGCAGCTGTCCTCAATTGTATCAAGGAAAACTACAGACCCAAGTGAGCTTTAGGACCAGTACCCGTGAGTGGGTGTGTGGGATTGATGACTGTTTTCACTGCTTTGTCAAGAGGGGCAGATGAGAACACTCAGTTGGGTTATGACCTCATTGAAACAGTTCTTGGAAGTGTCCTTTAGAAACCTTCGTCTCATCTAGGGATGTTGCTGTAGGTCATCTATTGGGGACCTATGATGACAGGAGACATTTTTGGGGGTCAGAATGACTACAGGTTTACTTCCTAGTAATTACAGGAAGTCAGTCAGTTTCCTACCCAAATAATAGTTTAGCCACAAGTTTTCAGATCCAATCAAGTATTTTTATCTAGCTCCAGATAAGTTTTATTATCCTCCACAGAATGTGCTGATAAAAACTGCTTTTGCCCATGTGAGATATTTAATCCATGCTGGCAAAACTGCTATAAAACGTACATTGTGTATGTGTCCTGTGCTTCTCAAGAGAGTGATTTAGGGATGGTGTGAAGAGTTTAATAAAAATAAACCCAAACACATACTTTCTATGGTTTCTTTTTTTCTTTTTGCAAATGTATCTTGTAAAGTCCCATGTTTAGGTTCGATTTTGCTTGGAAAAATCATGTGCACAACTAATTGAATAGAGGCATCTCAAGTTAATACAGCATAGCACAAAGAAAGGGATCTAATTAAGGCAAAATTGAACAACACAGTTGTATTTCACTTTTTAAAATTTTTAAGATGCATTCATATGTAGCTCAGGCTGACCTCAACCTCACAACGTATCTGAGAAAGGCTTTGAATTCTTGGTCTCCTGCCTTTATCTTCCACATGCTGCGATTTCAGGTGTGCACAATCAAACCCAGACCCATGCTATTTGGATAGTCAATTCCAAAACGTACAAATGAACACAGATCTTTGTCCTCTACTAAGAGGTGTGTTGGGTTTATTTTACCATTCGGCTGCTGACATTGAGAGAATCACTTGACTTTAAACCAAAAGATATTGCTGGCTGTGGCAGCTCATTTTTTTTGAAGCAACTCTTGCCTTTATTCTGTGGAAAGGAGTTCAACAAAATAGCATGCTTTGGGAAAGTGAAATTAATGAATCTCACCGGATAAACAAATAAAATCTGATCATTTCAGGAAACCCTAAACTTTAACAACTATACCTTATTGTAAGTGAAGCAAATAACAACATAAAGTATTACACAAGGTATAGGTGGCTAGATGGTTGTAAGGAATATAAACTTTTGAATGAGAATTTACCTTTTATCCGGTGTGCTTTAAAATAGAGACAATAATAGTATTTCTCTGAAGAGCCAGGGGAAGACCGAAAGAGATGGGTTAGTGATTCAGCTCAGTGGGTAAAGATGCTTGCCACCAAACATGAAGACCTGGATTTGATCCCTAGGATAAACATGGTGGGAAAAGAGAATTAATTCTGGAAAACTGTCCTCTGAGCTCCACATCCACCATGACATGTATGTACGTGCACGTACACACACACATGCACACATACACACAATGAATGAATAAATAATAAATACATAAAAGCTTTTTAAAGAATGGGATGATGTACATACAACACTTAGGATAACCCTGAGCTCAGTGTGTTTTATAAATGTTATCATTACTTGACATACTCAAGTGCTTGCTGTAGGAACATTTTGCACAACACATGCTCAGCTGGATCTGGAAATTTGGCTCAGGGACTGCTTTGAGGAGGTAAACTACATGCAATGCTTTCCTTTCCTTCCCACTTCCCCTTATAAAGCATTTATTAATTGCATTGAAATGACAGAGCCCAGGGGTGTATTACCAGCCCTCTCGCGGAGCAGGTGCAGAGGAACCATTGCTTTGTGGCTGCTGACCTTCCCAAGCACCACGACCTCCTCTGTAGCTTCCCGTGATGGAACTCTACATTCCTCGACTGTGTGATTAGAGAGAAACAACCTCAGAGATGCTGCAACAGCAATGATTAAAAGTAATTTTCTTGATGATTGGTAAAATAAAATCATGTCTGATTTTTAATGTAATTGGAAAGTATGAGATGGCGATTTATATGAGTTATTGTGTCGCCCTAATGAGAAAATGTGTATTTACATATTTTTAAAAGATACCATCCTTCTAGTTTATTTCATCTAATCAGGGAGAAGCACCAGCACTCCGTCTTCTCTGCTTCGTCTCGTCACAGTTCACACAGAACCTTGTCATGGGGAAGATGCTTAATCCCAGAAAGTACCTCCCTGGGGACTTAACTAGATGGAAATCTTGGGGGGGGGTGTCTGCCCTCTTTGGGGGAGCCTCATTTCTCTGTACAGGCCACAGGGTCTTTCAGTTTCATTTCTGTTGCAGAGACAAACCTTATGACCAATGCAACTCGGGATGAAAGGGTTTATTTCTTAAATTTAAGCTTCCAGGTCACTGCCCATCAGCTGAGGAGAGGCAGCGCAGGAACCACGGAGAAATGCTGCTTTCTGTCCTATGCTCATCCAGTTTCATTACACACCTCACGACCATCAGCCTAGGGGTGGTGCTGCCCACAGTGGGTTGAGCGCTCTTATATCAAATCATAATCCACGCAGTCCCATACAGTCCAATCTGATAGAGGCCATTCCTCAACTGACGCTTTCTTTCTTAGATGACCCTAGGCTGTGTCAGGTTGTCAGCCAAGGCTCTGTAGCACACAGGAGAAACTTGTCAGGTCCATGTGAGCAACCTCAGCCCAGCAGGCAACAACTTCACATTATGTCTGTGACTTTTATGGATATATATATATATATATATATGGAATGAGGGAAATAAAATACAAAAGGGTAAGCCTGTAAAACATTCCCTGGTTAGATAATGGATGCAGTTAACCTTGCCTGGTAAACACACAGCCAAGTGGGAATGAAGAACCCAAGGGTGGTTAGGTGGCTCAGTGGGTAAAGACACTTGATTCCAAGCCTGATGATCTGAGTTGGATTCCTAGGACCCTCATGGTAGAAGCCAAGAACTGACTTTGGCAAGTTGTCTTCTTACTGCTAACTTGCACCATGCCACACTATACACACATGTACACATACACACATACAGAGAGAGAGAGAGAGAGAGAGAGAGAGAGAGAGAGAGAGAGAAAATTTAAACTTAAAAATAAAGAATAAACGTCATTTCCGAGACCATTCTTGAGGGATGTCATCATTTACATGATTTGGAGGTTACCCTACAGTACCTTTAAAAGGTTGTTGCTGAAGTTGTACAGGAGTCACAAAAAGTTATAAAAATGATTTTTATCCCATTTTCCAACCCAAACTCCCAGCCCCTCAACTCAGGACAAATCAGTTCTCCATTCCATAGTTAGACTCCTGCAGGCTGTTAGATTAAATCACACATTTGAGCAGATTGGTGTCATCACACGTTTGGGGAAACCTGGTGGCGGCAGGATTCCGGCACTGCTCAACGATATTGTGATGTCCATTGATCAGCTCCTTGCCCTGCACATCACAGCTACAATTTTAATTTTCTATTACTCCCCTCTCAAAACCTACCCCGCTCCCAGCAACTCTCTCTGCAGACTCCTTCATACAGAAAATTGAAACTTTAGTCAATATTGCAAGCATTTGCCTTTCTATTGCCTCCCTCCCTACCCCTAAGTACACTCTAGAATCTCCCATTAAATAGATAGATACAGCCGTCTGGCATAGTGTCCCTCATTTACCATTGCCTTATCTTTCTCCTTCCTTTTATAGCCAAGCTGTTTAGAAACAGGGTGTAAATTCACTAACATATTTAGCTTCCCATTTTAAATTTCAATCTCCGGCATACTGACTTCTATCCCCGTCAACATTACTGGAAATGTTCTGGCTTAGTTTTTCAATTACCTTCTAAATGCAAAAGCTACAAAAATCTCTCCAACCTTCATTTTACTTGAAGTCTTTACAACAGTTGTATTTATTCTTAGAAATATAAGTTATGTGTGTTTTCACTACAAAGATTATGCTTTCCGCTGCAGAAGTTTTTGACAATATAAAAAAGGAAGAAAAATAAAATGCACAATACACCTCTCTCTCTCTCTCTCTCTCTCTCTCTCTCTCTCTCTCTCTCTCTCTCTCTCACACACACACACACACACACACACACAGGAAAAATGCACTTCCTCACTACCCATGTTAAATCAGTGTTTAACATGTTTAGATGGGCATGGTAGCTTCTTCCTCCATTAGTCCTAGTGCTTGGGAGGCTGAGACAAAAAGATTTCTCCATGTTTACGGCCAGCCTAGACCACACAACGAGTTCCAAGCCAACCTGGGCTAACAGTGAAATCAAATCTTATAAAGAACAACTGTTGACATAGGAGTGGTGGGGCTGCGTCCCCAGCACCCCGGCCACCTGCTAGCTTATGCCCGAAATAACAACACACAAACTGTATTCATTTAGACACTGCTTGCCCATTATATCCAGCCTCTTCTCAGCTAACTCTCGCACCTGGACTAGCCCATTTCTAATAATGCGTGTAAGCACCCCAAGGTGCGCTTACCAGGAAGATTCTAGCCTATGTCCATCCTGGGTCGAAGCTGCCTGGGAGAGTGGAACCTGGCATCTCTGCTCCAGAGAGCAGAGCTATCGAGTCTACCCGGGAGAGCTGAGCATGGTGTCTGCTCCAGAGAGAAGAGCTATCAGGTCTGACCTCACTTCCTCTTCCTCCCAGAATTCTCTTCTGTTTACCTCACCCACCTATGTTCTAACCAATAAAATGGGCCAAGCCAGTTTCTTTATTAGCCAATGACCTTCCTCCATCAAACAACAGAGCTCTCCATGATTTCCCCCTGTATATATTAGCATTTTCTACATGTGACTCCTATGTTCTTTGTCTGTCTTATTATATCATTTCCATATGTTGTTAAGTAATATTCAAAAGCAAGACTTCAATGTTACATGATATTCCTACTATATGAGAAATTACTCTTCTTTTTTATAGTTGTTGGATACTTAAGTTTTATATCATTTTACCTTGATAGTTGCAAACTAACTTATTTTTTTACTTAATGAATCTTTACTGCCCTTTAGTGCTTGTGAACGTGGGTGCATTGTCTTCTAAAAGGAGTATCTTATGCACCAGCAATTTACAAATTTCTAAGGTGTAAATAATACTGGCATTGTCGTTTAAAAATATATTACGAAGTGTAGAGAAGGAGGCATTCCAGAGTCTAGCAGTCATGGATAAGGGGTGCAGCACTCACTATGGTACGATTTCTACCCTAGTTCAAGAACTAGAGCTTTTGTGCTAATTACCTCAAAAGTAAGACTTCCACGAAAATATAGAAAGAAAATAAAAGAGAAACAAGAGATTCGAAAATTTAACTTTTACATTCCAACATGTAGGACCTGAAGAAAAATAAGGAAATCTCTAGAACAAAATTTGATACCACAGTAGAGTGACTGTGAGGGCTTTGTTCTACTAGCAATGTTTGGTGATGTAACATGAACAATTCCCCATGGTTCCTAGATGCTGAAAACAGAAAGACAACATCATCAAAATAACCCTTGGGGGTTGCAGGGAAAACAGCAGTGTTCTAGACCAATGTCTGTCAACTCACATGCCTGAGAACATCTCAAGGCATGCCAACAGAAATGGATGATAAGCCCTACATCTAGGTAGCTTTTCTTTTCAGCATCATACACAGAGAACATAGATATATCACCAGGAAGTTATAGGAGAGGCGCTAGGGGGAGATGGGATTAAATTAAACCATCTTCTCAGTGCCTGGAAGAAGGGAAGCCCCAAAAGCAAATAAAGTTCAATTTCAGAAAAATAGGCAGGTTGAATAGCTTGTGCACCTGTGTCTATGAAATGAGATTTCTACTTACCAATTTCTGAGATAAAAGAACTTTTTCTTCTGCATCTCTAATTAATTTCAAAGAATGAATTCCTCACGCAACAACTGAGGGGTCAAAGAAAATGAACAATTTCAAGGCTCTAAAAATGTAGGGGAAATTTTCTCATAGAAGAATTCTCATACCAGCATATAAGATCACCAACACTGAGCACAAAAGTCAGTCTTCTGAATTCACACCCACCTGCCCTTCCTCCCGAGACATAGCTATGAGTCACCGAGGCTGAGACGCATGCTGGAAATAGCCAGGCCTCTTCTGGAAGCCATGCCTTTAAAATTCTTCATTTATGTGCATGCAGTCTGACCCAGATTTCTTTCTTCAGCAGAGAAAGTTATCTTTCCCTGAACACTCTTTCTTTCTTTTAGATATCCTTTCTGATGACAGCTGTTTCTATTTACTTGTCGTTGATGAATTCTTATAGTTCATAAAGCTTGGAGCTATGCTGCCTTCTCAAGAATGGGAGGTGACTAGAACACTTTGGAGATGGAAGAGAGCAATGATGTCCTCATCACTCTTCACAGGTCTGGCTTCCTCCAGGCCCTGGAGTGTCCAGGGAGGATTAACACGGCACACTGAGATGTGCACAGGATATCTGAGCAGAGCCGTTGTGTTTCTGATGTTTCCAAAGACAGATTTCTCTCTTTCTAAAAAAAAATACAGAAATTGTATTGGGAGAGGGACATTGCTACAGTATGACTGTGGAGATCTGAGAAAACTCCCAGGTGTCAATTCTTGCTTTCTACCATGTGGGTCCTGGGCATTGAACTCAGATCCTTAATCTGAGTAAGAGATTTTTTTTAACCCACCTAATCAAACCACCAGCCCCAGATTTCTTTCTTAGGAAAACAACCAAGCTATTTGTCAATAAGAACTTTGGAGTTATATGCTGTGCAAAATTGACTTGAATTTTAAATTGTGACCCCAGCTGCTCTTGGGAGTAATGAGAGGAATACCATCAAGGGTAGAGGGAAAGAAAGTTTCTTCTTACCTTTGATTGCTTTAAAAATCATTATTTTTATTTACATGCATTAGAAACTACTATATTCATTAGCATGCATTGCTTGCAAGTATTGCTCTGGTTTGACATAGTGTTTAAACACATACAGGAAATGTGTTTGCTGGTATTTATGTTTCTGTGGCAAAACACCAGGAATGAGCAACTGAAGTAAGGAAAGATTCATTTTGGCTCACAATATCAGAGGTTTGAGTTCTTTGTTGACTATCTCCACTGCTTTTAGGCCTGGGACAAGACAGAAGTATGACAGACGTGTTATGCAGCCTCCAACTTCTTGATTGTTGAAGGCCATAAACTTAGGTGAGTTTTCCAAAGGATTTTTGAAACTATCCTTTTAGTTTATATTATATTTTTAAAAAGGATTTTTTTTCAAAATCAATAAAAACCCACAAAAATATTCTGCAAGTCTCTGGGTCTATGTTGGGGCTCCCTTTCATAGCCTGGACAGTGTTTTCCTGAACTTGGGACTCAGTAGTCTAAATCAAAATCTTTGTGTCTTCTAATGTCTCTGAACATATATCCTTCCTAAAATACATAGAGTCTTCTAAATTCTCCCATATACCTGAGTGATTTTGATACCCTTATTTTATTTAAAGAAATTTTCTCCAGCCTTTCTTCCAGGACTTTAGATGGTTCATTACCCATATTATAATGCGGGATTCCCCTCTCTATACTCTGAATATATTTTATTACCATTGGTTAATAAAGAAGCTTCTTTGGGCCTATGGCGGCATAGAATAGAACAAGGCAGGAATTCTAAGCAGAGATAGAGGAGAAAAATTTCTGTGTGATAATTTTGGGTCTGAGCATAGAGCAGGAATCGAATCCAAGCCAGGGAGCTACACACGGTTTTACATCTTTACATCTATATATATTGCATGTGGCCATGCCCCAAGTGAGCCAGTATCTTAAAGGAGTTACCAGAGCAATCATACCATTGTCTCCTGCCCCAATCTTCTGTATGTTGTCTCAAATTGAGGTGTGTTTTACTATTTATGTGTGTGTATGTGTGTGTGTGTGTGTGTGTGTGTGTGTGTGTGTGTACAGTTCCTGTTCCACAGACTACATATGGAGGTCAGTGGACAACTTGTGGGTTTTGAGTCCCACCTTCCACCATGAAGTTCTGGGTATTAAACTACAGTCTTTGGGCATGGTAGCAAACATGTTTACCCCACTGAATCATATGATATCTGCCCACCCTGAAACGGCTTTAAGCCATTCTCTTTAGGTCTTTAACTCTGCTACAGAGTCTCAAGGAGAGTGAGGTGGAGATGACAGCTCAGAACTGGAGTAGACGTGTACACGCAGTTGTAGTCAGGAACTTTTGTGCTCTTTCTAAGACCTGGACCATTGCACCACACTGGGAATTCTGGCTGCCTCTTTCATATGGCAAATAAGCCAGAAGCGGTTAGGTCAAGGGCAAATGAAAATGGCACAAAGTTTTTCTGTTTATGTTACTTCCTCCTTGGTTCCATCTGGAATTAATTGCTACAAACCTTTGATGGTCCCCAGAGTTCTCACAAAGTGTGCTTTGATTGTTTCTACTTGTTTTCTCATGCTCCTCTTGGTGTGTCTGTGGAGTTAGGTTAGGGCTTGTAGTGGATGTCTCCATGAAATCACATATTTAGTATTAACATATTTTTGATTGATTCTTTGGGAATGTCATATCATGTACCCCAATTCCACTCATTCTCCAGTCCTTCCATGTCTGCCCTGTACCTGTGTAGCTTCCCACACACACAAAAAAATTAAAGAATAATTTTGAGAAAGAGAAATAAACCCCTCTCTTCTCTGTCTTTCTAGTCTCTCCATCATATATTCATTTGTTGTAGTGGCCTTGGGAGCTGCAGTGTGTCACACAGTAGATCCTTTTGACCAAACAGTTTTATTTGCAAATGTTCACTGCAGTAAGTAAGTTCTTGTCTTATTTAAGGCCTCTGACTTCTGATACACCATAAATACTGGATCCTCTTGAATATCCCTAGTCATGGAGATCCTGCAAACCTGGTCCATTTACAAGATCCAGGTTTTTTAAATTTTGTTTTATTTATTTTTTTAACTGTTTTTTTATATAATTTTTTATTGAAAAAAAATTCCCGCCTCCTCCCTGCCTCCCATTTCCCTCCCCGTCTCCCTTTTCCCTCCCCCTCCTCCCTCTCCTCTCCCCCTCCCCCCACTCTTCTCCCCCTCCCTCTCCAGTCTGAAGGGCAGTCAGTGTTCCCTGCCCTGTGGAAAGTCCAAAGTCCTCCCCGCTCCATCCTGGTCTAGGAAGGTGAACATCCAAACTGGCTAGGCTCCCACAAAGCCAGAACATGAAGTAGGATCAAAACCCAGTGCCATTGTCCTTGGCTTCTCAGCAGCCCTCATTGTCTGCCATATTCAGAGAGTCCGGTTTTATCCCATGCTTTTTCAGTCGCAGTCCAGCTGGCCTTGGTGAGCTCACAATAGATCAGCCCCACTGTCTCCGTGGGTGGGTGCACCTCTCGTGGTCATGACTTCTTTGCTCCAGAAAATGGAAGGATCTCCCTTGCTCTTGGATTGGGAGGATCAACATAGTAAAAATGGCAATTCTACCAAAGGCAATTTATAGATTCAATGCAATCCCCATCAAGGTCCCATCAAAATTCTTCACAGATCTTGAGAGGACAATAATCAACTTTATATGGAAAAACAAAAAACCCAGGATTGCCAAAACAATCTTATACAATAAAGGAACTTCAGGAGGCATTACCATCCCTGACTTAAACTGGTTTTTTAAGACAGAATTTTTCTGTGTGACCCTAACTGTTCCAGAACTAGCTCTGAAGATCATACTGTCCTTGAACTCAGAGAGATCTTCCTGCCTCTGCCTTCTGGGATTAAAGTAGGTGCATACCACCACCACTACTTCCCTGCAGTGAACACACTTTTATCTTGCCCATAAATACTTTACTACACATTTCTGAGCACAGTGGAAAATAGTTGTATACCGAAGATGGGGTGAAGGGTCTGTAATTAAAACCAACCAGATATTTAGTGGCTCCCAAAGGAAAGGATAGGGTGAATGTTCTCTACTTAAAAAAGAATCTCCAGTAAGAATGGGTCCTAAAGTATAGGTTGCCTATTAGGGTGGTTAAGGAGTAGCCATACTATAAGGTTTTCCTTAGTATGTTTTTTTATTACATTTTAACTCATTTATTTGGATATGTGGGAGAGGCACCCACATATAGGTCAAAAACAGCTGGTAGAAACTGGTTCAATCTCCTTCAGTTATGGGGGTTCTCAGGATTGAACTAAAATTGTCAGACTTGTGGCAGAAAGCTCCTACCTGCTGGGCCGTCTCGACAATCCTAAGGTTACTTGCTGAGGCTTTATTAAAACATTAATAATGCATCAAAAGGAATAATTGGGACAGTTTCCCTTATTTAACCAGTTGAATATGTGTATGCACATATATAAACATATATATGAAAAAATTTAAATATATATATATTTATAATTGAAAACCTTGATATGAATGGTGGCAAGGTATTATATGATTAATAGTTTTCTGATAGATTCTTGGGCTAATATTAAACATTTCCTACTACAAAAATTTGTTTTGTGACAAACATCACAGGATGAAGAAGCCCCTGGAAAATTGTCTGTTAAGGTCTTGCTGCCTCCTCCAAGACTGTATTTTAGACCTGACAAGATCAAAGTCTGAGGACTATCAAAAAAAGAACCAGTTTACATAGAATTTATAAAATGCATTTTAGTTCACTAATTAGGAGCTATGAAGAGAGAAGAGAGAGAAGAAACAAATAAATATATTGGGAAGAGTCTCAACTGGAAAGTATCATCTCAATATATAGACTATATGCTGAAGCCCAGAGAAATATATCATATGAGACAGAACTTATGCATTTGAATTACTTTGTTTTAGGCATTTGAATTACTTTGTTTATCTTATAGATAACTGAGGGCCATCACTGGCAGAACTTTAAGATAAATTAGCTTAGATAGAGAAGAACATAGAAAAATATTGAATAAATTACACAGCCTTTACTGGCTTAGATTCTGGCTCACAAAACTGGCTTGTTAACTTAATCTTTTAAAGATTCACAAAAGGCTGGAAGTACGTGTTTTGTTCAGTGTTGCTCATGACTTCCACTAATTAAATCTGCCTTTTTAGCTAAGCATGAAAGCAGGATGGGGAAAGTTGATTGTCAAGGGGATGCAGAGACAGTACATCATTTACTTTCCGTCTTGGTGTGAATCTTATCCAAATAATTAAAAACAGTTCAAACAGAGGTCCAAAAGAAAGAGGAATCTCTTTTGGAAACCGTGGGAGAAAGATGGTAGTGAACGAGATGGCAGGTTGAAAAAGCAATTTGAATACAGATAAAAATTCATGGCTGATTTAGCACCTGCACTTATTTTAATTGAAGTTGTGAGGAGGTATGAAAAAATGATTTAATGTTTGCTTGTGTTTATAGGGCTCTATTTTAGATAAAAAGATAAGATAAAGACTGATTGATTTAATGACCTCAACAGTACAACTATGTTTTCAAATTTAGTAACTGATACAAACCTGGTATTGATCTACTAAAGTCTAAATTCCTAAAATATTTTCTAACCATATGGAAGTAATTTCCCACCCAATTATGTATAGCTAGATATTTTTTTCTCAAATTTATGAAATCTATGTCCCTCAAAGTCAATGATATTATATTGAAGGTTTTGATGGGGATGTCCAGATATGCAACACACTATACAATACAGCATCTTTTAATCTATACCAAGATATGAATTCAAAAAGAAACGATACACAGTTAATTGGCAGGCAGCAAATAGTAATGAATTTAGTGATGAAGGATAAAGGTTTATGGAGAGAATGTCTTCCAAGAAGTATGTGCCCTCTGTCTTCCTCAGCAACACACAGGGGAAAGAAGGTCTGCACTAGCAGGCCTATGAGTACACAACTGAGCATTTACGTCCTTGCCTCAATGATGTGGGAGTGATTTCTTATTAATAAAGAAACTGCCTAGGCCCCTTGATAAGGCCCACCCTTAGGTGGGTGGAGAAAACAGAGGAGATTTCTGGGAAAAAGAAGCTGAGTGAGTGAGTCGCCATGATGCTCCCACTCCAGACAGACGCAGGTTAAGATCCTCTCTGGTAAGCCAGCTCATGGGCTACACAGAATATTAGAAATGGGTTAGAACAATATGTAAGAGCTAGCCAATAAGAAACTGGACCTAGCTGGGCCAGGCAGTGTTTGAAATAATACAGTTTCCGTGTAATTATTTCGGGCATAAGCTAGCCATGCGGGCGGCCGGGTGCCGGGGACGCAGCCCTGCCGCTCCTATTTCAACACCTCAATGGTAGAAAGCAAGCTTCAGTGAAGCCTCATGGAAAGTCTGCTGTAAGATTCTGGAAAGTGGAAAATAGAATGGGCCTGCCCCTTGCCTCTGTAAACACACAAATCAAACTTCAAAATAGTTCTCTGAGATGGCTCAGTGGGTAAAGGTGCTTGCTGCAAAACTCAATGACCTGAGTTCAGTTCCTGGGATCCACTCACAATGGTAGAAGAAGAGAACTAATTCCTGCCAGTTGACTTCTGATCTCCATGTGTGCATGTGCGCACGTGCACACACACACACACACACACACACCTAATAAAGACATAACTGCTTAAGAAAATAAATTAGTAATGAAAAGGAGAACTACTGGAAAAGCTTAGAGGGACAAGGATAAAAGCTACAACAAAAATTTCTTGACTTCTGCAGTCAAGAAATTGCAGCAGTTTCTCTGATTAGGGGATCAAGTGTGCACACATTTTCCCCCAATCAGATGTGAAATTAATTGTGTGTAGCAAGAGTCAGCCTGGTCCTATTTTAATGCCTGAGTAAGTAAATTTCCTAGGAGGAAGATGGAATTTGACAGAGCATCTGTGTGGCTTAACCTTTCTCTAACCTTGAAGGTTGAGAGAGGTGCTGTAAGGGATGTCACAGAAAGCATCAAGAGACTACAGTCGGATGTAGCTAACAGATTGACAGCCAGGAGGGGTTCTGAGGAAGTCAAGAAAGCATCCATGAGAAAGGAAATCTGCTCTCAGCATCTTCTGGGGCTGAAGAGAGTGAAGCCAGTTGGCAACAGTGGCCTCTAAGTCAGAGCTCTGCTGCCACCAGATCCCCTGTTCCCTCTCCATCACCAGACTTGGTGACACTTGGAACGGTGGGGGACCCAGAGAGGAGCTACTGTCAGATCCTGCCCTCAGTAAGTTTTTCAGTCAGTACACCTGGAGGAAAAAGGCAGCAAAACTGGAGACATTCCTCAGTAGTGTTGGCTGGATATTGAACTGCTGAATACATACTATCCATCCCACCTTAAGAATGCCGTAGGAATTTGTAAGATTAGGAACAAAAGTCTGGGTCAAATTCAAATGTTCCCAAGATTATAGGGTTTGCTTATCTGTTTATTTGTGCCTTAGTTCTATTGCTGTGATAAGACACCATGACAAAGGAAGAAAGAGATCATTTAGGGTTCATGGTTTCAAATAATAAGTTCATGACTAGCATGGTAGAGGACATGGCAGTCAGCAGGCAGAAATGGCACTGGAACAATTGCTGAGAACTCACATCTTATCCACAAGCAAGAGGTAGAGAGACTTTTGTGATCTTTGGAAATCTAAACTCCCATCCCCAACAACACATTTCAGGCCCAGCAGCTGGGGACCCAGATTTCACTCAAACCATCATAACTTGTTAATGTGGTTCTAGGAATAGAACCCCAGTCCTTAGCAAATGCACAGCTGTCATTCCACCACTCTGTTGTATTCTCTGTTCTTCCACTGGTCTTAAATTCCCGAAGTTTTTCTGACATTATCCTATGTTCTGTAAATTTTGTAAGGAATTTTAATCACAATTACATTGGACTGGTTTCTTTCACTTTTTCATGATCTTTATTTTAATTTTTGAAAATTTCAGGCATGTTTATAAGATATCTTGATCATATCTTTTCCCCATTGTTGACAGAGGTTTCTGTTCTGCCTGGACCCACAGCCGTTCAGTCCCAAAGAAATACATAGATGCCTACATTAATTATAAACTTTTGACATATTAGCTCAGGCTTGTTATTAACTCTTATAACTAACATTAACCCATAATTTTTGTTTGTGTTAGCCACATGGCTTGGTACCTTTTTTTTTCTTTTTTCTTTTTTTTGGTTTTTCGAGGCAGGGTTTCTCTGTGGTTTTGGAGCCTGTCCTGGAACTAGCTCTTGTAGACCAGGCTGGTCTCGAACTCACAGAGATCCGCCTGCCTCTGCCTCCCAAGTGCTGGGATTAAAGGCGTGTGCCACCACCGCCCGGCTGGCTTGGTACCTTTTATCTGTGAGGCATTCCCATCTTGCTTCCTTTGTGTCTGGATGACAACTGCAGACTCAGACTTTCTTCTTCCCAGAATTTTCCTTTTCTGGTCACCCTGCCTATACTTCCTGCCTGGTTACTGACCCATCAGCATTTTATTAAACTAATAAACTGAAAAATCTTTACAGGGTAGAAGACCATTGTCCCACAGCACTTCCCACCCTTTTTTCTGTTCAAAACAAAAACTCTGAATCTAATCTCCTTTGTTTAGCTTTCTTCCTGACAATTATCCATAACAACTTGTAACCAGCACTCTAAACAAAGACAAATATCAATAACCCACTTTTTGGGAACGTGGGTGTAGTTTTCTAGACTACTTCCTGCTGATTGGGGGCACTGACAATCTTATGGGAACCTAAGAAAATTTAGGATTATGATCAAGTTCTAACCTGGAATATTCTGTGAGGCTTGATCATCTCAATCAGCAGTCTTGAGGCTCTTCTGAAATTAGGACTCAGAGGAAACTCCAAAAGAAGTCCTCTAAAATGTTGGATCATCTGGGCCATCTGTCCTATTGGAGATTCTTCAGTGGGTCTTCCTTGATCAAACCTGATTTTTCTTAACCCAGAATGAATCCACAGCCTCTCATTTCCTTTGGAACAAAAGCAAAACCTCTTCTCCAAAGTAATCCATCTTTTGACTTAAATTTTGAAGTCAAGGTATTTCAAAATACATATGTTGGATTAATACAGCAACATTTATAATCAAATGTCTTTTAGCAGCTGTTGTTCCTTCCTCAGCCATCAAACAATTTAAAGGCAACACAATAATATATAGTATCCAGACTCTCTGTGTATTTTCCATCTTTATGTGGTTTTATTTTAAATTCTATTTCTTTTAGTTTTATTTTTAATTTTTGGTTTTATGAGACAAGGTTTCTTTTTGTGTCTTTGGCTGTCCTGGAACTCACTCTGTAGACCAGGCTGTCCTTGAACCCACAGAGATCTGCCTGCCTCTGCCTCCCAAGTATTGGGATTAAAGTTGTGTACCGCTAATTTATCTATCTATCTATCTTTTAAGGACATGATCTTTTTTTCTCTCTCCTAAGACTACATATATTTTTAAACCACTCTAAACCATTTACAGTTTTTTTTTATCTGAATCTCTCTCCCTTTACTGTATATATCTTTTTCTGACCACATGAGTCTTTAATTTTCTAAGTGATATGGCTAGGATTAAATCTGTGACTTTGGCATTTGAATTCACCCCATTCCTTAGCTTTCTGAGAGTCTAGCTTTATTACAGAGGTACTGGCAGGAGCTGTGTTTATTGTCAAAACTCTGTGGAGTTTCAAGTTCCTGCTGCCACCAAGAAGCATAGTGTTAACTATTCATAAACACCACTTAAGTGTTTGCTAGTGGTTCCTCTTAAAAGGACTGCAAGATTTTTGCAGCTAAAGTTGAGTCAGGAAGCTTCTCTTAAATGAGATGCTCTTACCTCTAGCAAACAGGGCCCACCTGAGAAAATGCAACTACCAAGAAGCCATGCTTAACTCTCTTCTGTTGTGTCTAGAACTACTTCCCAAGCTCTCTCAGGTTTTATGTGGATGCAGTTGTCCAGATAGATGCCATTTGTTGACAGAGTTTTCTGTCCTACCTGGTCCTGCAACTATTTAGTCCCAAAGAAATACACAGAGGCCTACATTAACTATAAAATTTTGGCATATTAACTCAGGCTTCTTATTAACTATTATATCTTACATTAACCCATAATTCTTGTCTGTGTTAGCCACGTGGCTTGGTACCTTTTATCAGAGAGGCATTTTTATCTTACTTCCTCTGTGTCTGAATGACGACTGCAGACTCAGCCTTTCCTCTTCCCAGAATTTTCCTGTTCTGGTCACCCCACCTATACTTCCTGCCTGGCTACTGGCCCATCAGCATTTTATTAAACCAATAAGCTGAAAAATCATTATAGCATATAATACTATTGTCTCACAGCACCCCAGTTCCTCCTGCAAGCTTTGACCTCTACCACCCTGTCATATACATATGTTTTTATAGCCTGGAGTTATATTTGCACAGCCCATATACATAAATGGGTGGAGTCATTCACTGAGACTTGGAAACTTACCAATGATTGTCTCATCAAAAGAAAAGTGATTTTTTTCTCACCACTCAGATACTTGCTGCCATTAGCTCTTCAGCTAGGGGTCGGACACTGTAAAGCTCTTCCTGCTCCATGCTGGAATTTGTAACTCTCTTGTGAGATTTTTTTCAATTTATCTTACCTTCTTTTAGGAGACATTGTGCATTTTCAGATTTTTTGAAATTTGAGATGAATAGCAATATTATTTAAACATCAATTGCACCAAAATTCAAAAGAGACAGTTAAGGGTGAACTATAAAGATAAGATTGACTCAACATCCTTATGTGTAAACTAGATTTTTATTTTTTTAATTATATCCCCAGGAATATTTATAGACTAAGATAAATTTTTATTTCAAAGTCATATTCCCAGTCTGGCAGAGAGAATCTGAGATGAATGAAAGAGGCATTTCTCAGAACTTTTGTGTGAAACTTTTGGAAAGTCACAATGTTGTGAGTTTTCTGAATTTGGTGTACAACACATCCAAATAATATTTTGTTTGCAGACTTTATACAAAGGCAGAAATTGTGCATATAATTTGGGTTCTAAGATGGGATATAGATGGTAAGAAGACTCAATGCTATGATGAGTCCATAATCTAAAAGATGCTATCCTTGTCTGCTTGTGTGTAAATAAGCCAGTATGTGCTGGTGGACCAAAATTTTGAAGTGAAGGTGGGCAGGAGCATTCAGCATTATTTTGAGGTGTTTGAAGACTAATTGCTGCTATGGAATTCTCAGAGGAGCATGTTTCCGCTTTAGAGGTCATGCTGACAAGAGGCAGTCGTAAATAATACAAATGCCATGAGAATTGTGAGACTAGAGGCTGAGTTGGCTTCATTCTTTTGCATTAATACCTGGGGAAAAAATAAAAGCAAGAAAAGCCCAACTAGGCATCAAAAACATTTTATAAATACTTATTACAAAAAAGGAGAAGAACTGAGCAAATTGAGATGATACATCTACGGCAAAGCACAGAACACAAACCCAACCCTGTTGTTATGGATCTCTTATAAAATGCGACAAATATTGAACAGCTGGGGATTACTGTGTGCTGCTGCTAAGAATGAAACCCTATGATTTTTTTCAGCCTTCTCCCCACCCCAACCCCCCCAGACAAAACCATCTGTCACTTTATTCAACAGAATAGAATAGTATGGGCAATGGTTACCTCTGACTGATCAATAAATAGCCATGCAGAATGTAAAGAAATAGGGTTACAGCCATGATTTAAACACCATTATTATATGGCCCATGGTGACATCTGCAAGGACAGAATGGTTGAGGGCATTAAAATGAAATCCAGTTCTGAGTGGAACAAGAGGGCTGGACTGACAAACCCAACAGCAGAGGAGCCATTGGCACTCAGTGGTGGCTGGGAGGGGGACAGTCAGTGTTCCTCATGGACATGGTAACTGAGAGGATACCTACGATCCAGTGAATGGCCCTACACCCGTGCACATACATGGACTCAGTGTGTTTTAAGAAGGGTACGTGAAATTGTGAGGGAAGAGTGCTGGTGGTAGGGGAAGAGTTGGAGGTAGGGGAAGAGTTGGAGGGGAGAGAGTAGGACTAGATTTGATAAAACACATTATATGCCTGCATAAAATTTTCAAATGATAAATTTTTTAAAATTCATAAATTAAATACTAAGTAAATAAAAGTTGGAAAGGGTTCACGAGACTAAGCTTTTCAGAATTCTGAAGATTAAGCAAAGGGAACAGAGCTGTTTCAATATAGTCAGACCAAACTTGAACCTTTCCCATGCCCTCTCTCTCCTCCCAGATTCCATGGTAACCTTGAAAGACAGGTCTGGCAACCACAATAAACCAGCATTGGAGACCACATTGAGTAGGACATGGTGAGCATCACCCAAACCATCCTTACCAGAAAGTTGCTGTTGTGCGGCCAGCCCACTGTTCTGTAGAAACCCCTCTGATCAGAAGATGATCTAGAATGTCACAGACTTGTCTGGATTGTGTGTGTGCTTGAAAAACACTTTAAAATGCACTGCACGGTGACCTCTGGAGAGTCCTGAAGAGGCAAACACTGCATTGTGAGCTCTAGGCTCAATATAAGCTGGAAATGAAGGCTAAAGCAGAGTTGTCAACTGTCAATTGTCGGTTGTATTCCTTATTGTAGTCATTTTATGTATCCACGGGCTCTACATGTGCAGATCCAACTTTGTACCAAAAAGTTAAAGACTGAAAAAAAAAGGTGTTTATCCCAAACATACACAGACATTTCCCTAGCATTTTCCATTTTCATCATGAGATTTCAAATAGCTGTTTAGAAAGCATCCCTTTAATCCCAGCACTTGGGAGGCGGAGGCAGGCATAACTCTGAGTTTGAGGTCAGCCTGGTCTACAGAACTAGTTCCAGGATAGTTAGGCCTGTTACACAGAGAAACCCTGTCTCACAAAACCAAAAATAGAAGGAGAAGGAGAAAAAAAGGAGAAGAAGAAGGAAAAGAAGGAGGAGGAGGAGGAGGAGGAGGAGAAAAAGCACTGACTTCTACTGATTATTACAATAATCTAAGGATGTGTACAGGTTATGTACACACACTATGATATTTCATGTAACAAGCTTTAACATCCAAAGATTTGGAGGATCCTGGAAAATATCCCCACAGACTCCAAAGCAAGAACTTATACACAAATCCCTGAAACAAAATCTGGGAGACTCACTGCTGCCAAACACTGGGGAAAACTATGCAATCAGTTGCTGACCACCAAGCTGATAGAACACAGACACCAGAACCTACAGAATACGGACTGTAAAGGATTGATCAAGAAAGTCATTCAACAAACAAATAGCAAAGTGACAGTGTCAACAGATTATCTCCAGAGAAAGGACAGAATTTTAGCATGACCAAAGTATATTATTCAAAATGTCTAGTTTCATAAATAATTATCCAACACAGAAAGATGTGAGAAAACGACCAGGACATATAAGAATAAAGCTTTACTGTTTTTGAAATCACGCAACGTATGAAGAGAGACTGTGCTCTTTATATGGTAGAATTGGATGAACCACTGTCTTACCATCACTGGAGAGAGTTACAGGCCACTGAGAAAGTGAAGGAGGGAAAAGACAGAATGCTGGTGGGTTTAGAATTATACTTTCATGTTGAGAAAGTCTTTTTGTTTGTCTTTTATTGCTCTTTATTTTTATTGCCACTGTTCATAATTATTGCCTTTTAGCATGTATTTAGAAAAGTGAAGTTGCAATCACATTATTGTCAGCATGCAAATACTTTCATGAAATGATTTCCCCCTGATTTTCTCCAACATACATTAATCCTTTCTTTTTTTTTTTTTTTAGCTTGAAACCATCAGATTAGAGTGTATCTTCTGTGATCTTGTTAAGAGATTGCTATCCTGAGAGCTTTGCTCATATCATGCACCTCTTTCTAGCCCATTTATTCTCATTGTTGAATAGCATGTTTTATAATATATTATCATGGATAACATATATTATAAACAATATAATTAATCTTTTCAAATCTGGACATGCATTTTGTATATTTTAGTACTTAACTCACTCTATAGACCAATGTTCGGAGACTTATTTATTGAAACAAATGAGAGGACAAACAAGACTCCCTGCTAACTAAGCTCTTGTTCAAACAAAAATAGCTAGGGGCTGGAGAGATGGCTTGGAAGTAGGATCACTGGCTTCTCTTCCAGAGGACAAGGTTTCAGCTCCCAGCACTCACCTGGCAGCTCGCAATCATCTGCAACTCTAGTTCCAGAGAATTTGACACTTCTTTTTTGGCTTTCTCAACACTGCACACATATGATACGAGGATATACATGTAGTCATAATGCTCTTGCATTGCACATAAAATAAAAATAAATGAATATTTTTTTAAAAGAACGCTGACTGCTTTTTCAGTGTATCTGTATTCTATCCCTAGTGTACACCATACATAATTCTGGCTCCAGGGGACCCAGTACTCTCTTCTGGCCCCTTCAGATGCAAAATATGCCAATGTTCCACAGATATCTAATGCATACAAGTCACCCATACATGTAAAACAACCATGATTGTATAGAAATATTTATTACCAGAAGCAACCTTCAAGGAGGTTGCTTTTTTTTTTTTTTTTTTTTGGTTCAGTGCTATTTCTTGTACCATGGGCTATAGTTTGAGTTTGCATGGTTTTCACATGTCTTGGACTACACAAACACAAACAGTAATGAGTAGCCAACTGTATTTAAGGCATCTAAATGTATTCCAGGAAAAAAAAACATCCTGGATGCCTAAGTCAACTCTCTCTCCAGGCATTCTGAGCCAGAGCCAATTTGATGTCCTTTCCACATGGGTGAGCCAACCTAGTTTGTAAAGACTTTTTTTTTTAAATCAGTCAAGTAAAACTTATTCCCTAAAATTTACTTTCTAATGAGTTGTTAGGGCACCACGGATGGCTTTTAATGGGCATTTTTGCAAAACGACTCAAGAAAGGGGAATGCACGCTCTTCATTGCAACACTCTGTTAATAATAATGGACGGATGGAAAGCTGGTCCTTGGGTAGTGGACAGGAAGTACTGCAGCAAAATTTGTCCATCTCAGCCCCAGCTGTTGCTGAGCTAGTAGTGCATGACGTCACCTGCAGTCAGGGTCTTCCAGCAGTCCACAGTGACCACTGGAAGTCACAGGGTTAACTGGAGAGAAGGAGACATAATGCCTTCCTGTACACTGAGCAGTGGCTCACAGTAACAGCATAGGTTGAAAGACCAAGATCTGTCCAAACCTTGTGGTCAGAGATGTTGACCCTGGCTCTCAGACCTGGCTCTTCCTGGCCCTGAATGACTATTCATTCAATATGAATGAACATATTAGCTATTCCTACATTTATTATTAATGAAGCTTTTGTGGAATTAGGGATGTAAAGCCTCAGGCCGTCAGAGCTTCAAGCAGCCTCAGAACCCCAGCCATGACTGAGTAGCATGGCTAGTTGGTTCTGATCATTCTGGGTGGTCCCCAAGGATCAACCCTTTAAGCATATGACGCCTTTCCTTTGCCACTCACCATGATGTTCTCAGAGTCAATCACTACTGTTCTTCTTGCAAAGATCTGTTACTCCTGTCGCGTGGTAAGCTGGCACTGGAAATGGGTCTAGATGAGTTCTATGGGGCCATAGGTCTCCTTCATGGAAGAGACAGAAAGATAGGGTGAACGGCACCTGGGCCTTCCTCCTCCTTAGGGTACAGGTACATAGAGGAAGTGGGCCTGGTTTCACTCAAGAAGACAGTGGGATGACACTTAGCATATGAGAGGACTTTCCAGTCTACCAGATCATCTAAATAGGTCATCTCATGAAAAGGCTCCATGCAAAAGTCAGCAGCCTCGTTCTTGGCTCTCTGGAAAATGCTCCAGCTCTGTGGAATCCTTCACAAGTGGATTGGGTTCCATGTACATCACTCTCCACCTGCCTGAAGGTTTTAGGCTATCATCCTCTGCCACCTCAAGAGCAAAGTCCACAGACTAACCGTGGCCTTTGGTTTCCCTTTAACTCGACAGTGGTAGGGTACAGAGTGCATAAGAACCAATAATTCTCTCCAGCTAGGATGATAATGATATTTTAAGGGCATCTAGAACATTTTGAAAGAGGTGTGCTTGAAGATTACATGTATCTGTCATATATTATTCATGTCTCCATTCATTATTAATTCACACCTTACACAAACATGAATATATAGTTGCTCCAGAATAAAAAAAAAAAAAAACGTTTCTTAAAGAAATAAGATCTTTCTGTGCCTTCTGCTCATCCCCTACTTGAAAGCACAGCCCACTCTATGTGACAAAATTAATCATTTTTTTTTCACAGCAGTGAGTGCTGGACATCCCACACACCCCCCTTAGCATCCCAAGAGGAAATTAATTAGAATTTAACTTGTAATAAGTTTAACTTGCAAAGTAAATGCTACATATATCATCTCTGTGCAAACAAACAGTGTCCAACTGAGCCTGGCTACTTTGAGGAGGATATTCATCGCTTGTCAAATAAGAGATAACAAAACTAACAGTTCCCATCAGGACTCTTCTAAGTTAGAGAAAAGCAGGGAGTTAGTCCTTCTCAATGTCCCTAAGTCTGGGACAGGACAGTGTTTATGACCCTTCTTCTGCTAGAAATCACATCTTGTTTTATTTGAAAGACATGCTTGTGAGCTTGGAATACTATATTTTAAACCAAACACACTCCATACTTAAATTAGTTGGCCTTGATCCAGCAGATGGTACCTGCATTCTAGGAACTTGATAGCATGTCCTCCTAAGGGCACCTCAGGACACATTTTAATACAGCCTTACAATATCAACCTCTCTAAATTTGGTGTCTGTATTTAATGACTTTCATAATGACTGGCTCAGGCCATCTGTACTCAAGTGAATTCCACAATGTTTCAGGGAACAAGGAAATCAAAATTGACCAATTTAAAAGATGTGAAGGGGCACTATTGATTTTTTTAAATGCAATTTTAAAGGATTTTCTGGCAGTTTTAGTGGTCGTTGGAAGAATGTCAAATTAACCTTTTAGTAGAAGAATGGATTAGATGCAAGAGGCCAGAGGAATGCTGGCTTTTCTGTTCACAAACTCCCCTCAAGCTGCGTGTTTGCTGCACACTTCTCTTACCTGAGAGTCAGCTCAAGTATTGAAGAAGGAAAAACTCGCCATCACCACAATTTTCTCTGTTTTCCTTAGTGGAAATGTTCCACCAAACAAAATAAGATATAATTTAAACTGTTCAGAGCCAATGAGGCTCTGCAGGTGAGTAAATTAGCACGAGGCTTTGATTTGATTTCCATACTTCTTTATTTATTTGCCACTGAAGCTTCTTGGTTCTGCACTCCAGCTGTTCCCCTCTCGGGGTTCAGCCCCTGTTAATGAAATGGATTCCACGCCAAAGACAAGAATATTGGCATGAGAGAGGAAACGCGCAGACACAGAAGCTGCATTTTCCAAATAGAAAATTGTCATTACTTTGATATAGTTTATTAAATGCATACAATTAATTTCTGTTTGCAGACCCTCCTAAATACCATTGATGGATCAAAATGACACAACCTGACCTACTTATTGCACATTAGACCCTAGAACTGCTAAGAAGGTAATTGGCACTTTCCTTGTAGTTGAGATCATATACTGTAGTAGTGTTCCTCGATGCAATATCCACATCTAACGTCATTTGGTTGGTAATATCTGGTGCTTCATGTCCCTGCAAGGTGGAGGCTAAGCATGCTATGAATTTTGCAGTGGTAGCATCCTCTGCATGAGGAAACCCAAAATAGCGCTATACCCCTTAGCTTTTTAGGACTGGGCTTATTTTGAGCTTTAATATTTTCAGAGCAAATCAGCCACCCTACCACACTAAAAATAGCTCTCATATTCCATGCGCTGTGACTGGGGGGCTCACCGACATTTCATGGGCCTAGTTAGGGCACTTCAAGTCTTTTCTCCCAATTAAATTCAAGAATAGCCTAGCTTGCAAA
Source organism: Alexandromys fortis (assembly GCF_014885135.2). Taxonomy (NCBI): domain Eukaryota; kingdom Metazoa; phylum Chordata; class Mammalia; order Rodentia; family Cricetidae; genus Alexandromys; species Alexandromys fortis. The sequence goes on from NW_026067927.1 coordinate 19,404,434, forward strand.
ATTAAGAATTTCAAGGAAGAAAATACGAAACACCATCTGCTCTAAATAAAAGAAATCCTGCATGAGAATTCACTTCACATGAAGATAATGAGATCTGGGATCTTTTTTTATGGTTCCTTTAGGTCTGAAGGTCAGAAATATTTCTGTTACCCAGTGACTTCCATGGCTCATTAACAGAAATGTGTGGTCCTTTTGGCTGGCTTGTTTTTCTTTGATTACCACAAGCAGAATACACGCCCTCCATAAGAAATGATTTATTTTAAATTTGGAAATATTAGTGTCCTTTTCAAAAAGAAACGGTACTAGTGTTCTGAATCCCACAAGGCGTTCAGAAGAGATGTGACATCATAGCACAGATGCTCTCACACTCTGATTCCCTCATTATTAGTAACATTTTCTATTATCATGGGGTGTAACTGACTTTGGAATCTGAGTATTAAGGGAGCCCTGGTTCCACTCACATCACCGCCCTCCCACCGTGAATGCATGTCTCCTGTTCCAGGCTCCCAATCAGGAGCGTTCACCGCATTTAGTCCTCGCGTCTCTCCAGGTCCCTCTGATCTGAAAGGGTCTTGGGCTGTGATTGTCAGTCTTGAGGAGCACTGCAGAGCTCCTGTTGAATGTCACCCTCACACTGGTCGGACATTTCCCTCATGATTCTCATGATTGTATCATCAGGGCTACGTGTTGGGAAGAAGCCAACCACAGGAGTGCTTTATCACCTCATAGTGAGGAATGGGACCCCAACGGGATCTTATCAATGACATTAACTTCCGTAACTGGTGTAAGGCAAGCTTTGCAGATATCTCTAAAAACTTCTTGGCTTTTTCTACCTGCTCTCTGAGAACAAACAACCAAGTCTAATCTACATGCAGGGAAGACAAATTTCATCCAGGAAGGGGGTCTATCCACATATATTATTTTGATTACATTAGTATGGAAGTTTATTCTCACACATTTACCTATTCAATTATTTATTTATATCAGTATGACACATGAGTATTTACTTTGGCTTATCATGCAATACCCTGCTATTTATTTTATGGCTCAAATCATTTTAACATTGGCTGGTTTTATTTCAGTTTTAAATTGGCTCCTGTACACACCTCATCCCCACCCTTTTATTGTATTTCTTTATTTTATCCATGTTTAATCTCTTCTCCAATCATGAAAACCAGGTATTTCTCTAAGGGTGGATAATTGTGTCTGAGACCAATATCAGGAATCCAGGTGTGCTTGCTAATGCTCATCCTTAGTTGTTTTTAAAAGGCCTCACAGAGAATAAAACTGGCTAACATATAGATGCCTAATGCTACCCCCACATAGATCTAACAGTGTACTTAACTATTTCTAAACACACATATATGTATGTATATATTTTATAATGATAATATATTATTATTCATTCATAATGTTCAGCTAATACAGTGCTCAGTCTGGCTTTGAATCTTCCTAATCTAAAATTTTATTGCTCAGCAGAATAAACTTTCCCAATCATTTGTTCCATATTTAAATATTATCACAACTCTAGCACATGTAAATCATTTCAAAATTAATACATATCCTCATGAGAAACAAAATTACCAGCCAGAACACCATACATACACCCCCCACTTCCCCCACATATGCACATACATTATCTGTATATGAGTGTTTGTGCACACACACCCACATGCACATGTGTATTTTATTTTGTCTCTTATCTTTACAAATTCTAATCAAAACATCTTTCCCCAGTGTTCCTTGGGTCAGATAATATTTCAGTATGTTGATTTCTGTGAGATTATTGGAGGCTTTTATTATACTAGGTAACTTATTTGGCACGGTTCATATTCCATCTTGGGATCCCAAACATCCTGCTTTTTTTGTTTTCGTGGCGTGAAACGTTTTCCATGGTCAGTGTGATGGTCAAACAAGAATGGCCTCCATAGTCTCATATATTTGAATGTGTAGTCATCAAGGAATTTGCACTACTTGAGAAGGATTAGGAAGGGTGGCCTCGTTAGAATAGGTGTGGCTTTGTTGGAGGAAGTGTGTCACTGGAGGTGGGCTTTGGGGCTTCAGCAGCCCAAGATAGGCCTAGAGTCTCTCTCTTTCTGCTGCCTATGGATTGGGATGTAGGCATCTCAGCTGCTTCTCCAACACCATGTCTGCCTATGTTCTACAATGATGACAGCAGACTAAACCTCTGAGCTGTAAGCCAGCCCCGAACAAATGCTTTCCTTTATAAGAACTGTCATGGTCATAGACTGTCTTCACAGCAATAGAACAGTGACTAAGACCCTCAGTTTCTATGATTTGGAGCTTATGAACTGGGTAAATACACAGGAGTGGACCCGCTATCTAAAGGTTTGGCTAAGATCTTTCCCCAGTCACTCACAAGCTCCCATTCAAAACTCAGAAATCTCTTGCCTAGTTTTCCAAAATGTCTCTAAATGTTATAGTTTTATTTTTGAATGTTTTGCCTACATGTATGTATGTGTACTGTAAGTGTGAAATACCCACAGATGTCAGAAGAGGGCATCAGATCCCGAGGAACTGGAGTTATAAATGGTTGTGAGCCACGATGTGAGTTCTGGGACCCTAACCTGTTACTCTTTAAGAACAAGTGCTCTTAACCATCGAACCTCTCCAGCTTCTCCAGCCTTGGAATATCACAACAATGCAATCACATAGCATATACTTTCTTCAGCCTGGCTGAGTTCACTTAGCAAAATACATTTGAGATTCATCTGATTTCACATGAATTAGCATCGCATTCATTTTCATCCCTGGGTAACATTCCATTAAGTAAATCTACTACAATTCACTTACTGTTCATTTGCTGAAAGACATTCGATACAGTTTCAGTTTTAGCAATTATGAACAAAGTTGCTGTGTGCAATCCTAGAATGATGGATAGTATGTGGAGGATGGTTTTTTTTTCCTTCCTTTTATTTTTGTTTTCATTTTTATGACTGGCTCTTCCTGTGTTCCTCAGATGTGTCTTGTGATCTACCTGCTTCAGCCACCTCAGTAAGAGGTAAACCTTTGAAAATGCTGCGCAAAACATTTAAAGAGCTACTGTTTCAGGTGGTCACCTCCGTCTAACTTTATAAGAAACTCCTAAAGTGCCAGGAGAACGACATTACATTTCATTAACTAACCATCAGTAAGTGCAAGAATTTCTTTTTTCTTTGCTTTTTCCTTCCTTCTTTCTTTCTTTCTTTCTTTCTTTCTTTCTTTCTTTCTTTCTTTCTTTCTTTTCCTATTCTACTGCTTACATATCAGCATTTGCCAGCATTTTGGGGTTTAAGTCATTACAATAGTTAGGTGGTTCCCTAAGGATATATGATGACTGAGTTTTAGAATGTATTTGCGGGCCACTGTCTTCTTTAGTATTTTTCCAGATTTCATGGATTTATTTCGTTTTGTGTTCATTTTAGTGGAGTCCAACCTGCCACTTTTCTTTCCTGGATCATAAAGGTTTTATCGCTGTCTTAGTTAGGGTTCCTGTTGCTGTGAAGAGACGCCATGACCATGGCATCTCTTACATGGAAAACATTGAATTAGGGTGGCTCACTTGCAGCGTCAGAGGTTCAGTCCATTATCACCATGGCAGGGAGCATGGAGGCTTGTAGGCAGACGTGGCGCTGGCTACATATTGATCAGAAGGCCACAGAAAGTGACTGAGACATTGAGTGAAGCTTAAGCAAAAGAGATGTCAAAGCCCACTCACACCCCAGTGATACACTGCTTTCAACCAGGCCCCACCTACTTCTACAAAGCCACACCTCCCAGCAGTGGCTCCCTATGAGCTTATGGTGGCCAATCACATTCACTACCACAATCACCAAAAACAAGTCACCCAAATTTTCTCCTATACTTTATTCTAAGTGGCTTATAATTTAACATTCACATTTAGATCTATGGTGCTTTTCCAGGAAGTTTCTACGAAGGATGTGAGACACATGACTATATTCATTTTGGTTAAGTTCATTAGTATTTTTTTTAGAATTTGGTACAATGTTTTTACTATATCATCTCTTTTCCACTCTTACCTGATCTGTTGGGTACGAAAAGCCAGTCATTCAGGCACGGTGTGCTGAAGCCAATTGCCATCTTTCATTGAATTATGTGTATCTTCATATCAAAAAGCAGCTGACCACATCTGCATGTGTGCTTTGTTTGAAACCTCAGCATCTACCTTCTCCCCAATACCATTCTGTTTTCCCCATTCTGCCTGTGTGGTCTTGAAGTCAGGTGCCCCAAGTCTTTGTCCTTGTTCTCTGCATTTTTCAGGATTATTTAGTTATTCTGAAAATACAATCACTTTTACTTTTATTTTTATTTCTCCCAAAAGAAAAATACATGCATAGTTATAAGACCTTAATAAGAAAATATGTTTATTTTCAAAGACTTCCAAGTTTTTTCGTAAGTCATACTTACTATGTTTCTTTGGCTGGGTAAAAGTAGTAGTGGAGAATCTGTATTAAATTCAGATAAAGCCACATATTTCTATGCAAGGAAAAAGATAAGGGAAATGTGGGAGAAATGATAAGAGACAAATTCCCCAGGAAGACATCATGATCCTCCATACATGTGTACCTAACAATCAGATGTCAGAGCATGAAGCAAAACTCTGACATAATTGTAAGAAGGAGAACCTCTAGGGTAGTAAGAGATCTGACCGCCCCTTTCAGCAGCTGATAGATCAAGAGGCAGAAGTCAATGAACTGAAGGCAAACATAAAGAGTACCAACAAAAGCCAGAGCTAGGCTTTGAAAAGGATGCATTCAGAGGGAGAAAGCACTAGACAAGTGTTCTGGTTTGGTGTCAAAATGGCCCTCTAATGCCTTGAGCCCCTACTGTGATCTTAATGGTAGGTAGCAGTATCTTTAATAGCTGGGTAGAGTCTAGCCGAAGGAAGTTAGTTCAGGAGGTTGTGCCCTTGAAGCAGAGATGTGTGCTTTATTCCTCTTTCTTACTCCTTTCCCTGGGCCGCCGTGAAGTAAACAGGAATCTTGCTGAGCGAGTTCTGCATGGTGCACTGTGTGGCCACAGGTCCACAGTGATAGGCCCTACTAATCATAGGCTGGAACTTTGAAACTCTGAGCAGTAATGAACTTTTCCTATGTTTTAGATGATTAGTTCTTACTTGGCAGCAGCAACAGAAAAGTGACTGATAGTATAGGCTGATCAAAAGGATAGGAGCAGAGCTGAGAGTGGAAAAACAAAGAGAAAGATGGAAAAGAGGAAGAAGGGGTGGAGGGAGGGGGAGAGGACAGAAATGATCAACATTACAATCTGAAGGTCTCATCATTATTGATTTTGTGGATATTCCCAGTATAAAAGAAGACAATTATGGACAATTCTCTACCCCAAATTCCATAAATTAGATGAAATGAGCCAATTCCTGGGAAACAACAAACTATTGAATTTTGTCAGATAAGAAACAGATAATCTGAAGAGGCTTGCATCTATTAAAGAGATTGAATCAATAATTAATTACTCTGAAAAAGAAAGCACCAGGTCCAGATGTTTCCCTGAGAACTTTCCAAACATTTAAGGAAGAAATTAAGCCAATTCTTCATGATAGAAATGGAAGCAGAGACATCACCGTGTAATTGATTCTATAAAGATAACATTACCTCACTAACAAAACCAAATAAAATATTACAAGAAAGGAAAACTACGGATCAATTTGCTTCATGAATATAGATATAAAAGAGCTCCTACAACATTAGCCACAGTAATATAAAAATAGGTAGGAAGGTTATACCAAGCAGAAGAGATGGCTCAGCTCTTAAAAGCAATGACTGTTCTTCTGAAGGACTTGGGTTCAATTCCGGGCCCTTTCATGGTGGCTCACAACTGATTGCAAGTCTAGTTCCAAGGCATTCAATACCCTTTTCGGGCCTCCAGGAATACCGGGCACATAGTCAGTATGTTTGCAGACAAACAAATACACATTCATTTTAAAATACGTAAGTGAGATTTTGTCCCCTGAAGACAAGATTTTAAACATTCAAAAATCAGTGTTAAGTCTGGTGAGATGACTCTGCAGTCAAGAGTGCCCACAGCCCTCATAGAGGACCCAGGTTTAGTTCCTAACATCTATATTGGGTGACTCACAGCTACCTATAACCCCAACTCTAAGAGACAGGATGCCTTTTTCTATCCTCTGCTGGCCCCTGAACTCATGTGCACATATCCCCAGCACACACACACACACACACACACACACACACACACACACACTCATACATACACACACATATACAGATACATAGAATTTAAAAGACAAAATCTATCCAACAAAATTCATATCCTTGACTGCATTCAGAGACTAAAAAAACCTCATGAAATTCGGTCAATTGACGCTGAAAATGATACAAAATCAAGCTTTTCTTTCTTGGTAGAATCTGAAATTCCCAGCTAAAAGTCTGAACTAACCTTGGCTAGAGAACTCAGTATAATAGTTATTAAATGAGAGCAAGACTTACGACTTCCACGCAGGAAAGCTAGCTAAAGCCACTCATTCTGAAGAGGCAGGACTACACTGTGGCTGTCAGATTTAGTGCTCTAAAGAACATAAGATGCAGCGTCTTTCAAAGGGTTTTAACTGCCCAGATACTTAGCGGCTTGCTTTGGTCCGTTTCGTCACAGTGGGTAGAATGCATGGATGCTCAGAGCCATTACTGACCCTGTTCCCAGGCTTCTCCAGGTGCTTGATGTTGCCTCTCCACTGAAGGGTCTTACTGTCCAGAGGCCAAAGTAGTTCCCATCATATCTGGAGTAATATGGGGACCAGTGAGGAGACCGGAGGCTGGGGAGTAGCCTAGTTTGTTGGGTGACATCTGGGCGAGAGTGACAACCTTTGCTGTGATCACAGCTCTGCAAACCCATGAGATTTAGGGAGTGACTGACTGGGTTCAGCAGTTACTTTTCAATTCATGTTTTTCCTCCTTGCTTCCTCGCCACTGTCTGTCTAACCAAATGGCTTCAGCTACCTCAGTGTAGTCTCCCTGATTTGAGCCTAGAATCTTCCTCAATGGGCCCCCACTGGGTGCCTCCGTGCCTTTTTAATAGCTATAATCACAGACATGTTCTCCTGTGTCTTCTCTGCTCTAGTCCCAGTCCCCTCGTGCATGCTTAATTTTTGTTGCCAACTTGACTGGTTTAAGAAATGCCTAGGGCATTAGTGAGGCACATCTGTGTTTGTGAGACTAATTATAGACAAAATTCAATGAAGTGGTCAAGACTTACCCTGAATACAGGTGGCACTGTCCCACAAATTAGGATCCTGAAGTGAAAATAAAAGGCACATGGGAGAGAAAGCCTGCTGAGTAACAGCCTCCCCACTTTCTCTGCTTCCTGATCTGCTGTGATGTAAGCAAGCAGCCTCCTGATGCTATAGACAGGCGGTGGTTGTACCATGTCTTCCCTACCATTATGGATTATCCCCTTAGCCAGGAGCCAAAGCAAATCTCTCCAACCTTAGTTGTTTTTATCAGGCATTTTGTCACAGTGACAACCAAAGCAAGGGATAGACCTCCACTGTGCCTTCCCTGTCAGTAAGAGGTGACGATGCCTAACAAAGGATCTCAAATGTGCTACTCTCCAGGGGTGGAGGGAAAAACAAGGGGTGTTGCCCAGGATGGAGGCTCCAGCAAAGGGGGTAGGAGAGCATAGGAAAACCTGCCTTTCCACTCTGTACTGCTTCTCAGCATTCACTAGTGCTATTGAAACTAAAAGGACCTCTGGGTTGATCCCCAGGGTAGGGTGATGTAAGCAGAGACTGCTCTTTCATTTCCTGGCCACCCAGACCCAAATCATCACACAGAAACTATTACAGCCCTCTTTGGCTGAAGACTCAGGCGTATTTCTAGATAGCTCTTTAATCTTAAAATAACTAATTTCTATTAATCCATGTATTGCCACAAGGCTGTGGCTTACCGGAAGGTTACAGGGCATCTTCCTCCTTCAGCAGCTACATGGCAGCTACTTGACTCTGTCTACTCTCTCTCTATATATATATATCTTTGTTCAGATTTCCTCCCTGGCTTTACTCTGCTAAGCCATTGACCGAAACAGCTTCTTTATTAACCAATAATAATGAAACATATTCACAGCATACAGAGGGGAATCCCAAATCAGAGTGATTTAATTTTACTGATTTTCTGATTTCATTTAAATTTACAGATGACTCCCATTGTTTGGACCAAAAGACAAAGATATAATATGATTTCAATGTTATGAGCAGAACAATATATTATACAACTGATTCATCTTAGTGGGATTACTTTGGAAGAACACAATCCCAGGAGGAAGAGGGATGACCTGAGGCTTTATCAGTGCACAGGTCAAGGAACTTCCTAGAACATTCTCCTATTCCTGTCTAGTTGCCACTTCCTATCAAAGGGAAGTTGAGGAGTACTCCTTAATTTCTTGAGATGTGGAGGCGGGCAGAGAGAAAGGAAGAGAGAAGGGATGAACATGGGTTGATCTTGTATGAGGAATGAATGCTCTTATGAATTGTATTACAAAAATGATTCTCACATGTGTTAATAAGGATTTTTTTACCCGAAGCAAATTCAATAGGGGCAGCCTAACAGGGTAGAGTGGTTAGACTCAACTTTCGATACAAATAGACGACGTGGAAACTGAGGAGTAAGCAACAGAGAGAGGCATCCTGCAGATGGGTAACTACTAAAAACTATCAGTAAGAGTAGGGGGATCTTACCAAAATAACCATAGTAGTAATCTTCATTGTCTTGGTGTCTGTGATGGTGTTTCCAATGATAATGAAATCATAAGAACTTTAAATTATTGTATGAATTAATTTTCTATGGGAATTAATATAACATATTATTGAGAGGTGGTGAAAAGTCAGAGGTGAGGACTAGTTGGAGGAAGTGGTTCACTGTAGGTACCTCAGTAGTATGTGGCTTTGGCTTTTTCCTGTATCTCCCTTTCTCTGCACTGTGTGATTTTGCCACCATGAGGTTCTATCAAAGTTCACAGGACAAAGTAAACATTTACTGAACCCTTTGAAGCCATGAACCAAAATATATCTTCTCCCCTTAAGTTGTTTGCATTATATATTTGACCACAATAATACACAATTAGCTAACACATGACTTACTACAATATACTTACACCTTAAAGACAGGCATGCATAACTTCATCATAGATGAAGAATAACCAGATATCAAAGGTGGGAAGGTACTCACTGCATTCACTTAGTGACTGAGAGATGCAGGTTACACAAGACAAAACAGACATGGAAGGCTGAAGTCAAGTCCGAACAAGAAGAAGGCCCAGAAATTCCAAACAAAATTTGGTCAAACTGAGTCTCTTTGTCAAGAGTTAAGACTGATTTTGTCCTTGGCCTTGGCATTGGTCCCATAGCCTATTTGTTAACCCGTAGTGCTTCCTAGGACAAGGGACTGGAACTGGAGGGGAACATGAGGATATTATGCATGAAGAGAGGAGAGGGATGGCTCACAGATAACCGTGAATGACAAGGAATGGTGAAGGTAGGGACCATGCACACAGCTTGCTAAGCATTTCCCTTTGACATCCTCTTCCTCTCCGTAACCCCTAAACCTCTGCCTCCCTTCCACAGTCACCTCTGGCCAGTTTACCAGGGTCTTGTCCATTAGGTAGTAGAGTTCCATGCAGCCCTTTAGCTGCTGCTCCCATAGCTTTGGCCTCCAGTCAATGCCCTACTGTTCTGTAATCCAGGCTGCCAGGAAGCACAGTCTCATTTTCAGTTTGATGGCCCCATTTTATCATGTAAACCATTCTTCTGTTAACCACTTCCTCTAGCCCCTACATGCCAGCTGGTGATTTCCTGGCAGAAAAGCTGGCTTACAACCCCAGACCCCATCAGTTTTACACGTTCGGTATACTTCCTCCAATCTGTTACTTCCTGAGTAGCAACGACAGTCATTCATGGTCAACTTGGCCTCATTGGTGGCCACACTGTCTGTGTTTCCGTCCTCTCGTTCACTCTCTTGGTTGTTCTACTGTGTATGCTTCACAGTATAAACTCATAAATATTGCTCATGAACAGAGGATTGAATTGTAAGCAAGCCTTGTGTTCTAGTTTACCTCCCGTTGTTGTGATAACCCATGACCAAAACCAACTTGGTGTGTGTGTGTGTGTGTGTGTGTGTGTGTGTTGGAGGGGGTGGAATTTGTCTTACAGGTCCTAATCATAGTCCTTCATTGATGGGACTCATGGCAGGAACTCAAGCAGAAGCAGAGGCAGGGACCCTGGAGGGACACTGTTACTAGCTTGCTTCTTCTGACTTGGTCAGCTACCTTCTTTGTAGCTGACAGATGACCATCTGCCTAGAGATGGCATTTTCCACAGTGGACTGGGACTCCACATAACAATTAGCAAGGAATAAAATGTTCCACAGGCCACCCCAATGATGGAGATCCAGTAATAGCGATTCATTTTCCCTGAATATGTCTAGGTTTGAGTTAATGTGAAAAAAAAAAATCTAACCAGAACATACTGTTCATAGCAATTGTGTTTGGTAGATTCAGTCAAACCCTTAGGATTTGGGCAAGGACAATAACAATGTGCATATGGGGAGAACAAATACCACTTTAAATAGAACATCTGTCATCCACGTTCTTAAAATATTCTTTAGTGAAAAGCGAGAGACACCCCTGTGTGTTCCCTCTCATGTTGTTCCTCAGCCTTTAGCCATCTGGGGGGCCTCTCTCACTTCATTTTTATCCTGTGACTTCCCTTCAGCTCTTCTTTGCTTCTCATAACTTTAAATTATTTGTTGTGGCTTAAGGGCTGGCATTTTGCCATAACCTTGTTTGCTGTGGCCAAAAGACACTATAAACAGGTGAACGGATGCTCAAAACCTCACAGAAACAGTGTAAAAAGAAGCGGGAGCTCTGGCATTGTATAGAGTGCTCACTGTAAATACGCCTTCCCCCTATCTGCCATGTTCTCAAACACTGCAGGAAGGAAGCACACCTCTAAAGGATGAAGTCAGGATACATCTGAAAGTTTTCCAGACAATAGCCACCCACCATCACAGGATCAGACGGCCGGGGTGACTCTGATGTCATTTCGTTCCTTTTGGTAGCATTTTAAAAGTCTTTGTAGACTCTCTAAAGTTCTTTTAGGTCTAACTTGCGTTAAAATTGTAAAATGCATGCTTGTTGAAGATCTCTTGCTCAGGTAAAAAATAAAAATAACGTTACTGTATGGTGGGAGAAAACAGTGTGTGTCGTAATTAGCTTCAACTGTCAAGATGACATGGCCTAGAGTCACCTGAGAAGGGAGTCTCCACCTGAGAAGGGAGTCTCCAACTGAGAAGGGAGTCTCCACCTGAGAAGGATGGACCATAGCCTAGATATGAATGCCAAACACATCCTTTCCACCACTAAGTTGTTTGGGGTCAGAGTGTTTTATCATAGCAACAGACAGGAAACAAGAACAGTGTCTTTATGTGGGTAGGTGGACTTTATATGTATCGAGTGGCATTATTTTAAAATTATAATACTGAAATGTGTGTACACATGTGTGCTTGTGCAAAAGTTTGTGTGTATACACATAGCACACAGGCTGCATAATAATTCCCGACTGCGGTTTCCCCTCCCCTGTCCTTCCAGTCCCCACCCCACCACCCACAACCCCTCTGCTCCTATTCCTCAATCCATTCCTCCTCTGTTTCTGTTTGGGAGAGGGTAGATCTCCCATGAGTATCAACAAAACATGGCATGTCAAGTTTGTAGTAAAACTAAGCACCTCCCCATATATTAAGTTTGGGCTAATGACCCAGTATGAGGAGCAGGGACCCAAAAGTCAGTAAAAGAGTTGGAGACAGCTCCTGTTCCTACTGGTAGGACTCCCAGAAAAGGACCAAGTTCCACAACTATGACACATATGCAGAATAACAGTATATTTTGAAGCCATATTTCAAGATAACCTTTCTAAAATTATGTTGTAGTTGAATGAAGTGATCCACAGTGGCATATATATGTGGCATATATTGCACAAAGATAAATGTCAGAAGCTAGAAGCCAGAATACTTGGGACAACTCTATGGTGATTTGAACAATTCCTATACTTGGTATTGGCCAAATGGCCAGGAAGCAGCTGATTCACAAGGCTTCTTAACAATATTTCCAACAGGAATGAATCATCACAGTGATCTGTTTTATCTATCAGAGAAAGTCAAACTTATCTAATACTTACTCCTCTCATTACAACCCTTCCCCGACCATCCTGAAAGGGAACCTCCCTTCCTGCCATTCCTAAGCTTGGTTCATGGGACTTACTACCACGTTATTATGTGTGGGATAAAGAGATTCAGAAAGGACAGAAGGTGTGGCAAACACTTCCGTTCTTTCTTAAGCGTGAGAAGTTGTAGGTGCTTTGCTGTGATAATATACACTGAGAGGTATTTCTACAGTTAAACAGGCATGATTTGAATCATGTTACATAGTCTATATCATAGCATTATTTTTATTTATGTGTATGCTTGTGTGTGCATATGTGTGTGCATGCATGCACACGCACTCACACAGGTGTGTGGAGGACAGTAGTCAGTCTCGAGTATGATTCCTCGGGCTCAAAGATGGTCCATTTTGTTTCATGAGACAGGTTCTCTCACTGCGACCTGGAGCTCATGGGTTAGGCTAGGCTGTCTGCCAGCAAACCTCAGGGATTCTCCTGACTCTGCTTCCCCAGCTCCAGGTTCACAAGCACATATTACCACACTTGGCTTTTAATATGGGCACCACTGATTGAACTCAGAGCCTCATGATTGTGCAGCAAGTAATTTAACAGCTGCGATATCGCCTTAATTCTTATAATTTCTCCTGTTGTAGAAGAATTTGGAAAAGAAAGCTAGTTGGAAGCATAAATCCAGTGAATACAGATTGAATTATAATTAGTTTTTATGGCAAAATAAAAATCAATAATTATTGCTTTAAATTAAAATATGAAAATTTGATCTCACCAAATCTACTATAATTTATGCACATATTATGATTTTAATGAAAATTAATAATAGACTCTTTTAGCATATTTTAATTAGCTTTATAATGAAAGAGCTTGTCTTCAAATAATAGAAGAAATTGACTATATATCAACTCAGGGAAAAGAAACTACTAATTCATCACTTTCAAAATGTGTTTGTAGTTTCCCAACATAGAGACATAAATATTTGGCAGAAGATGAGACAACTGATTGGAGATGTATGATTTATTTTTACCTAATATTGTCGCTCCATGTAAAGCATTTTAAGCTTATGTTTCTCTCCAGATAACCAGAGGTTTGGCTCCTGATTTTTTTCCTCTACTTCCTGAGCAATGCTAGAATTGTGACGTCAGTCACACGTCACTGTTTCAGGTCAAGTGCACTGAAATGGCCCTGACAGGAACTAAACAAATTTTTGTAACACAAAATAGTATTTATGACCCCATTTCTAAACTTATTTCCCTTTTCAGGTTTTATGTCATAGACTTACCATGTTAACTGCAAGAGACACCATCAGAAAAACCCCTAACGAAAGCAGATACCATGCAATTGATGCACAGAAGCAAGTGACCCAGAATGGTTGTCCTGACCTCTTTTATAACCATGACTTTGGCATTTTTATTATTATAAATGAATCCTTAGGTATCAGATAATTTGAGGGCTTTTTGGAATAGAATCACAAACTTTTTTTTATTTTCCATGTTAATAAACATGTCTATACTTTTATGGTTAAATTGCCATTTCTAATTTTTAAGGCTGAATCTGTCTTACTCTGTAGTCAGAAGGTTTTGAAATCAAGATCCTCCTGCCTCAGCGTCCTGAGTGGTGGGGGTATGGGTATGTACCAGCACACACAGCTAAATAATCTCCTTTTTATTGTGGTTAGTGTCAGCTCTCTCTCCCACAATGACTCAGGCCCAGAATCAGGTTATGAGTTGGCCCACCCCAACATCTACCACAACCGTAAACTGTTGCAGCTCATGAAGGGACCCATCCTGCAGACCCAAAGCTGCAATATTTCCACAACACATGGCAGTAGCAGGATAACAAAGAGGAGTCCCAGTGAGGACCCAGCATGGATAGTTGTAGCAGGAACCAGAGGCCTCAAACCAGACCAATACTTTGCAATGAACTCTTGCAAGATATATAGTATAGTATATAAGATTGTATAGTAACAGTTATGATGTGATGATGTGGGAGGTGATGTAGGTTGTGTATATGTTTTATTGCCATTGGTTAATAAAGAAACTGCGTTCCACCAATGGCTTAACAGAGTAAAGCCAGGCGGAAAGAGATCTATAGAGAGAGCAGGTGGAGTCAGAGAGGAGCAATGTAGCCTCCTGCAGGAGAAAGATGCACGGGAACCTTACTGGTAAGCCACAGTCACGTGGCAATACACACATTAATAGAAATGGGTTAATTTAAGATATAAGTGTTAGCCAGAAATACTCTTAAGCTATTGGCTAAACAATATTGCAATTAATACAGATTTTTGTGTGGTTATTTCGAGTCTGAGAGACTGGAAACAAAGAAGCAGCCCCTCCCCCCCCTAATGTGAGACTGTGCATAGCACACCATTCTGCATAATCCTAACAATTATTTTCAGAGGTTGGCTCCACCCTTAGGTGCACAGGCTGACAGATGAGTGTACTAGAATGCTTGGATGGAATCTCCCTTTACCTGAACTGTGACCTTGGGATGACTCAAAGCAGCCCTCCCCATTGGAGTCTTAAGGAATGAGTGGGGCATGCAGGGATTGAGTGCACTTTGTGTATCCAGACTTGAAAGATTTGTTTTTTTTTTCTTCTTTACAGTGTGGAAATCCTTACGACTCTCTGAGAACTTCCTTGCTTAAAGCCAGTATGATCTAGTATCTTAGATCTTTAAAATGCCATTTGAATTGACATTTGTACAATGGCTAGATATGGGACGATAAAGCCACAGAGAAGAGGGAAACAGCCCCCCTATGTGAAGGGAATAGTCTGTGATGAACCTGTGGTCTGTCAGAGAACATGGTGTGTTCAAAGAACCTGCCGTGAATATTTCGGCACTGTTGTTTGGGTTCATGCGGATAGGTGAAATGAAGACTCAGAGACATATGGAGAAAGAATGTAGCCTCTGTGGCTGCAGGGGGCTCAGTCTCTGTGAACTGAAGTGCCTTGCCTTCCCCCTCCCAGCATTTTTATTTTTTCTTATATTTACACTTTAGCTAGAAGACTTCCATATCCAAAACAAACTGATAGACGCTTTCAAATACCTGATTCATGAGGTACCACGGCTCAGGTTTCCCCTAAACCAAGTTTTGCATCGGCTTTATATCCATGGGAAACTCTCAGTCAAGATACACATAGGACAAGAAAAGGTGTTTGTAACTCAAAGGAAGGCCTAGGGGCTGTGTGAAAACGCCAGAGCCTGGCCAGGTATAACCCAGCATGTAACTAATAAAGGTCACTTGCTATCCCTCAGGCCATCAGGACATTCTGCCATGGCACCCAGTCTAGACAGAGGGAGCTCTTGGCTGGAAGAGGAATGGTTTGCACTGGGCAGGTGACCATGCTTCTAGACACACAGACCATGAACTTGACAATCTATAACCAAGATTAGAAAGATCAATATCTCATCTGTGATTTTGAAAAAAAAAATCAATTTCAAAATTAAAATTAAAAAGAAAGATGTGCACATAAAGAAAGGGAGGCAATTTTACAAGAAGTTATAAAGCCTGTAGGGCATTAATGGAACCCAGTGACCAGTTCCAGGCTGTCTTTTAGTAAAGACCATGGGCTGTGTGTGATATACATTTCTAATTTGGGTTGCTGATGCTAGATGTAATTAGGAAATGGGCATATTCTCCATGCTAACTGCTCCCAACATGTGTTTCTATAGAACACCATCTTTAAATATCAAAAATTGCAGATATGGGAGGTGAGTTTCAGGCCATATTTTGTTAGCATATAATACCACAAATGCTGGCTGGAAAAGCCCTCAGGTATTTAACAAGGAAACATGGCATTGCCCTAGGGCAGTTCTGGATTTTCTATTCCCACCACCTGCTTCTTTCTCAACCATCTTGGAGCACTGATATTTAAGAAGACCACCATGGTTGTTACAGAAAACTCAACACCAGTGAATCTTCTTGGATCTTTATGAGACTCTTAAAAAATACGACTTCTTATTTTGCTTCTCTAGGATCACGAATTATAGGCTCAATGTCCTTTATTTATGGCTAGAAACCAAATATGAGTGAGTACATCCCATGTTCCTCTTTTTGGGTCTGGCTTACCTCACTCAGGATAGTGTTTTCTATTTCCATCCATTTGCATGCAAAATTCAAGAAGTCCTTGTTTTTTACTGCTGAGTAGTACTCTAATATGTATATATTCCATACTTTCTTCATCCATTCTTCCATTGAAGGGCATCTAGGTTGTTTCCAGGTTCTGGCTTTTACAAACAATGCTGCTATGAACATAGTAGAGCATATACTTTTGTTGTATGATAAGGCCTCTCTTGGGTATATAAATAAGTTTAAAAAAATACGACTTCTTTTTACGTCTTCCCACTGGCATTATTATGAAGGCCTTGGAAGTAGAGACTGTAAAATGGGCTCTATATTCCCTTAGGTCAGTGGTTCTCAACCTTCCTAATGTTGTGACCCTTTAAGACAGTTCCTCGTGTTGTGGTGACCCCAATCATAAAATTATTTTCATCAGCATTTCATCACTGCAATTTTGCTCCTGTTGTGGAAAGTAAGGCAAACGTCTGAGTTTTCTGATGGCCTTAGGTGACTGCCATGAGAGGGCCATTTGAACCCCAGAGGGATTGTGGCCCACAGCTGCCTTCAGCAAAAATACAGACATGATGACTTGATGGAGGCTTATATTTCTGGCTGAGGTTCTCTACATAGATAGGAAAGACCATAAATTTGCCCAAAGCAGACTAAAGTTGGAAACAGGAAAGTCTTCTTGGATGGCTATGATCTAAGGTCATCTTAATTAATTTAGATTTGATCAGCCTGGTATTTACTTGAACTATATCAAATGCCGTATCTGTCTCACCCGATTTGCTAGAAGCAGCTGTTGTCTAAAATAATCACAGAAGCAAAACGATGACGCAAATTCTGTCTTGCGAGTCAGAAAGATATGTGTGCATTTAATAAGCCTTTCCATTTGAAATTGTGTAACACCCCTAAAAAATTATAAAGAATAATTAGGGCTTCCAATTACCCATCAATCATTTCCCCCATGACACGATAGAACCACAATATATAGTCAAATACATGTGCCGCAGCACTATTTTCTCAGGTAAAGAGCTAAAAGAAGGCCTTCTTTCGGTGTGGTTTCTATTTTCAAGACTTCCATTAAAATCTCTTCAATCTCAACTATTAAATGGAAAATTCCAGAATAAACAAGTCTTGGTCTTAAATGACATGCCATCTTCTAGGCATCATGACAAAGCATCCTGCCGCCTTGTCCCATTCCATGAGAACTGTCCCTTTTCCCAGTGTGAATACAGGGGATTATATACTGATTATGTATTCCTCCAGTCTGTTTTACTTAGCACCTGATGTCAGTTATCAGATCAGCTGTTACCAGTGCTACGCTCAATGGCATAAAATCAAGTAGCTTCCACGGGAGGATGGGGCTTTGAATGTTTGTTTCTTGCTGTGCTATTTAGGGAGGCCATGGATGTGTTACAAAGTAGGAATCTACCTGGTAGAAGTAGTAGACCACCAGGGACAAAACTTGAAGCTTATACCTGACCTCTGGGCCCTGACCCACTTTCTGCTTCCTGATCCACTATGATGTGAATGACCTGTGTCACGCCTCTGATGACATGGTGTGAACCTCTCTGCTGTGCTTTGGCCATCATGATGGACTGCAAACCCCCTGAAACCTTGAGCTCCAATAGATATTTACTTTTCTTTCAAGGGTTATCATCACAGCAAGGCAAAATTAACTCATACATCAAGCAACACTAATCCTACTTAATAATGGCCCTACTGCCCAAGGAAGGTATTAAGGTCCACCATGCCAGCAATTCAGATATGCCAAAGGGAAGTGGGAGAATGTTTCCTTAAGGTGAAACGTCTCCAAACAAATAGAAAGTTTATTTGTATGGATACTTCCACTAGGTTTGGAATGTCTCCTTCCATAAATCAGAGGGATGCCTGCCTTTGGACTTACATTTTCAGGTATTCCTTCTGCAAGTACGTGGCAGAGGAAGGAGTCTGCTGAGGGAGGTTGCAGAGAAGATAGCTGCTGTAAGCAAGCTAATTAGACATTCACTGCTAACAATCTTGACCTCAATTAGGTGAAGGATTCCTAATTAAATCCTTACAGGCTTCTGTGTTAAATGGTAATTGAATGCCTAAAAGTTCTTCACAATTATATCATATTAACAAGAATGTATTTGCATTTTTAATGCTTTATTGATTTCCAATTCATTAGGGAGCTGTTTGTGTTATTTCATGGTGTCATTGAAACCTTTACAAACTGTTCTTTGGGGCCCAGACACTCAGGAACAGGTTAAAAAAGTAGCAAAGTTTGTGACCTCCTCCAGGCTCTTACAGACTGCTGTAGCTTAGCTCCTTCTGCCCACAGCTGTCACCGTGCCTTTAAATATGCATGAGCGTGTGTGCAGGAAGAAGACTTGGTGAAGCTGGAGACACACAGTCTAGACCACATTCCTTTGCAGTTGGTGGAACTCATACTATCATGGAGTGTGGTCTCTTGATGTAGGCCGCCTTCTTTTCAGATTTATTTACTCTATTAAATGTAATAGTTTTACCTGCATGTATCTATGTGTACCGTCTACACTCTGGTGCTTGCAGAGGCTAAGAGAGGACCTTGAATATCCTGGAACTGGAGTTATTGCTGGTTGTGAGCCACCGTGGGTTCTGGGAATCAAACCCAAGACTTCTGCAAGAGCAACAAGTGCTCTAAAACACTGAGCCATCTCTCCAGCCCTGATTCAAAAAGCCTACTTTTCAGTGTTTACATACAATTAGTTATCTGAATGATTGATTTGTACATTCAAATCCTCTAGGTTTCAATGTATTGTATATTTACTTTCTTGACACAAATTTATGATCAATAATTGGTATCTATGTTCATTAGAGATATAGGGGTCTGGCTTCACATATCATTTGGTTCATTTGTTTAAAGATTTTAATCACATCTGTTAACAATATTTATTTTAATTTAATGAATCATTTCTTCTACTGATCGTTCCCAACTCACCTCTAAAATAAACTGTAACAAATGTGAAACAAATATTTTACCCATGTGCATTTACTTGCAAATCAATCTTGAGTCTGAATTAATCTCTGGTGCTGAAGGTTAAACTGGAAGTTTGAAATGATGGAATTAAATTCAAAGTGTAGATGGATTTCAATAAATTGGAAAGAAAATATGTTTGCTACTTTCCAAAAGTCAGGCTAGTTTCTCTAGTTGGAAAAAGTAGTATGCCTTTATTTATTTTTTTAATAAAAGGGAGTCTTAGAAGGAAATTACTTTTCTATGTGTGTCTCCTAAAAAAAAAATAGCCCACCGTTCCTTCTGGCCTAACATCTTCCTTCCAATTGTCCTTACAACATCAGGAAGAGTGTTCTAGAATGTTCATTGCGGTTGTTTTGTCGTTATCAGATACACATCATTTATAAACGCATTAGATTCTTAATCCATTGTGTATATAAATCACAGCTGTAAAAATCGGACACTTCAGCGAGGGAGACAGAAAAATTGGTAAGTGCCTGCCATGCAAGCATGAAAAGATTATTCAGATCCCTAGCACCCATGTGAAAAGCCAAGCATGCCAGTGTGCATCAATAAGCCCAGTGCTGGGTGAAACACAAGGGCCAGAGGTAGGCAGATCCTTGCGGCTCATTGCCAGTTCCTATAGCAAAATTGAGAAGCTCGAGCTTCAGTGAGAGACCCTGTCTCTAAAAATTAAGATTGACAGCATTGAGGAATGTGTTCATGCTGATCCACGGTGACAGCCATACAAACACATAAATGCATTCTTTATCCACACAGAGACACAATCACAGTGGTATGCACATGGACACATACAAACAGACACACAGAGACAAAGACACACAGAGAGATAGAAGATAGGGAGATAGGTGGAAAGAGACAGATAGACACAAGCACATACATTTACATAGGCACACACACACAGAGACCTACACATCAAAATTCATTAACAAATATAAATATGTAAATTTTATTTATTTTTCTTCATAATGTCTGTTGTTGTTGTTGTTTATTCTTTGTCTCTTTTGCTCTTTACAATTTGGGGGCCCACCACATTGCTCCCAAATAAATTATATGGAGTCTTATTCTTTTTATGAATACCAGGCTTTAGCTTTAATTGTTTCTAGCCAGTTTGGGCTTTTACCTTTCTTTATTTCCGTATACCTTTCTTAACTTCTTACTTGTGACTTGCTGTGTAGCTGGGTAACTGGCCCCTGATATCCTCCTCCTTCTTTTCTTTTTCCTTCTTCCTTTTCTCCGCAATTTTTTTTCCTATTTATTCTGTCTGCCTACCAGCCCTGTTTTTCTTTTCTCCTGCCTTGCTACTGGCTGTTCATTTCTTTATTCTACCATTCAGGTGCTTTAGACAGGCACATTAATACAACTTCACAGAGTTAATCAAATGCAACATAAAAGAATGCAACACATCCTTGCATCATTAAACAAATGTCCACAGCATAAACAAATGTAGCCATTTTAAATTAATAATCCATAATATTTCTACCTTTTAGTCTAAATAATAAGAACAGGTTTTAACTTTAAAATAGTAAAACTATATATTATGTTAACACAAACAGTTATCAAGTAAGATTATAACACAGTTATCAAGTAAGAATTACATTTACAATATTCAATCCATTTGTGTTTAGCAAATTTAGAGAAAATATTCCACTATTTATGTTACCTAGTGACTCCAAAGTGTTTTACCTAATTTACTTTTCATCATAATTAAAAGAAGACTGAAACTATAACTATGTAGTCTTAAATTCCATCCAATAATCGAGAAGGATATATTACCTAACAATGAAGACATTTGGCTGCCTGGACAGTCACCTGGAAGTCCTCTGCAATGCTAGGACATCCATCTTCAGCCTACAGGTCTATAGTATCTGGCAGACTTTTCAATAAAACAGGAAATTTGAAGGACTATCTTGCCTTATATTGGCAAAGTTAATTAGTCATGTTTTTCTGTGTTACTCTTTTTGTGAAGCAGAAATCTCAAAGATCTGTCCTGTTATGTTTTGGCAAAATTCTGCAGTTATTTTCCTGTGTGTCGTGCATGTCCATTCTGCACAGCGCACAGCCAAGTAGTCAATACAAAAGCAGTTTCTTGCCCAAATGGCTAATCTTGCCACCCTGAAAGTAATCTCCATATGGAGTTTCTTCTTTTTCAATGCCCATCATCCTTTTATGAAGTAAATTGAGGCTGCAAAAAGCAAATGTGTCTCATTGTCATGAGAAGCTCTAATTTAAAAAATGCTTTAAATTCCATACTCTATAGGTCTTTAAAGTATTTGAGATAATTTATATGTCCAATTTATACCCATTTAGCCTAGAAGCCATACCTAATATGACTGCAAGTTTGATTATTATACATTAACTACTTACCCCATTTTGATTTATACATTGAATTTTTAAATGGACTGCATAGGCATAATACCCCCAAAAAGAGTATAAACATATATACAGTGTAACAAAATTAACTGTTAATTTTTATCAGTATACTAAAATCTATACTAGTATCTGAGATTAATAGTTGCCTTTTTATCCTATATTCCTATATTTTCATAAATATAATATATATCCACGAACCATCAAATAACCAAAAATCTCCCACAATCCAACTCTTGGGAATGTGGATGTCATTTTTTCTAGACTGCTTCCTCTTGTTTATGAGCGAAGGCATCTTTAGGGGTTCCTGAAAATATTTGAGGTAATGGCCAAGTCCTGGGAAGATCAGTGGTAACCTTTGTTGATACATATCACCTGTCAAGACTCAGGAGGTCTCCCTTAGTCAAACGTGATCCATATTATTCCTGAAGGAATGCACAACCTCCCATCTCCTGTGGGAACAAAAACAAACCTGTTTTCCAAGCATTTTTAATTTCCATTTGAAAAATACATTTTTGATGTCTTGTTTAAAGTTAAGATAGCCCTAAAGTAGGGTAGTTCAGCTTTGCAGTCCTGTTCACAAGCCCATGTCTGCCAACAGCTGTTTGCTCATCAGCAATCAAACAATTAAAAATCAACACAATACTATATAGGATCTAGACTCTGTGTGTATTTCCCATTTTAATGTGACTTTTTTCTGTTATATTAATTTTACTGTTTCTTAAAGACTATAATTTTTAAACTATTTCTGTGACTGTCTATAACCATTTTCTTTTCTTTCTTAAACCGACACACATTGTAAAACACATCGGAACCTGTTTAGAGGTGTTTTTTTTTTTTTTAATAAGTCTTAACCTTTTTTTTTTTTTGTAATTTTTAGCCCTTTTTGTCCATGTGAGCAAACTTTAAACTGCTCAACTATAAACAGCTGAATCCTAAGTGCTGCTCCAGCAGCTAGCTCCTCCCAGTTCTTGGTTCATAAGAGCCAAACCTAAAGTTCGCAGCTGGTCAAAGGAACTGCCTTCACCCTTTCTAGAACTCTAGAATGTTGGTGCTTGTGCTGTGGAGGTCGTTTTTACTTAGCTTTTGATCCTATGTAATGTATTGACTGCTCAAGGGCCTACCTTGAGGCAGAAACTCTAAAAGCAGCCATGCCCAGTTTTTTTTTCCCCTCAGTTTCCTAAGCCCTTTTGTGGAAATTCAGCCCCACGTTAGCTGTCAAGATGTTGTTGGGTGTTTTATACTCTTTGCTCTTTGCTGTTTGGGGGAGCCACCCAGCTCCCAAGTAAATATGCATACAAAGTCTTATTCTTTCTTATAAATGCATGGCCTTAGCTTGTCTTGACTGTTGTCTAGCCAGCTTTTCTTAATTTAAATTTCCCCATCTACCTTTTGTCCCTGGGCTTTTTTTTCCAACCCTGTATACCTTTCTATACTTCTTACTCTGTGACTTGCTGTATAGTACAGTGGTTGGCCCCAGCATCCTTCTCTCCTGCTCTTGCTCCTTGTTCTCTTTTTTTCCTTCTATTTATTCTCCCTGTGGGCTATCTTTTCTCCTGCCTGACTTTTGACCTTTTAGTTCTTTATTAGACCAATCAGGTGTTTTAGACAGGCACAGTAACCCGGATTCACAGAGTTAAACAAGTGCAACATAAAAGCATACATCACGTCTTTGTATCATTAAACAAATGTCCACAGCATAAACAAATGTAACTCATCTTAAATTAATATTCCACAACACATGTCTTTGTGTTTTTAGAAGATGATGATAAAGGCTTCATAAAAACAGTCGCACTTTGTTCTTATAATGTCTACCTTTATAAATATGTTATGGAGAAAAGGATTGATACTTAAAATTATCAGTCACGTTTATGAAAATGTTACTTAGCAGAGTATACACTCTAAGAATCAAGTCTAATCTGAACAATAGTTCTTCTTTCATCAGCCATACAGTATCAGGACAGAAACGATGCCGTAGCATAATCTAAAGTCACCTCAGATTGCTCATTTCAAGTCTTTGGTACAACTTATAGGAAAATGATTCAGTTACATGGATATAATTAGGAGTACACAATGATAAGTCAGCAAGCAAGTACACAACCTCCAGGGGAATATGAGAACAGCAAGAAGGTGTGGCAGGCACCAAGAGGCAAGCAGACATTACCTTTTTGTCAATCAGCACAGAACACACTAACAAGAAAAATATCAATATTTTCCCATTTTATATTCCTTCCTTTCATAGAACTAGTGCCTCTAATATTTCTGGACCAGTCCAACTTCTTTTAAAATGAACTTTAAATTCATTTATTTCTTATTTAACCATTTTATATACATATATAATTCATTTTAGTCATTTCTATCCATTACCTTATCTCTACACCTTTCTTTTTTCTGTTCAAATGCTTCTTCCCAGCAAGGCTCTCTCCTACTCCCCCCACAGTGTGTGTGTGTGTGTGTGTGTGTGTGTGTGTGTGTGTTTGAGGTTTCAAATGAATTTAATTGTGTTTGTCTGCATGAGCGAGTGACTGTTTACCAGAGAATGGGAAACTTATCAACAGATACACTAATGAAGAATGACACCCTTCTCTTAGCAACCAATAATGGTCATAATCCTTCAGGGATAGGGTGGGTCATGAGCCCCTCTCCTATCTTTGAAGACATGTTGATGGGACCAATCTTATGCTGTCTTGTGCAGGAAACCACAGCTGTGGTGTGTTCATGAGTTCAAGAGCCATGTCATGTCCAGAAAACAACTTTTTGTAGTATAGATTCTCATACAATTCAACTTCTTTAAAACTCTTTAAAAATACATTTAATGTGGACAGCACAGTATAATATAAAAAATCTCTCAACATTCCTATTAATCTGTTTATTTCTCTGATCTGTTGTCTGTAATTTATATAAGATACCATCCTCAAATTGAAACACAGATATGACTTAGCATAGGTCAAACTGACAATGAAAGCATAATATAGTCATTAATTATTTTATCACATGAACATAGATATGCAATTTCCACATACTTTAAATATCATGATTTTTATCCATTATACAAGTGTACAGTTATTACTATAAGTGTCATATTATAATTTTCATTTTTTGAATGACTTTGTCCAATGATCTGGTCACCTTGCGACATCATCATAGTGTGCCAGGCTCTGTTCACGAACCTCTCCAGCCTTTTCAGCCGAACAGATCTTGATCTTGTCACTTGGCTTGTTTTACAGAGTACATAGACCTAGTTACTACAGGTTCGATCCTTGCAGTCCTAAACATCATCATATCGAAAACACAGGTCATATAATCTTCCCCAAAGACAAAGCTCATACATCAGCATAGTCTTTACGTTGTCTGACATACCGGCCACATTTTCTTCTGTGTTTCTGTGTGGCAAATAATTTGTCTTTTGAGCTATTGTATTTTTAATGATTTAAACTTTTATGTATATGGTAATTCTATCACACACACTGTGTCCCATCTGCCTGCCTGCCTGCCTGCCTGTCTGTTTGTCTGTGTGGCTATGTGAGTTCATGCCAAGTGTGTCCAGCTGGCTGCAGAGGCTGGAAGATGGTGTCACACCCTTTAGATCTGAAATTACAGGCAGCTATGAACTTCTTAGCATGGGTGCTGGGAACCAAACCTACATTCTTTGGAAAAGTGTTGAGGGCCCCTAAACTACAAGCATCTCTCCAGCCTTATTTAGTAGTGTATAACTCAATGTATTTTGTTTGATTTTCTCTACCACGCCAGTATCTTCTGGTGTGCTTTGTGTATGAAGCTCCTTATCAGTAGCTGTGTGGAGTTTCTAACACACTGAGAATCTCAGCACACATCCATGCTGCTGCTTTTTGGCCAGGGCAGGTATGTCGTTTCCATGGTAGCTGCTGTTCCTCTTCCTGTGACCAAACACAAGGCAAACACGAGGGCAGAATAATTTCCGTAAGCTCACAGTTACCACGCAGTCATAGCGGCAGTGATGGCATGCACAGTGGTGGGCAGCATGAGGCTGTTTGTTCACATCTCAGTGGACCAGGAAACAGAAGTGTGGATATAACCCCAAGCCCATAGCCCCGTGGAGCCATTTCTCCCATAGGGGCCTTGCTTCCCAAAGGTTCCACAATTTCTCAAAAGCAGTTTTAGCAATTTCATTTGCAGATCATAACACACTGACTTTCCTCTTCCTCAGAAATTTCTTCTACTGTATTCAGGAGATCAGATCTGTTTTCAGCCTTCATTTATTTTGTGCTCTGAAAAGATAATTTCCCTGGATCTAAAACCCTTAGATTGTTGTTTTCGCTTAAATTATTTTACCCTGTGGTCATCTTAGATGCATGGTTTCTAAGGAAAAGCCCACTGTGATTTTGAATAATTTATTCTTGTTTCGAGCTTCTTTTAAGATCACATTATTTATTTGTTTGCGTGCCCAGCGTAGACGTGAATGTCAGAGGGCAACTTGCAGGAGTTAGTTTTCTTCTTCACAATGTAGGTTCTGGGGATTGAAATCAGGTCGTCAGGCCCAACAGCCGTAACGGTCTTTACCAACCTATATTACTGGCTCAAGATTTTCCTTTTGTCTTTAGTTTATAGCAGCCTGACTGTGACATTCTTGATTTTAGATTTTTCTGATTTATCTTGTTTAGTCCCCCCTGAATTTCCTGAATAGATGGTGGTTTAGAGCCTGACTCATGTTCGGAATGACTTAGCTATTATCTCCCCAAGGACCGTAACTGTTGTTTTTCCCCTTGCTATAACTAAATGCACAACAAACGTCACTTCAGTAAAGAGAAGTTGATTTTGACTCATATTTTGAAGGCACAGTTCTTCCTTGTGCTGAAGGCAGAGAAGTAGAAGGACAAGGAGGCTGATCACATTGGACCTACAGATGAGTGTTATAGAAGAGAGGAATACTCTATCTGGTCATTTTGTTCAGTTCAGGGGCCCAGACCACGTAAGGATGCTCCTCACATTTAGACTCAGTCTCAGCCAATCCTTTCTGGAAATGCCTTCACAGACTGCTCAGTGGATTGTCTACCAGGTGATTCTAATTCTAAATCTAGTCAAATTGACAATGAGGTGATTTCTAGTATATCAGTTACTCTCACATGCTACCTACTTGTTTTGAAGTTGTCTTACTGTTTTTGGATATTTTAGTTTCTGGAGTCGATATTGACTACCTCCAAATCCATGAATCTTTCTTTAGCCATATCTAGTTAACCTAAGGACGCGTCCCAGGCATCCTTTGCTTACCCATAATTTGTTCCCCTTTGGTTCTGTCTCAGAGCTACTGTGTCTGAGTCTATATTTTCCATATGTTCTTGTATCTTGAGTAGTGTTCCCATCCCACACAAGTTTGTAGCTTCAAAAGTTTCCATCTCACATGTCTTTATGTTGTTGTGTTTTGCTATATTTTATACAGAGATTCTGTGGTGATTGATGATAGTGTCTTAATTCTTGCACATATTCTCCTGTTAGTAAGTATATAAATGAGCATTTATAAAGCCTTTTCATATAAGATCCACAAATGCAAATCAAAATCTACTCTGCTTTATATTTTTGTTTTGTTCCTATATTCTATTTTTGGTTTATTAAAGCATTTATAGATATATTCTTTCCAAAATTCTAAACTCTCTTATCCTTCTGATTCTGTTATTCTTTTATATACATCATGATATTTTCCTCCATATGTATTATAATTCTAAATTACAAACTCATCTTGGATGGGTCTATCTCACAAATCAACTTCTTGGGAATGTCTATTCTTTTGCAAATATGTTATTAACTTGAGCAAGGGTGCAGGTGCAGTATCAATAGTGAATGGTTTTACGTTCACTTCTCAGTCTGGGTTTTTCTCAATTACAACAATATTAGGAATTCAAATCGCTCAAGTATATGAAGGCATGCTTGGACTTACAAATATTCAGCAGATTCTCCACCAACAGCCCCAGCTGGACTAGACAAAGTCCCTTGGTTGCTGCTGTATGAAAAGTATAATAATTGGCAGTCTCTACTAGGATGTCTCTAAGCATTTCAAATTGAACACACCTACGTGTGAACATTTTACCTTCTCCCACAAGCCAGCTTGCAGTATAAGTACGTCATAGGTTGTTAATATACAAGATCTTAGAGAAGGAGGAAGATTTTGGATCCATGGGTAGTGAACTCAAGAGACTGAAGTGTGAATATCAGGGCATATTCAGAAGGATTCAAGGGAAGAAATATTTTTCTTTTTAGAGAGTAGATTGATAGATACTGATACCTAGACCTCCAGGGTTAGTATGTTGAGTCCCAGGTAAGGTCAATCATGAAGTAGTTGAAAATGATTTCAGTAAGCACAAAGAAGCCCATCGAGGGTAAATGAGCCCAAATTATGGGTTTTGCTTTATAGGTAGATCTATCAATGGAATTACCTATTAAAATGGTTTATGGAAACAAGGATTGTCTCATTAATTTTAGATGGGAGCTAATTTGAATATAGAAGAGAAACCAATGGACTTGCTATAACAATTTAATAAAGCATAATATGACAATGTCCTGGAATAAACACCATCTACTCATAAATCAGCATCTGTCAGGAATTAGAGAACTAAATATTTTGATTTATTATCATTCAAGATTCAAATTAAAAAGCTATCTTAAGTGTCCTAAGGATTTAGAGGCAGTTAATAGCTGCTAAGGAGGGACTCATGAGATGCTCCCCCCAAGCCCTTCCCTGACTATCTGTAGAGTTGTACAGTTGATGGGGTAGGGACATTTTCTTCAGTAGCATAGACATTAGTAGGTTGGTTCTATACTTAACCCCTTATTCACAATTCTCTCATACAACTCTGAGTGAATTCATTGGGATACTACTACAATAACAATAATTATTAATAATAATTAATAATAATATAATGTCATGAAGTAGAAAGATTACTCTAGGGAAGAGGAAGGGGTTTTTCTGTATTGGAATGGGGGCAAAAGAGGGTAATGAAAGTATCATGTGACCGAAATACATTATATACATGTATGAAATGTCATAATGAAGTTCATTGTTATGTAAAATTAATATATGCTAATAAAAACATCTCAGACTATCCTTTTTTTTATTTTGTATTAGTCTTCTAAGTCAACTGAGAAAAAGACTTCAAAGCTGACTAATAGATAATTATCTGTAAATTTCTCCATAACTTTTTCTAGGTTTCATATTCCCTTGAGCATGAGTTTTGGTTCTGTATGCTTCATGGTCTGTGCTTAAATATGCTTGTATTCTTGCTCTATAGATCTGCCTACCCTGAATCCACCTTTCTCCCTGGCCTCTTCCCTTGTACATGGCAGCTCTTCTGACAGTAGCCATGATGGAAACTCCTGGGCCCCTCTGCAGAGATTTCTTTCCCACATATATTATACCCACTTCTGGCAAATCTTGAGAACTCTGTCTTGGTTCGGAAGCCAGTACTGGTGATGTAACCCCAGTTATACCAGAGGTGGAGATGGGGATGGCAAGTTCAAGGCCTGCCTAAGCAACCTCAGTGATAACTTATCCCCCAAATGGTGATGTAGCTCAATAACAGAGCACTCCCCTGGCATGTATGAGGCCCTGGGTTCAATCTCCTGCCCTACAAAAGAAAAGAACCTGCAAACAGCAACCGCCCATTCTCTGCTCCTTTGTCTAAGGAGTCTGTACTCTTTCACTCTTTCCATAATGAAGCGCTTGCTCCGCACGCAGCTGGTAAGCCTTTCTTATTAATTCAGAGCACATGGGTTTATTTACAGAGTCAGAGCATATCACATCCAGCTCATAATTCTCCAATGACTTTCCATCTCACTCAGAAGAAAATTCAGAGTTCTAAAGCAACCACTGGCAAGACCCTGGGTGATGAGGCGGGAGAGTGGGATGTCTTCCTTCCGCAGCCTATTTAGGTCTCTTCTACAAGTCGACAAAGTCAGCTCTCCGCAGACTGTGTTTCTGATCTGGAAATATAAAATTATATTATGTCCTGTATCACTCTGCTTCCCACTCTGCATTAATGTACTTCCTTACCGGTAGCATGTGAGCGGCGTTTCTACAAATGTCCTCAGATCGGCTTGTTCGTTAGTCATCACCAGCCCAGAGCATGCTGCTATTTTTAAAGCCGCTAGGTCCCTCCGTGCCTGAAGCAGAGTAGGTGCTTTATTAGTGCTCTCTCGTCCACTGGCGAAAGTTATCTCAGCACGCTTAGTGCTCTGAATAAAAGGTGGAGACAAATTTAATAACTTGACGCATTGTTAAGCACAAAATAATAAAAAGATAGATTGATACAGAGAAAGTACACATGGGCAGCGCCTCTGGTGTGTTCTGTGGCGCTTTTCAGAAGCAATGACATTGGTACAGATGAGGGTCTGTAGGGCTGTTAGGATGATGTGCATTCAGCTAAGGTTGACCCATTGTTGCATGAATAATAAAAACCCAGAGGTTCAACCTGAAACCCAGAAAAGCAAAACAGCCAAGCCACTAGATTAGTCTTACCACTACCCAGGCTGGGTGACTATACTAACCAAACTAAGCAGACAGAACCTCTCTCTCTCTCCTCTCATTTTATATTCTATCTAGTGCCGGCGTTAAAGTCATGTGACTCCCTAGTACTAGCATTAAAGGTGTGAGGCACCACCACCTGGATTTGTTTCTGTACTGATCTTGTGTAGCCCAGGGTGGCCTTGAACTCACAGAGATCCTTCTGCCTCTGTCTTCCAAATCCTGGGATTAAAGGTATGTGCCACCACTAACCTGACCTCTAGTGGCTTAGCTTTGCCTTCCTGGTCTTTAAGCCAGCTTAATTTATTAAAACATAAATAAAACATCACTATATTAATGAATATATTAACAAATTTAATAATATATTAATAAATATACTATTGAAACATAAAATATCACTATACTTCCCCTTTTATCTAAAATAAAAAGGCTATAACTAATATAAGAAAAACTATACACAGTAAGTACAATAACTATATACAATATTGTATATTGTATATAATATATGCAGGCAATAAGTACATCAAAAATGCCCAGTCCATCTGCATTTGACAAATTCAGAGAAAATATTCCTATCTATCCTACCTTTGCGAGTGCAAAGTCTTACACCCAATTTACCTTCTATCATAACTTGATTTTTGTATCTGGTAAGCAAGAAAAACTGTAGCTTTCCAGTCTTCAACTCCCCCAGAGACCCAAGAAGGAAACAATATTAACTGAGTAAGTAGGAAGTGTGAGCGAGTGACTTCTAAAAAATGTGAGAAATGACAGAAACATCTGGCTGCCTGGACAGTCACCCAGATTTCCTCTGTAACATTGGGGCATCCATCTTAGGCCTACAGGCCTAGCATATTCGACAAACTTTTCTGTGAAGCAGGATATTCTGAAGAGCTATCCTTCTTTGTCTTGACAATGTTTGGCATTTGCCATCTTTTGTGTCCTGCTTGTCCAGTTAGGACAGGATACTGTCAGCAATGGAGGCAAAGGCATTTTCTTGCCTGGTGACTTACTTTTGCCACAAAGAAAGTAAATTCCATAGAATTTCTTCAATGGCCATTATCTTCTCGGAAGTATTTGGTGTTGCCAGGAGCAGACATGTCTCATTATCATAAAAACATTTTAAATACCATATTATGTAGATCTCTGAAGCATTTAAAGATGACTTGTCTATCTAAAATATATCTTTGTTTGACCCTGGAAACACCTAATGTGGCTACATGATCAATTATAATAGCTTGTTAACTACTACCTTGCATTTTCTTATTATCCTAAACAGTTGGCAATAATAATTTTCAAAGACTAGAAATATGCATTACACTGTTAAATTATAAGTTATATAGGTACAATACCTTGAATGAGAGTAGACATGTATGTACTAACAAAATTAATCTCAATAATCAAAATTTGTACCCAATATATAAAAGTTCAAGTCAATTTAAAACTAGTAGTTGTTTTCTAAAAAGAGATTCAATAATCGACTTTTTATCTTATAGCATCTATATCCTCCCTTTTTCTTTTTAGAGTAGATTCAATAATCTACCCTTTTATTCTGTCATATCTATATCCCTTTTTACTTTTCAAAACAAGAACCTTGAATCTAATTTCCTTAGTTTAGCTTTTTTCCTGATGATTACCAATAATAACTTATAACAAACCATATGACAGATATCCATAATCCCTAATACATTGAATGACCAAAACCACCTGCTCCATCTCTTGGGAATATGGGCATCATATTCTTAAAAACACTTTCTACTGTCTGAGGGTGATGGGATCTTTAGAGGATCCTGAAAAGAAAAATTTGGGTTAGTTTTCAAACCCTGGAGAGGTAGAAGTATCTTTTTTTTTGTCTAGTCTATGTGTAATGGGAAAGTGCAGGGCTTATCTCAAGTCTTGGCTAGAATAGTCTGTTAGGTGGGATCATCTCAGCTAGCCACCTCCAAATTATTCTGAGCAATTTGTAGTCCCAAGCTGATCCTTGGGTGGTGGTTTTCAGCCTAGTGGTATTATCACAGTCCTGAAGGAGTTGTCTTGTAGTACTCCATCCTCCTTGTTGAGACTTCAAAAGGTCACTGTTAGGTGTGCTCATGGTTCACTACAGAAAACTGATACAGAGTCAAACCCAAAATCATGTACAGGAAGGTAGACAAAACTTTTTTCTAGAATTAGATAGTGCTCTATATGATCATTACTTGAAGGCGTAAGTCACGAACAAGGCCACACCAGTTTGGAGTTATGATTAATAGGGTGTTATTTATTTAAAGGGGAAAACTTACAGATCACCGTCCCAGACAACAGCCATCTGCACAACCAGGAAGGGAGTCTAGTCTCCGGCGGAGCAGGAAGTGAAGAGAGAGAGCAGAGGAAATAGCCGCTTTTTTAAAGGGAGAGA
>NW_026067927.1:19444373-19460965 GCF_014885135.2 Alexandromys fortis
GAACCTCCCGCAACAATTACTAACATGACAAAAGTTTATTTATATGTGTGTGTAAATACATATTTAAATAAATATATATATATATTAGTTTTATAAATCTTACACTTTAAGAAAAGCTATCAAACAATCAATATAAAACCAAAGGATTATGAGATTCATAGCAATAAAATAGTCCTTAAGTTTTTGTTTTTCTTCTGTCTCATACCAGGTGGGTTTTCTGACATGAGACAGAGATTTTCCATTTCACTTTTATAAACATCCTTTGGTTTAGAAAAGGAGAAAGCCACACTCCAACTCCAAGTCCAGCTTTAATCTTTAACTGAACCAGGACTTCAAAAAGAACATTCGCATTATATGTCTGCAGAGAACAGAGGAAACAAACATTTGGGAAGATTTATAAAATTTTATCCTGTTGGGAATGTGATATACCAATAGGCCATTTTACTCTTTTTCTTGAGACATTTTTCTTGGTGATCTGTCCCTTTCATTCAGATGTCTCATTTGTCTGGTGGTTTTCAGATTCCTTAGCTGGATACCTTTATTCTCCTGAATAGAGAGAATCAAAAGCCTTTCCCAGTCCTAATTTTGGGGAGATTCTTTTTTATTTTTATTTTTTGGCAATTTATATCTGATCAAATGAAAAGCATTTGTTAGTTTTATGAGTTAGTTGAGATTAAAAGGCCATGATGTTTGATGATATATCATCTCTTCTAATTAAGAGGTATCTTGTGTTCAAATAGAATTTTTGCCGATTTTGATGGTATCCATAGCTTTTATTCTCCTGTGGAAACAAAAGCAAAATTTTGTCTCCAACATGACACATGTCCTGATTTCCATTCTGAGGTTAGTACATCTTTAAAGTATATAGGCTGATTTAATTCTGTAGTTTTTTTTTTCTGCTATCCAATGTCTTTCTGCAGCTATTATTTCTTTAGCATTAGCATTTAGAAAATACAAAGTTAATAAAGCATTATGCAATCTATTTCTGAGGGATATTTGTCATTCCCTTCTGTTTATTTAACTTATCCTTTAGAGTTTTAATTTAACTTTCTTTAACTGTCTGTCCTGTAGGATTGTGTGGTATACCTGCAATACGCTGTATACTGTAGTAAGCAAACAAACAAACAAAAAACCCTGTTTCATTTTCTTAGAGACATATGCTGGGGCATTGTTTGTTTTTATTTGTGCAGCTTTATCCATGGTGGGCATGACTTTTAGCAAATGTGTGATTACAAATCAACTTTTCCAAAATCAAAACAATTGTGCATTGAATAGGCATCAATTTTATGATGTATATATTCTAGTTTTCCAAAGTCTACAAAATGGAGCACATTCGTCTGCCAGATTTTATTCCTTTGAGTACCCTTTGGGTTACTTCCTGCAGGTAGTGGTGTTTGCTTTTATAGAGAACAAGTGGGAAATTTCCTTATAATTTCCATGTCTTGTTGCCATGTAATGGAAAAGTCCTCTTAAAAAAGACTTTTTTAAAAAAAAAAAAAAGACTTTTCTATTGACAGGATGGATTTTTAATAGAATTCTGAGACCTTCAGCACATTTCCAATCAAACATTGATAAATTTCTACATTAACTTTTGCTAGAGGATGTGGCAGACATGTATGGGTTAGGATGTTTATTATATATACAGGATGATGCCTATTCCTGATTGTATCTTATACCTGAATAAATAATGAAATCAATTCTGTATCATCTGGTATAAATTCAATGGTTTCAGTATGTAAAACAACTAATTCTGCATATGGGAAATTGGTAACTATGTTGAGAGGCTCTTTAAGATTGCTTAGTATAGTAAAAATAACAGATAATTCTGACTTTTTGAAGAATTGTAAGTGCTTTGTTCCACTTTAATTAAATTTTGTGACTGGTTGTTGAAATAAGGGCAGCGGGGCTGCGTCCCCAACACCCCGGCCGCTTGGCTAGCTCATGCCCGAAATAACAACACACAAACTATATTCAATTAAACACTGCTTGGCCCATGAACTCTAGCCCTTACAGGCTAACTCTCGCACCTGGACTAGCCCATTTCTAATGATGTGTGTAAGCACCCCAAGGTGCGCTTACCGGGAAGATTCTAACCTCCGTCCATCCTGGTGTCTCTGCTCCAGTGCAGAGCTGTCAAGTCTACCCAGGAGAGCTGAGCATGGTGTCTGTCCGGAAGCAGAGCAGATTCTGACCTCACTTCCTCTTCCGCCCAGAATTCTATTCTGTTTACTCCTCCCATCTATGTTCTAAGCTGAGGCCAAGCAGTTGGTTTATTATAACTTAACCAATGAAATCAACAGATTGATATATGACACTCCCACATCAACTGGTAACCTGACTTTCCTGGTTTATTTGCATCCATATAGAATGTAGAGACTCCAGTATTGGTGTGTCCCATACAATGCAAGGAAAAATCCAAATTTCCCTTTGTAAGGTGAACTCTCTTGTTTTTGAGATAGTCATTAATTTCTCCCAAAAAAAATTACTTCAAGCTC
The DNA here is from genome assembly GCF_014885135.2 of Alexandromys fortis. Lineage (NCBI taxonomy): Eukaryota > Metazoa > Chordata > Mammalia > Rodentia > Cricetidae > Alexandromys > Alexandromys fortis. The sequence goes on from NW_026067927.1 coordinate 19,446,869, forward strand.
TTTGCCAGGGTACAATTTCTTTACATAATTTGTTAATTTCATCATCATTAAAAGGTACTATAATTTCTGCTGAGTGTTTTTCTGCTAATTGCCAAAGGTTCAGCTTTCCTTTTATTATTAACTCAGATATCTATTCTTCATAAGTTTTTAATTTTTTAATCAGTTTATGTGGTAAAAGGATCCATTGTAAGATAATTTCTTCCCTTTGCATTAAAATTCATATAGGGGAATATTTGGAGGGTAATAAGTCTAGAATGAAGTTAAGATTTATATCCACATTATTCATATGTGCCTTCTGCAATTTCTCTTCAATCAAAGTCAATTCTCTCTCAGCTTCAGTTGATAATTTCCTGGGACTAGTTAAGTCTTTGCCACCATCTAAGGTTTTGTTTAAATCTTAGCACTCAGATTAGGCACTGTGAAGGTAAATTTTTCTTTTATTTTTCTTGTAAAGGTATAGTGAAGAAACAATCTTTTAAATCAATGACTATAAAAGGCCATCCTTTAGGCAATGGAGAAGGCAAAGGAATGCTAGTGTGTATCATTCTACTTACTGCTGAAGCCAATCATTGTAGGAAATCCATAAAGGCTTCCTTTGGTCCCCGAATAACTTAAGTAAATGACTCAGTTTTCTTTCCTATTTCTCCAATTCTGTTCCAAGCATTCAAAGCTTCTGAGTGGCATAAATCCAGGGCAGCCTGCCTTTCTATAGTAGTGTAGTCTCCTTCTCAAAGAATTTGATCTTGGGAGATTTCCCTACATCTAGCTTTACTCTGCTGTTCAATAATCTTAGCTTCGTCTCTGAACCAGGTACACTCCATTGCAATTTTGGACCAGTCTCTAAAATACCATTAACCAAATCTTTTAAGTCATTAGGGACTTAATTACTTCATTACAAACTGACCATGAATTTAACATTTGCTTACCAAAAGGTGAATGTATGCCATATGAGACTATTGAATCTAACAATGGCACAGGAGTCCACTTAGTTTTAACACAGCCTTTGCCATTGGGCAATTCCTGTAAGGCTACTGGACATATTAAGGTTGCTTGTCTGAAAAATTTTGATTGTTCCTCTGTATTCTTATAATGCCATACTGAAATTGGTTCTCCATTAAATTCTTCTGTCTGAATTTGAATCTCTCTGTGGTTTGTTTTATTAGATTTTCCAGGGCCTGTATCTTAGCACTCAGATTAATCAACTATATTAGTAATAAGACAAAATCATAATGATGATATGTTTACAATTGACAACACATAAATCCCTCATTTAATAGTTCCATTTTCAAACTATCTAGCATATCACCATACAGAGACCCAAATCCCTCCATTATAATGGTTTTTCTCATTTTTTTTAATGTGGAAAAAGCACTCTCTTTTAACGAATTTTTCTCTTTCAGAATCCCCAATTGTTTTTACAGAATCTACCAATGATGTTGATGAAGATGTAAGGTTGATTGCTACTATGTAGAACAGTAAGAGCCTGTCTGGATTTCAAGGCAGCTACCTAGTTTGGCAGCAGTCCAAGAATGAGGTTCAGGGAGGACCTGCAATCTGTAGTAGAGAGAAGGGGGGTGAGAGAGAGAGAGAGAGAGAGAGAGAGAGAGAGAGATTAAAAAAAACATAGCCAGGTGTGCTGGAGCCTCACATGTATCTCCAGTCTGTGTTGGTGGCTAAAAAGTCTCAGGAAAATCGCTTTTTTCAGGAATTTGTACTCCAAATGTTGGACGCCAAATGTAGCATGAATAATAAACACCCTGAGGCAGATATTGGGTCTCAACATGAAAACCAGAAAAGCAAAGCCGTCAAGCAACTAGAGAAGTCTTATCTCTACCAAGGCTGGATGACTGTAGACCAAGCAGACTAAGCAGATATAACCTCTCTCTTCTCTCATTTTATATTCCCTCTAGTGGTGGGATTAAAGGTGTATGACTCCCTAGTACTGCAATTAAAGGTGTAAAGCACTATCAGCGGGATTTGTTTCTGCATTGATTTTGTATAGCCTAGGATGGCCTAGGACTCATAGAGATACATCTGCCTCTGTCTTCCAAATCCTGGGATTAAAGGTGTGTGCCACCACTGCCTGACCTCTGGTGGTTTACTTTTGCCCTCCTAATCTTTAGGCAAGCTTTATTAAAACATAAATAAAAACATCGCCATAAATTGTTCTGCCCAGATGGTGTTGAGTATGGGAATGACCTTAAAATTAGACAGGATTTGCAGAACATAGAGCCTGATTTTAAACTATATATTAAATGGATATAATATATATGTAATAATACAGACATAAATACACACACACACACACACACACACACACACACACACACACACACGTACCCTTTGCCTCTAGGGCAGCCTGGCCAGAAGTATGAGTGGATCACATGGTGAGAATCTACCATGAGAGGTAATTAGCCTTCAGTGTATGGAAATCATTCTAGATCCAGCAGGCAGCAAGAGGAACTAGCTACTGTAGGTCGAGGGCTGTGATGAGTTTCCTGGAGATGTCTGGAAGTTAAATCTGGCATTGCATGGTGATGGGCTTGCCCTGGAGAAAATTGGGACATATCAAAAATCCATCCACAGCAAATGTCAAGCTCAAATCAAAGCAAAGTGGAGTATCTCCTGATTTGGGAGGAAAAGAAAGAAGAACATCCGTGCTTTTAGTTTTGCATATTTTTCTCTTATTTTGGGACTGATCATTCGAGAATAGATTCCAGCGGAGGGTCTGGCCTCTGGGTGACAAAATGATAACAAGGAAGGTGTTCATTTCAAAGCCATCCTCCTAAAGGTGACAGCGTCTTAGCTATGGCCTGGTGCATGGCTGTACCAGACTAGGATTTAATGTCATGCACACCCTAGACTTTCTCTTTGTTATACTGCAAAGGATTGATTTATTTCCGTTTACTAATGGCATAAGTGAGAATATTTGAACATAAACAATATTTTTGAACTACTTCTTGTGTACAACTCATTTAAAGTTTGAAATATGCAATAAATAACAAAAAATAATACAGTAATCATCTTCTTGGAACAGTTCTCTCTATGAGACAGGTTTTGTGGATTATCTTCATTGTCAATAACCAGGATCTTAAATCAGGCAAAAATATTAACCATTGAAGTATTAGTGTGAGTAGAAAATAGAGGTGGCTTACAATTTCATCATCAGTAGAGGCTACTGAACACTGTAAGATAAACAAAAGATACATTTTAGTAGAATATTTTATTAAAGAATCAATGGGTGATTTCTAGTAAGTCTGGCTATACTAATTCTTATTTCTCAAACATGCAAATACAGGTATGTTAGGTAACTGGCAGAGTTTAAAATATAAAATAATTTTATGCCCATGTATGTGCATTTGTGTATGTGTGTGTGCAGATGTGCACATGTATGGGCAGACTCTTAATATATTATGTATATGTACATGTTGACATGAAAGGATAATCTCACATGTTGTCTCTCATGTTTTACATAGCTTTATAATATTTTTTTTCAGACGGGCTCTCCCTCATGACTTCTGTGAATTGAATTCTAGTTTCATGTTTGCAAAAGAATTGTTTTATCAACTATGTAATCCCTTCAGTCCTAAAATATGAGATATATAATCATTAATTTGATGCTTTGCTTTTAAAGATTCGTGTTGCTCTTTTTATGAGTATGGGTGTTTTGACTGCACATGTATTTGTGTATCATGTTTTTTCAGGGCCCTTGGAGATCAGGAGAGGACATTGGATCCCCAATACTGGAATTGTAGATGTTTGTGAGCTGTCATGTGGGTACCATAAATTGAACCTGGGTCCTCTGAAAGAGCAATCAGTGCTCTTAACTGATGAGCCATCTCTCTAGCCTACATTGCTTTAGTAAAATTAAAATATCTGAATTAGTTATATTTAATATATGTATATATTATATATAATCAATTTTGCATAAATCATTGAGAGTCTATATAAGTGATAACAAAATGTTATCTTTTCACTTTGGTCTAGAGCTTTTCTGGTTAAAACAAAACAACATTTAGGCTAATTCAGAAGGAAGAAAGACAGTATAGAACCACACATTTAAGCATTTACCATAGAACAAATATTTTCAAAAGTAAAGAGTCGGGTGCATGTCAAACATAGAAGAAAGTACAAAGTGTGGCCTATGCAGTAGTTCAGACTGTCTGCTAATTTTCTTCTACTTCTTTCTAGTTCTCCTTTGTTCCAATTGTCTCTAGTTCCAATTCTCTCTAGTTCCAATTCTCCTTTGCTTTCTTAGTCACCTAGCTTAAGGCAAGGTTTTACAGGCTTTTACAGGTTTGAGGCAAGAAAAAAAAATTGCAAGAGTTGCATCCCATTGGTCATAGCACATTTCTTGGGCAAATGATAAGGACAGAGCCATTTACCATGGCAATGCAAGGTTGCAAGGTTTCAAGGTTTCCGCTGTAAGACTGTGTTCAGAGGTGGAGGCACAGTGCCTGGTGAGACAAGTTGTAAGGTACAAGATTTTATCAGCCAGACTTGGCAAGTGAAGAACTGCCATGATTTTTAGGTTGGTGTGTGTTCAGCACCTTGGTCAGACATCTGCAAGTCTGACCTTCTGCATATCTGTAAAGTTTTTAGCTTATGATCCATTTACAGACACATTCAGTCTAGTTTGAACTTGCTCAAGGTAAAAATGAGCTAATTGCATGTAGTTTGAGTAAAAAAATATAAAGCAGGCTTTGAAGTGTCTTACAGACTTTGTGGGACAATAGATCTAGTCATGAAGCATATCCTAGTATATTTTCTATATATCAAAATTATACAGCTTAATGAGAAGTCATCTTTCTGACCGTCTATGGATATGTGTGCCCATAAGAGTGAGATGCAATCATTAATTTACATATATACATCACATGAGATTACAGACTACATTGCAGGTATTGGGGAGACACCATAGCTGCTTTTGCACATGCGAAATCAGACAGGAGCAACAGTTTTCCAGAGCAGTGGTCTCATAGGCCTTACCTGGATGGGATTCTTCTCCATCAGAGAATCAGTCCTCTGGTGGGTTGACATCTGAACTTTAGTTGTCACCTGCCTCATCTGCTGCAACTCCCATGGCATCCAACAGTATTGTGTTCATAAATCCTTGTATCAAAAAGTCATGTAGCATCCCTAGAAAATATAGGTCATTTTGCATTACTGAACAAGAGACAGATTCATTTCTAGTTCTGTAACCGCTATGTGTACACCTTTATGTGGACATTTGTTTTCATTTATCTTGAATAAAGACCTGATCTTATGGGCTGGAGAGGTGGCTCGTTGTCTAAGACTGTTTGCTACTCTTGTAAAGGACCCAAATTTGGTTCTCAGAACACACATCAAATGGAAGACAAAACATGTAACTACAGTTCCAGGAGATCATATGACATCTAATGGCCTCTGTAGGCATTATACTCATATGAATGCATACACACACACACACTTAAAAAATATCTGTATACGGGAACCTCCTCACTGGCATGGCATAGATGAACTAGTTCAAAGTGACTTCTGAAATTATTGAGACCAGCTTAAACCTCTTTTTATGACTTAGAAGATTAGCTCAGGGCTAACCACTTGAGAACCACACTCATGTCTAGAATAATAATACTTGCTTAACTACTGGATGGAGAACAGTGAATCTGTAGATTCATGGGTTGGTGGGAATGGAAACATTTTATAATCCATAGACCAGGAAATGTGAAGCAAGACGAAATCAATGTCCTGGATTTGTTATAATGTTGGTGACAAAGCTGGGTGCTCTGGACTGTCCAATAGCCATACCTTTCCTGAACAGGCCTGAACATGTGTAATAGTCTGATCTTTGGGCAAAATTTCTGTCCTTGGACATTTTTGCTAATTTGGAGCTGTGCAAGCATCACCTGAGCTACTGAGAAACTTGTGGCCCTGACACTCTGAACATGTTCCATCTTGTCTATCTTAGAAGTTAAGCAAAGTCCAACATGATTAGTACTTGGATGGGAGACAAGTAGATGAAATTAGGATGCTCTAACCATGAATCTATGATTTATAATACTGATTTTTCTTCTCCTTAAGAAACACTCAAATCTAGGACCAGTATTTAATTCAAATTTAGAAGAAATGTTAAGTATATGATAAGATGATTTTCAAGTTTTCTTTCACTGAAAGGGAAACCGTGGAAATGTAGACACCAAGAAAAAGTATTCTTACAAAGTTGTAAGTGACTGGAGAAAATTTTTAAAAATAATTTCATAAAGTTAGATAATCCAAATAAGCTCATTATCAAATTATATCTTATACCTTTTAAATATCTTAACTGGGGTTGGAGATAGATGGCTCTTCAGTTAAGAGCAATGATGGATCTACAGAGGCACAGGTTCACTTCCCCACACCTAAGTTATAACCACTTATAATCGAGTTCCCAGGGATCTGATGCCCTCTTCTGGTTTTGTGGGCACTGTGTACACATGGCTCGCATAAATTTACAGAATCATATACGCAATACAACAAAGTTAAAAATAAATAATCTTCAAAAGTAATATTTTAATATTATATAATAGAATGTGAATATTCTAAATGGCATAATTGTACCCATGAATGGGATACAGTGTTGTGCTAATTTGTGTCCAATGTGTGGTGATCAAATAAGGGCAATTAACTTGTCATCATGCATACTTATAATCTCTTTTGGATAAGAACATTCTAACCCTTCTTTTATAGTTATATTAAAATAAACAGAAAATAATTAACAATAATAATCTACTGTACAAAGGACTTATTCATCTGTTTGACAGTGATTTTTATAATTTGTTCTCCAACCTCTTCTGCTCCCCCTCCCTTCTTCCAAGCCTTTGAGCACCTGAATCCTCTTTCCTGTGGGATAGAGATCTCCACATTTCATACTCATGTGTGAAAATCATTGCTTTGTATTTGAATAGAGATGATCAGAACTCATTTGGAGATGTCTTCAGGACTAAGTGCTTACCACTCCATTGTCGTGAAATTTACTCATGTGGCTTTTTGTGGCTTTCGTTTCCAAGTTAAACATACTTTGGGCTAAAGGATAAGTAAATGGAAGCTGTTGTTATGCTTTTTATGTTCATTTTCAACTCCTGGTAACGAGGACCTTGCAATCTGCTAGGGGCCATAAGAGTACTATACATTGAAGGACGGCAGATTTCTAGACTCAGTATCAGTGAATGTTGAGGCTGGTTTCAATTCCATCACGTGGTATGTTCAGGACTGTTTTTTCCTAGATAACAAGATAAGACTAGAAGATTATAAGCAGTCTTTCAAGTGCTAACATGACATTCCATGTTGCCATTACAGCGGGTAATCAACAGCTGAGGTGTTGGGTTAATTAGCATGGCAGTTCAGAGAAGGAAAGAATGTTAACTGAAACTATGGGGAAGGAGATAAAGAAAGTTGGGACCAAGATTCAAAAATATGTAGCCAAGGATAACATTGCACTTCTGATCCTCCTGCCTCTACTTCCTGAGTGATGGGATTGCAGGTGTGTAGTAGCATGTCACATTTATGTGGAACTGGGGATGGAAGCCAATGTCTTGTGCATGATAAGCAAGTTGTGAATCAACTCAATCATATTTCAGGCTTTATTATTTTCAATAGTTAAATTCTAAGGTGATTGTGTATGAGTTCCCTGATGAAATAGTATCTAGATTTGAGATGCCATCACAACAGACATCTATGTAAGAAAGCAGATAGAAGCAGAGAGTTTAGAAATAAATTGCAAAACTTAGAGGACTATGTTGCCGTTATTTGTTTATTTGGCAAGGAGCTAGAGCTGCAAAATTACAGTGAGATTGGGTGTGGAGGATGGGAATGGAGACAAGACTTGGCAGCCAAATCCTCCGTTGAGTATGGCAGGCGTATTTGCTTTCATTTGTTTACCCAGCAAATGATACGGAGGTGCACGCCACATGCCAGGAAGTGTCCAGTTAGGAATTCGACTGTGAACTTGACAGACAAAACACCTGTCTTCTTGAAGGCCACATGCTGGTCGAGGAAGTGTGAGGACAGACAAGCAAAGCAATCAGTAAGCAAGATCATTAGAGGATATGGGCTGCGGAGAACTAGAAACAGCAGTGTGCTACCGAGGCTGTGTAGCAGAGAAAGCAGATCTGTGGAGTTTGCCTCTGACCCGAGAGCCAAGAAGACATGTGGGAACTAGCCTAAGGAGGGGAAAGATTGAAAGATTGACAGGTTCAAACGCCTCAAGGCGGACCACAGCTTGACATGTAATCTGCAGGAAGCAGTGACTGGACCCCTGCAATGCAGCAATGGGAAAACGTGGGGCCAGAGGAAAATAGCTATTCTCCACCATGTTTTAAACATGCTAAGCTAATTATTGAATTAAGCAAAAGTGCAAATATGACAGAAAGATCGATATACACCATATACTAGGCTGTCGAAGACCATGCCCAACCAATTAAACAAATAATCTGTATGCTTGTATGTGTGATCACCCAATTGCTAATGATAAAGTCTACATACTGTCTTTAAATAAAATAAAATTTAAACAAAAATAAGCAAAGCAACATTCATATTCTTCCAGCTAGGTGGGTCCAGCTGACTTTTTAAAAGCAAGCAAGCAAACAAATAATTAAGTGCTTTCTGGGCATGGAAAGATGGCTCAGCAGTGAAGAGCATGCGCTGTTCTTGCAGAGGTTCCCAGTACCCACATCTGGAGGCTCACACACCTGTAACTCCAGCTCCAGGGGATTCCAAGCTCTATGCTGGCCTCTGAAGGCACCTGCACTCATGTACAGACAGCCACACAGGGACATACACACAATTAAAAATAAAATACAATCTTTAAAAAAGTCTGTTGCTTCTATTATATAATTCTCTTTCTTGGTTCGTTGGTTCCTTTCTTTAAGGCCCCATTCTCTGTATTCTGAATGGAAATCACATCAGTTATAATGAAGAAAATTTCACCCTTTGATTTTTTTCATATCAAAACATAGAGCACTTTCAGTAAAACTAAACTAACAGTAATCATAACCCACAGATCTGTATATTTTGGACCCACTAATGTGTGGTGCTCATTTTTTTTTTTTTGGAAGCTATTGGGAATTAGAGACCTGAAGATTATCACCAAAAGTGAAGGCTCTGTCATTTCTTGTTGGTATTTTAGGAGCTCATTCTCCTTAAGAATTGGCAAAAGTGTTGAAGCCCAAGTCATCTCCACCTCCACGGTCATGGCGGTCTCTATACCTAAGCACCTAACCCTGAGAGTATTAGCACCTTTGCTCCATAAATAGATCATGGTATACATGTTGGTCCTTTTTTAAAATTGGATTTCTAAAACTCCCACTCCTGCTAACTTAACTATTTATCAGTTCAGATTAAATGTTAGATACACTTGGGCAGTTTTCAAAGCTGTCACTAGGGGCTGGAGGGATGGTTCAGATGTTATTAGTGTTTTCTGTTTTCCCGGAGGATCTGAGCTCAGTTTTCAGCACCCATCTCGGGCCACTCACAACCACCAGCAACTCTAGCTCAAAGACATTCAACACCCTCTTCTGAGGGCACCTTCAATCATGTGCACATACATATATACACACATAATTAAAAAATAGAGACGAAATTCATACCCAACAGTGCTTGGGTGACCAAGAACCCGAGACCGGATAGCCCAGGGACCTAGGGTAAACCCAAATACTACTGTTCCAATAAAAAACAAGCAAGAGACAAAATGACTCCTAATTACCTTCTACTATAGTCATAGGTCACACATAGATCAATGACTTGCTGAGCCACCATCAAAGACGTTTCTTCTACAGCAGATGGGAGCAAATACAGACACCCACATCCAGACATGCAGAGTGAGAGAACTTAAAACACTCCATCCTAAATGGGATGCCTCCATCAAATCTACCCCCAGGGCTCAGGGAGCCCCACAGAAGAGTAGGTAGAAAGAGTATAAGAACCAAAGGGGATAGGGGACACCAAGAAAACAAGGCATAAATCAGCATGATCAAAGCTCATACGAACTCGCAGAGACTGAGGCAGCCTGCGCCGAGCCTGCACCGGTCTGCACCAGGCCCTCTGCACTTAAATGACTGCTTCCACTCTAGTGTTTTTCTGGGCTTCCTGGGTGTGCCAGTGCGTGGATCTCTGACTCTAGCCCTTCTCTTGGGCTCTTTTCCATCTGCTTTTTGTTGTTTTGTTTTGTCCAATTCTGATGTAGTAGTTTCTTTCTTATTTTATTTTATTACGATCTCCTAGAAGCCTAATCGGTTTCTGATGAGACCAGAAAGGAAGTGGATCTGGATGAGAGGGGAGGTGGGAGGAAACTGAAGGAGTAGAGGGAGGGGAAACTGTAATTGAGATATATTATGTGAGAAAAAAATCTATTTTCAATAAAAGGGAAAAAAAGCAAAAATAAAATATTTTAAAAAGGGATCTTAAGACAACATGTTTCCCTTATTCAGATCTTATGTGGCTAAGGTGAGCCCAATGCTATGTTCCAGTGATCTCTGATCATTGCCGGTCTAACTTCTAGTCATCATCTGAATACCATTTTGATTACATCGCGTTTAAATTTCAATGATATCAGTTTTATCCCTGAGTGCATGGAAACATTTGAAATCCACATCTCACTTCCCATTCCCTTGTGTGCACAACTTTAATGGTAACGTGTTATTAGATTATTTGAGCTGAGCACCCATGTGACAAGGATGTAAAAGTATCACATGATGTGTTTTGCATTCAGCTTGCTTCCATTTATCCTATTTTAAGAGCATAATTAGAAGCTTGGGGAATAATAAACATAGATAGCCTTAGGTTCTAATACAGCTACTTCAGGCCTTAATTTCTTTAGTTTGAAAAATCAGAATTAATGTATGGCCACTAGGGATTGCCCAAATATTATTATTCAGCACTTTTGATGAGTTGCAATATTAATTAAATGTTACAACTAAAGGACACTGTATGCAAATTAGACAAATTAGGAGAAATTTATATTTTTTACTTAATCTAGATCATGCACAGGAAGTAAACTGTTGGTTTCCATGTAGATCAAAGTAGCCACATTTCCCATCAAGTAAAAGGTGTTCATACGTCATTGAAGCCTGTACGAATACCAGTAATGACTAATTTGATATTTAAGTCAAGGTTCTAAATTTTTTGGCATTGCAAAGTTTATAATGCTATAGTCCCTCTGATCTATGCCATGAATAATGACTAGGAGAACCACTTTTGCATGCATCTCTTAGAAGAGAATAATCTCATTCATGGAATTGCGCTTCTTTCTAAAAAGTGTTTGAATACCTGTGAACCACAAAATTGTGCTAAGCATTGAATCTTACATTGGAAGACATACCATTGCTGTTTCTAATCTACAGACAGGGAAGAATATTAGGTGTGGGGAAATTAAGTTGTTTCGTTAAGGTCAGAGAATGGTAAATTAATAAAATTCAGTGTCTCAAGTTTTAAAGATTTATTCTATTCATTTGTGTGTGTGTGTGTGTGTGTGTGTGAGAGAGAGAGAGAGAGAGAGAGAGAGAGAGAGAGAGAGAGACAGTCAAGTCCACTAGAACTGAAGTTATAGGCAGCTGTGAGCTATAGACTGAACTCAAGTTCTCTAAAAGAGTAGCAAGTGCTCTTAACTGCTGAGCCATTGCTCCAGTCACACAATCTCATTCAAAACAAAGCAAAAAACTATTTAGAGTTTGCAGGGTAAAACAAAACAAAACTTTATTTTTAAAATTCTGCTATGTGGGAAGTTTGCCTAGGGTTCCATGTCACCATGGAGGAAGGACGCTTAACTTAAAATCTGAATCTTAGAAAGCATTGTGGACTAGATGGATGTGATCTCTTAAATTCTTAAAAGCCAGCTTTTTCCTGAGCATAGCACTAAACATATACAGACAGTCTTTGTAAATCTGCCTGAGTAACTGGATTGTAAAGGAACCCCAGGCTTCGAATAAGAAGAATATTGTAAATCATTTAGAGCGGTTATTAAAATCAAGGACTGAGAATCCAGGGAGGTCAGTTCACTAACTGAGGGTCAGAGGGACACTTCTTGGCAGACACAGTACAATGCTAATATCTCAGGACCTCTTTCTACAATGTCATTATTTACAGTGCAAATTATAAATTCTGTAGACACAAGGACTCGGTTAAAAAGTATTAGGATAAGATAGAAACACTGCTGGAATTTTCAGTCTCAAGCGACTTTATCACTGGCAATGTGACACTCAGAGATGTGGACGATGATTAGTATAGTCTGCTTCTTGGGGAAACAGCTTTGATGCTCAAGACCACATCTGATAATATCTAGAGTCTTTTTTGATTGGCAAGTCTGGGGGAGGAGTTAATGGAACCTAGTAGACAGAGGCCAAGGGTGCTATTAAATATCCTATAATTAGTGGAATGCCCCTGCTCCTGTAGCATGTGTGTGCACATGACCCTTTCCCAGCAATTATCTGGTCCACTGTCAGGAGTGCTCACGCTGACCATACTTCTATATTCCAATGCAATGCCGTCTGTGTCTGAGTGAGTGCAACTGCAGTGTTTGGCGTTCAGGGTTCACTCAACCCTTCATGTTCACTGTGGATCTAGTCTTGTGCCAGTCCTTATGGACTCTCTTCCAGAATACACACAGCACAAGCTATGGTACATGCCTCGCAGCACAGTGAAAGGTATCTTTGAGGTCTGAGCTCATTACATCATATGCTACAGGGATTTGGGAGCGGAGAGTGATGGCTTATGTTGGTGTTCCCAGCACTGAAGAACTTTGGCTGGAGGATTGCCGTGAGGTTTAGACCTGATTGGGTTTCCGAGGAAGACCTTGTCTCAAAATAAGAAAGGGATGTTGCTGATGGAAATGAGCGGCCACGGGCTTACACAGAGGGCGGCTTCCCTCCAGGGACTCCCTTTCTAAGAAGGCAGGCATGTCTTCATAGCTTATGACAGTTAATCCATATGTAATAGGGAAGCAGCCTGCTATACCCGAGCTGCCCCAAGGGCAGTGGGTCAGCGCATAACCTGTAGGCTTATGTGATACTTCATGGAGAAAGTAATACCTCAGAGACAATGTTAAGAGAAAAATAAAAGGAAAGAGTCTAGTTTCATGGGACCCCTTGTACAAAACTGCTAATCTAGAGCCTAGAGAAAGTTAAGGGTAGGATAAACCGGATGAGGTGAAACATGAGCAAGTTTGTGCCCAGACTTCAGGCCTATCACCATCAGGACCTTTTTTTTTAAACTACGCATATATGTCTATTTATATTACAATTAAAATAAAAACAACAGTGAACCACAATTCAGCAAAATCCTCAAGAGAGACCGTGGGATATTCAGCACCTTCAAATTTTTGAATTATTTGAAAATTGAGAAAGGCCATCTCAATTTTCAAAATAACATCTTAGAATTTAAAGGAAAATAACAAAAGAAGAGAATAGAAAACCCAACAGTCACGGTGAGTAAACAAAAATGTTGGCAACATTAAGAAAGAAAAACAACAAAAACCTGAAATTAAACCAGAAAAAATGCAAAATGCAAACGACTGATCAAGCATTGAAATCAACAAGTTTTGATTTATATTTTGATTAAGTTTCTCTAAGTTGTTAGTATTCAAGCTTCTAGAGGGAAACTGAGGCACATTGTCTTTCAGGTAAGAGATGTAAATTAGGGGGAATTAACACTGTCGAAAGACATCACTGAGAATTCTCTGCGGGGAGTTCTGGCCCATAAGCAAAGTACGGGTTTCCTTCTGACAAATTTCAGAGAGAAAAGAGGCATCCTGCAATGTGGTTGGCACGTAGCCCACCGTGCTTACTCCCATCCAGTCTGTGTCTGATTCCCTGCTAGAAAGGGAAAGAGAAAAGACTCAGCCCTCTAGATAATGAGTGTCCCTCACACAGGATGCCCATCTTTACCTGCTGGTAACTTAGGGTCTGGTACTCTGGGGCTAATGAACTTCCTTCGGAGATGTAAGTATGACAGACATACAGAAAGTCTCTCCTCAGCAAGACCATTTCCCTGTAGCAGTGGAAATTGCCGTCAGCAATGACGGGAGAGAGAGAGAGAGAGATAGAGAGAGAGAGAGAGGGAGGGAGGGAGGGAGGGAGGGAGGGAGGG
>NW_026067927.1:19461202-19505506 GCF_014885135.2 Alexandromys fortis
CAGGCTTGGTCTTCTTTTAACATATCATTTTTTAATTCTTTTTTTTTTTTTTTGAGAACTTCATACATGAATACAATGTGTTTTGATCAACCACCACCATCCTCCCATCTAACCCTCCTGTTATCTCTCTACTACCACTTTTCCTTCCCAAAGTCCCGTGCTTTGTTTTTAAACCCGCCTGGTTCCTTCCGTGCTACAGAGCAGGCAGAAGCGCAGGCCCTTCCACTTGAGCATGCGCAGCATCTCTGGGACTGCATCCCTAAGGAAAACTGACTCTGCATCTGCCCGACTTGTTTATCCAGCGTTCTCATAATGCACAAAATCAAAACGCCTCTCAGTGTGGCAGTTCATGGGGACTTTTGTAAAGACATTTCACATTTCAAATAAGGCTTTCCAGCACTGAAAATAATTAAGAGAAATTATACCACCTGGGAGTAGGAAATGACTTTTGTTTTGACTTGCCAGCTTTACTGTTTCTGCTTCAAAAGCAGCGAGGAGAAGAAAGAGTTTAGTTTTTCTTACACCTCCAGATTCTAGCCCATCACGGAAAGTCAGGGCAGGAACTCCAGGCAGGAACCTGAAGCAGAAACCCTGAAGGAATGCGACTTGCTGGCTCACTAAGTGGCTTGCTTTCATTGGTGCTCTGCTAGCCTTCTATACAGCCCAAGGCCGCCTGCCCAGGAAGCAGCTTGACTGACTCACAGTGGGCCGGGCCTCTTTCTTCAGTTGTCCACAGGCCAGCCTGATAAAGACAAATAGTCCACTGAGACCCTTTTCAGGTGATGGCAGGCTGCGTCTAGTTGACAGTTAAAGCTAACTCGCACAAGAGGGAACGATGACTATACAGCCAACACATCCGTGTCTTCCTTTGGAGTGTACTTGGGATGTCTAAAACAGCCACTAAATGGCAAAATGCTGCAGCCCGAGGTGCTTGTTTAATGCACGGGTTGCCAGCAACAGGACGAAACCAAACACAGGATTAGCAATGTGTGTGTAGAGGTGAAGGGGCAACGAGAAAAATTCACAGAGTTCGGGCTCTCAGCAGCCTGATTTGAATCTGAGTTCAGCCTCTTGCTTGCCCTTTGGCCAGGCAAGGATGTGCAAACGCTGTATTTAATTGCCAGCGCGTTGAGTCCCTGGTTGTTAACTCAGACACTGAATACTGGGGGGAGAAATGATGCATGGGAACTAGAAAGCAGAGCGGAATGATAAGTGTGCCAAACAGATGCCGCCATTAGATGTGCTTTCTCTCAAAAGCGATGTGTTATTTAACATGGTTCTGGTACCAAAACAGTCATAAGGTACCGGTAAGGTCATGTATGCTGCTGTTTTACTTATTTTATTATCTATTTGGGATTTTTGTGTGGGTATGCACATAGAGGCTAGAGTACAACATTGGTGTCTGATTGAATCTCTTTCCGTGCTATTTCTTAAGGCAGGGTCTCTCACAGAACCTGGAGCTCACCAACCCAGCTATACTGTCAGGTGTGCAAGCTCCAGGGATCCTCCTTCCTCTGCCTCCCCAGCACTGGGATTGAACCAGCTTTTTACACAGGTAACTCAAGGACTCATGCAGCAAGCCCTTTATTTACTGAGACATCGCTGCAGCCCCGGATGGTCTTCTTTGATGATATCCAAGGACAGGGCCATGAAAAGGAAGGTACATTTTAGGATGCAGAAAAGTTGGACATAACTTAAAACTATTTATTTTTTTATGAGTTTAATGATCTGAAGTCATTTAAGATTGGGTGGATTATTAATATTATTTACAATAATACTGACAAGATCTGAAACATTGTGATCTATCTATCTATCTATCTATCTATCTATCTATCTTCTATCTTCTATCTTAGAAAGATTTTTTTAGTAGTGCTAAGGACCAAGACCAGGACCTGGCATGTGCTAAGGAAGCAGTCTACCACTGAGCAACATTCCCAGCCCTTGGTGATTCTGTTTGTTTTGGAACGGGATCACTTTACATAGCGCAAGCTGACCTTAAACTCGTCATATCGCTTCCCCATCTCTATGCCATAAATCCAGCATTGCAAGCATTTGCCACCAAGCCCAGATTTTTTTGTCCTGTAAAAGGTAGCACCAGGTTTCCAAAATTCTGCTAAAAATAATTATTGAAATAGTTGCACTTTTAGTTTTAAGAGAGCTGTGCTTTGTGAGAGAAGTTTAGTGAATGTCTACAGATTTCCCAGAGGGCCTAAAGAAGCTCATCAGAATGTCACTAGTTCTTATAATGATCATAAAATAACGGCAGAGACAAAGTCTTTGTCTTCGGGGACATGGTCCATATTTCAGAAAATATGAAATGCTTGAATGTTTTTAGGTTGCACATTTACTCCAAATTTATATATGTGGGACACACACACACACACACACACACACACACACACACACACACGTCCATCCCCTGCCTGTAGTTGCTATGTTTCCCCTACCAAATTGAATGGCTATAGCTCTTGTTTACGCTGGAAGGTGAGTTGACCTGCTATTTAAAATGTAAAACAAAGTGTCCAAGCTGCCACAAGCATCTTTAACAGACTGAACAAGGGGGAGAGAAATTGAAAGTGGGCAGAGCAAGCAATTAATTCCACGGCTCATCAAATCACTAAGTCCCCCTGCTATATTGCTGTAATTTTATGATTTAGAAACAAAATCCACAGCATATTCAAAAAGTTTCCTTTCTATAAAGTAAGCACATAAGACCCCATCTGGTCTTTTAGGGTAATTCATATATTGACAGGGAAATCAATTGCTATGCTTATAGGGTAGTCTCAAGAGTTACTTAATAATTAAGAAATCACTTTACTGAATGGAGTGGTGCATGCCTGTAATATCAGAGCTCTGGAGACTGAGGCAGGAGTATTGTGAGTTCCTGGCCTGCCTTGATTACAGCGAGTACAAGGCCAATGTGGGCTCCATAGTGAAGCACTGTCTCAAACAAACAAACAAGCACATGAATAGTTAAATAAAACTCATAACAATCTTTCTTTGTCTTATACTTTGTGACACATGATAGGAATGCATTAGGGGACAAGACAAGGTCTCTCTGTTGAAAGGAGGCCACTTGTTGTTTCCCAGCTGCTCAGACCCAAAATAATCACACAGAAACTGCATAATTAAAACACTGCTTGGCCCATTAGCTCTAGCTTCTTATTGGCTGCCCCTTACATCTTAGTTTAACCCATTTCTAGTAATCTGTGTAACACCATGTGACTGTGAATTACTGGGTAAAGTTCCGTCCAACTCTGGTGGGGCTACATGGCTTCTTTCTGACTCTGCCTCCTTTCTTGCAACATTCAGTTTAGTTTTCTCTGCCTATCTAAGTTCTTCCCTATCAACAGGCCAAGGCAGTTTCTTTATTCACCAATGGTATTCACAGCATACAGAGGGGAATCCACATCATCTCTCTTTGAAAACAAGCTAGTGTGTGTGAAGTTACTCTATTTCTAATTTTACCAGGCAATGACTGTGCGTCAAAATTGGACAGAGAAGCTCTCACGGGCCACCTCTTTCACTATTATAGCATAAGGCCACCTAACACAGTACACCAGTGGGACAAAATGTGGACATTCTTTCTTGATGACACTGCTGTTCTGAGAGTTCCGAGGGGCCCGTGTAAATGGAGCGAATTGAGAGGGATGAAATTAGAGCCCACTTCTCAAGTGCCTGCTGTCAGAGCCCCACAGAATCATCAGTCTAATGCCTGTGGATTTGATACACAAGCTAGAGGCTTCAAGAATGAAAAGTTCACCCACAGGCTCTTACTGTTCTACACAGTAGCAATCAACCAGCCTTACATCTTCATCAACATCACAGCTGAGGAGCTATTCACAACAGATGGCTTCTGGAGAAGAACGGTCTTTTCTTTAAGGGTGTGGTCCCTGGTAGGTTGATTATACGCCATTGAATGGTCACATATTCACGAGGATGTGTGCAGTACAAATTGGATTGTTGCTACTAAAAATATTAAAAGAGAGGACAGAATTGGTGGTGGTTGGTGGATCTGAGGAGTTAGAGGGAAGACTGTGAGGCAAATAGGATCAAAATATCCGTGTCCATGTGTGAAATTCTCAAAGCATTAATACAAATATTGCATTAATTAATTAATACTTGAAACCTTTATTTCTTCTTCCCCAGTAAGTGTCTTCCAGTTCTGGTGACTCTTACTATGCAGAGCCTAGAATGGTTACTTTTAAGCATCTAAAGATGGTTTTGTACATGTAGACCCAATACCAAAATTTCTACACAGAGGCAAATAATCCTCCAACAGAGATTTTTGGACCTCTTAGATTTTTTTTTTTTTTTTTTTGCTTCCTACAGTGTGACTAACTCCTGCTTGGAGAAAGAGGACCATGAGTTGAGAGCCATTTATTTTTATCTTATCCCCAAATAACGAATTGTTGCTTTTGTACATTATACTTTCCTTTTATAACTTCCCTTGAGGGAACAAGAAGAAGACCATAGGCTCTTGGAACTTGCAAAAAACTTTAGAAATTCTGAGTTAATAGTAAGTGTGTGTGTGTGTAAATGTTCATGTATTTTTGCACAAGAGCTGTTCACTTTTAAGTTTTTTGACAGTGTATCTCACTGACCTGGAACAGAATACAAAGGTTAGACTCTCTCATAAGCAAACCCCAGGGATCATCTTGTGCCTGCCTCCCCAGTACTGGGATTTATTTTTAACACATGCAATGACTCAGCCTTTTTTTTTTTTTTAAATATGGGGCTGGAGATTGAATCCAGATCTTTCTGCTTCTTTAAGGCGAGCATGTTACTGACTAAGCTCACTCTTCTCTAGCCTTGTACTCTGGTTTAGCTTCAAATGTAAATTGTGACTTTGGTGGCAAGTAACTCTGTTTTACCACTTGCTGACACCATTTGCTAGCATGTGACACAACCTTCTGATTCCAGTCCAGAACACAAATCCAGGTGTATGTTTGGAGGTCTTAAAAATGTAGCTGGCACACTTCCAGGGTCACCATGAGGTGTCACCTTCTGCACATGGGTACTTATTCCACATAAAAAGCACCTAATAATTCTTAGCCTACATCTTCTCTTACAGACAACATTATGGACAATGTTGGCCAACTTTTCTGAGCAGTTGAATTTGTCATAGTTGATCTTGGTTGGAAATGTAACATTCCTGGGAAGAGGAACCTCAATTAAAGGATTGCCTCCATTAGATTGACCTGGGGACTTGTCCATGGGCTGTTTTCTTGACCTCTAATTGAAGAAGAAGGGTTTAGCCCACTTTGGGCAAAGCATCCTGAACAGGCATAAGAATATACCTGGATATAAATGGGGAGCAAACCAATAAGGAGTGTTCTTCCTTCATCTCTGCTTTAGCTCCTACCTTGGTTTCCCTCAGTGATATACTATATCACTGTAATCAAATAAACTTTTTCCTCCCTTTTAAGCTACTTCTACTCCTGGTATTTATCACAGCAACTGAAAGAAAATTTAGCAAGATCCCTGAGAAAGCAAGCATTAATTGCCATTAATTGAGTCGAAAGCTGACTCAAGTTTTAGAACTGGATGAAACTTGGAGGGAAGAATCTGGTTTCTTTCTGAATAGGGAAAGTGACTTGACTGATAGATTTCCAGAGAGCCAACTTGACTGCAGAAAGAGATGTGCTTCCAGTCGAGAATTCCCAGGTTTTATTGGACTAGTGTGGAAGTAGATGCTAGAGATGCAGGAGGTTAATGTCTGTCCCAGCCTGGGTGTTCTGCAATGACTTCCTTCACAGCATGTTCATTTGAAGAATAAAGAGGTCTTTATGGTTACTGGGAGTTTAATGAGGACCACAATGGTCCACAGATGCTTACAGCAACATTTAAATAACCCATAACCCCTCTGTTTATCACTAGGGGGAACCTGCCAATTTTTAGGAATTACAAACATTTCTTCTATATAACGTTACCATTTCCACAGCCTCTTCCAATGATTCCCTTCCTGCTATATTGCAAGGTATAAATGGCAGGATTGTGTTGCTATGGAAACGACCTCTGTTTTATCTATTACTCAAACACAGGAAAGATAAGACTGGAGATTGTACTCGCCAGCAGACAGCTTGGTGAAGAGTTTCCCACCCTCATCCCCAAATATCTTCTCTTTCTAACCATTTGGATTATGGAAAATATTTGAGGTATTGTGGTATTGGAAAGCAAATGAGGTTCTAAATGTTTTCTAGAAGAATAAAAAATGGGATGAAGAGGAAAGGTCAGAGATGTCACTGAAGCTAATGTACATCAGCTTCTTAGACCCCATCTTCTCTCACGCCTTCTACACTTTGGTTTGTGTGAGCATCAGAATCACCTGCAGGACCAACTGGTTGCTTTGCCATGCATTTCACTTGCAGCCTATAGGTCTATGTGGTAGGGTCTAAGGATTTCTGTTTCTCCTAAGCCCTGTGGGATGTTAAATTGGTCTAAATACAAACTTGAGAGCCACTGTTCCTAGTATTATTGAAAGCATTTTTGCCACAATAAAAGTGAACATATGGTCAGTGACATGGTTCAGCCCAGAAAGGGCTACCGTGCCTGAGGACATGAGTTTGATCCGTGGGACTGTAATACCCAATATCCATCCATCTTTGGAAGTTCCCCACCCCTGGAAGTTGCCTTGGTCCAGACTCCACCTCTGGGAAAGCCCACCAAGCAGTGACCCCCCTCCCCAGAAATGGTCAGGACCAGTCCCACAGGCTATTTAGGGTGCTGCCCAGAAAAGGAACACATGGTCTCAGGTTTAGTGTGGTCTGCCCCCTCTCTCTTTCCCTCACCATGCTCCTGGCCACCGGGGAGCGCTGCATTAAAAGTGGGGATCTTTTATTGAGTCTAATTTGGTCTATTGGAATTATTTGTGTCAGCGGAGAGGCTCGTCTTAAGAATATTCCTAACAGGGACCTTCTGTTAAAAGGTAGAGCCAACTCCTTCAAGTTGCCATCTGACCTCCATGCATGCTCACATACACACATATTCACATAAACCCACACCAATAAATAATGCACGTGTAAAAGTATTTTAAAATGCACATGCTATGAACTTCAGTAATTTAATCATTTCCAGCTACAATTTAGTGGCATCAGCTGTAATTATATTGTTGCCCAATTTTCATCACCACCTGTCTCCAGAACTTATCATTTCCAACCTAAAAATGTTGTGCTCACTGATCAATAACTGTCTAGACTCTTTTTCCTTGAGAACCACTCAGCTTTCCATTGCTACAAACTTGACTATTGTAAATGCCTTATAAAGTTGACTCATATGATATCAAACTGTTGCCTGGCTTATTTCACTTGGCATACTATCTTCAAAGCATGTACACTAAGGAACATAAGACAGACAGACAGACAGAGAGGTTTCTTTCTGCCTTTTGACTATTATAAGCAATGCTGCTATGAGCATTGTTATATAAATATCTATCTGAGAATTTCTTTAGGGAAAATAATCAGCACTCGATTTTCAATTCCAACCATTTCACTTGTGTGGGTTTACTCCACTTTAGAGAAAGGTGATATTATATACATTTTGCAAAGACACAAACTGGGACAGAGTTCACCTTGATTTTCTGAAGTCACCCAGTTGGTAAACAATCTAATTTCCAGTGGAGGCAGGCTGGCTCCAGGCTCAGGTATCCAGCACACTTGACTGCTTTCTCTGCCCCAATAAAGTATTTTATTAGTCACAGAACACTCTTTTTGTTGATGAAAATACTAATTTCCTACAATAAGGGCAAAGGTAAGTACCTTTAAAAGTATATGGCTCAGATAAAATTGAAGAATCAAATGTACACGAGGATTAAAACGTAACAGTCTATCTAGTTGGTTAATTATATTTCTGTTTTATTTTATTTCTGGAACAAAGTAGTCTAAGCCATTTCTGGAGTATGTCATTTGGAGGTCAGAAGCATTTACAATTGCCCAAAGACCTCAACTCTGAGCAGTAGAAATGACAATCTTACAGCTGAATGAGTTGTCCTCTGAATGTCCAGGATATCTGGACTGGCCCTTTGACATATATTCATTCCTCTGGCTAATTAAACCAAATCATCCACTGAGAAATTCCAGAGGAGGAATCTGTGTCCAGTTAAATTAAGTTAGCAATGCTGCATGAATCACAACCTATGATAGGAATGCTACAAGAAAAAATCCAACAGAGAGTATACGACAGAGGAAAACAATGCACCGTGGCCAAGAGAACCTTGGGAAACTGTTTAAAGCACTGCATCTCATTTATCTCACAAAGACCCCTGTCTACTTTCTGTCTAAGAAATGCCATGACTCTGTGCACAGGGCATTGCATGGCAAGTTCCAGAGTCAATGCAGAAGGCAGATTACAGTGGCCTATGGAGATGTCTTAGCAAGGTTACCAAGAGCTGCTGTGGATTGCTGCACGACACAGCTGTGTCCAGAAGTTGGCATTTCACGCCCCTGCCCCCCACCCTCTGGGTGCCAGCTGTTCAGTTCTTTCTCTCATGAAGTTCATGAAGACCCCTCTCCCACGAAGTTCCCTGAGCACTGCAGTGTGGATGAGGGAGGGCCCCCAAGTTCCCTCCTTCATTGGAGGTGCTATTGTTCTGTGGTTGCTGATGGAGGCAGAGTCACTCTCCTTTGGGGACCCGACTGCTGGTTGGTTGCCCATGCTCCAGTGGATGGCCACACACCAGTGAGCAGCTAAGCAGCAGTAGTTGCACTCAGGGGGTTACTAATAACAATTAAAAGAGGATATAAAATTGGGAAGGAAATGGGGTAAAGATACTAGGGGGAATTGGACAGAGGTAGTACGGAATGGATATGATCCACATGTATTGTATAAATGTATTAAATTTGGGAGAATGAAAATATTATTCTAAAGGGTAAGAGTGCCACCAATTAGGGATGTTTTCAAGTGTAGTTTAAAGGGTACGCATTTATACTCCCAGAATTGTCATATAGTTATCATAGGATTTAATATTAGTCAGTGAACGGAAGCAGGATTGTCCATTCCCCAGGCATTGTCGCAGGTTCCACATGCACAGCCTCCTGTTTGTCAGCCTCGTGCTATGAGAAAACCAGGAGATCATTAGTACATCGATCTGTTTGCAGAGGAAATTCAATCTCTAAGTAGAAGAGACTAAAGAGCAGACAGAATGTATAAGAAAGGTTTTTCTCAGGCTGGCTTAGTGATTAAGTGTGCATGCTGCTTTTTCATGGTTTGATTTCCAGCACCTCCATCGGGTGGCTCATAACTGCTTGTCACCCCAGCCCCAGGGGATCTGCCGCCCTCTTCTGGCCTTTCTGTGCTTTAACAAGCACACACACATACATAAGTTGTGCACACATACACATAAATAAAAATCTTTAGAAAGGAACATACTTTACTCTGATGTAGATTAGAGGACAACACGACCCACAGAGTCCTAGAAATCAAGACAGAAGGATTTGTCTTATGCAAACAACTAAAGGATGGAACATGGCGATCTTGCAAATATTTAAAGAGCACTGTTACATGAATTCTTGTCTCTAGGCTATGCATGTATGGTCTCTAATCGTATGTACTATAACCTAAAAATGCTGCCAGCTCTTCAAACGACCGAACTTTCCTTCTTATTTGTGGTCTTGGATGAGCTGTTGTTTTGAGGGACTGCTGAGTGACTTCCAAGGGAGACCTAAACTAGCATCTGTTCATTCCAGTTAGAGCACCAACAAAACACTTCTATCCAGGGCTAGCTGCGTAAACCTGTGAGTTTATTGGAGTTACTTATGGCAGCGTGGATGATGGCTGAATTGCAGGAGCATGGGTGGCCCAAAGGCAGCTGTGCACTCAAAAGACCCACCCCAGTATGAGTGAGGACTCACAAAAACTGCACCCCTGGAGCTCCCTGCACAGATTGCAAGTGGCTTGGTTGATCAGAGAGTCTCTATTTCAACAAACGTTACTGCTTATACGACCTTGGGGAAGGGTCCTGTGTACTTTGTAAGTTTCAGGAGCATCCCGACTTGGAGATGTTGTTCACTTCCTGATCTTACAAGTCTCTCTCCTTTCCACAAGAATGAGTGTTTCCATTCAGAGGAAACAGCTACATAACAGGGGGAGTCTACCTAGTATTTGTCTTGCAGGAGAAGGTATTTCCCCATAAATCAACATCAATATAGCTTCACTTGTTATTTTTTAAAATATTTATTTGTGTGTGTGTAAGTGAATGCACACATTATGTGTGCAGGTGTATATGCATATGCCTCTGTGTGTGTGTGTGTGTGCGTGCCTGTGTGCATGCATGTACATGTGTATGTGTTGAAGTCAAAGGGGAAGGTGAATCTCTCAGAGCTGGAGTTACAGGCATCTGCAGGATACTCAGCTTGTCACCCAGGTACGGGAACCTGAAGTCAGGTCCTCACGATTGCACAGCAAGTACTACTTAACTGCTGAGTCACTTCTCAAGCGCCTTTGATTTTTTTTTTTAGGCCAACACCTAGGATTGCAGTTTTATAAACTTATCAAGAATAAATTATTCTTAAATACCAAAGTACGTTTTTTTATCGTATCCCAATTTTTCCATGTACACTTAAACATTTTATCTTTCTATATCACAGGTTAGTAATAATTGGTGAAAAAGAAACCAAGTAAGGGTAAGAGTGTAAAAAGTGTCCAAACTTATTCCTCTAACTATGGCTTTTGATGACGGTTCCATGGAGAGTTTGAATACTTTTCACAGGTGCTATCAGAGATTGATTTCCTATGCAACATCTTGTTGCCTAAAAGGGATTCATCTTGGTACTTTTTTTTTTTTTTTTTTTTGAATTTTCGAGACGAGGTTTCTCTGTAGCTTTAGAGCCTGTTCTGGGACTAGCTCTTGTAGACTAGGCTGGCCTTGAACTCACAGAGATCCAACTACTCTGCCTCCCCAGTGCTGGGATTAAAGGTGTGTGCCACCACCGCCTGGCTCACCTTGGTACTTTTAAAGGCTCAAGAGTGCAGGACAGTTAGTTCTCATGGAGCCACATTTAAGCAATGGGCCAAGGATAGGCTCATGTTCCTTTTTCTGTTTCTCAGATACTCATCTGTTTCAACAACACTGCCCAGTAGTACTAAATGGGTATGTCCTGGTAGCCCATACTGATGGTTAAGTAGCAAATTCATCTCTCTTTTAACATTCATTCCTTTCTACTTCCAACTTCTATGTCTCCCTACTGGGACCACATCCTTTCTAAACTACCAACTCAAGAAACTTCTCTTTTCTAGAGGGTTAAGGTAGTATAGTTTGATTTACTATGTATTATTATTATTCCTAATGGATTCCCTGTTTTGTTTTAAAATGCATCTCTAGGGGCAGGAGAGAGAGAGAGAGAGAGAGAGAGAGAGAGAGAGAGAGAGAGAGAGAGAGAGAGAGATGGCTTTGGAGTTAAGAGAGCTTCCTCTGGTTGCATGAGACTTGCATGTGGGTCACAGTAACCACACGCTAGTTTACAACCTCTGTAACTCAGTTCCAGGAAATATGGTGCCCTTTTTACCTCTATGGGCTTCCAAATGCACATCACACACATACACACACACACACACACACACACACACACACACACACACACACACACATTAAATTGAAAAAAACCCCACAGAAATAAATAAAGTTACTCCATGGATTGTAGTGCACAATAAATTAATTTAAAGCCTAATTTAAATGCACCTCTTGCTTCACATAGCTTTATGCCTGGGTCTTAGCTATCTGCACTCTGACTCAAGGATAGTTGATGCTGATTAGATTGTATGACTTTCAGATTTCCTAAGACGTTGGGAAATTTTGTCATGGACAAATAAGCTTCCTTTGTTCCTCCTCCCTCATGCAGTTTTGCTCACACCATTGGTGTTGACCTGCCTGCTAATAAGAGCATAAAATGTTGAGGTGAGAGACACTTCCAAATTTTGCTTTGCCTTCATTTTTTTTGCTGAAGAATAATTTTTGGATATTGAATTCTATATTATTAACTATATTTTTCTTTCAATTTTTAAAGGATGAGCAATTTTTAAAACAGCTGCAGTATGGCCTTCATTGTAACATTTTTAACATCAAAAGATTTATTTATTTATTTTTATTTAACATGAGTGTGTGTGTGTGTGTGTGTGTATTTACCTGCATTAATAGTATATATATTACATTTGTGTCTGTTCCCAAAGGGACCGGAAGAGGGCATGAACTGCCTATAGGTGGATGCTGGGAACCAAACTGTGTCCCTTGACAAAGCAGCAATTGCTCCTGATAATTAATTCAAGTTTTTGCCCTCAGTGCTTTCATTTTATAAACTAGTCACCAGTCCTATCATTTTCATTATAATGGTAATATTAATATATACTTTTTCTGACTGATTTTTGACATTATTTTTTTATTTTCCTTAGTCTTTATCTATGCGCTTCTATTAATTATTCAGTGTAACATTTGTAGCACTTCATGAGCTTGTGGCTTAGTGTATTTTATTAACTTTGGCCATTTATCTACCCTTAGTTCTCCACATAGTGTTTCTGTCCCATTATCTTCCTCTTCTCCTCTGGGACGGTAGTAGCATTGCCCATGTATCCTTGTGCCCATGACCTATCCCTTTCACATACTTTCAGGATTTAAAATGCCTGTTTCATTCTGTGCTTCATACTTGATGTTTCATTCTCATCTGTTCTGCTAAATTATTTTTCCACCTGGGTCTGCACTATCCTCATCCCCTTCCAAGTAACAGCTGGTTTCAGTTCTGTGGCTGTATTTCTAGATGTTTCATTTGACACTTTATTGAAGGCTTTTACTTCTTGCCAAATTCTGTCCCATCATTTAATGCTTCCAAGAGTATCATTATTTCAAGGTATGTATTGCATATTTGCATTGATTCTCTTTTGCATCTGTTTAATATATGTTTTTTCTTTTATTCTTAATTCTTTTATGTCAATTTATGATTTATTGGATTTTAAATGGTCCACCAGAGTTATAACATAAGGATTTCTATTTTAAGCAGGTAACGTACAAGCAGAACTCCTGGCTCTAATGGGGGAACTGAGTTGATTTTAAATTAGACATTTCAGTGATGGTTAGAGCAGCCTTCTGGTGTGAACTTGCGTGGAGATATCAGGAAACCAAAAAAAAAAAAAAAAACAAACAAACAAACAAAAAACACTGATTAGCTTACCAGGACACTTCTGGGTAAATATGTATCTAAGTTTTGTTTCCTCCCTTCTGATCCCTTGCAGTTGTGGAAATCCCTGTACTTTCTGGTCTCTTAGCAACTCTTAGGGTTGTCACATCCTTGTCTGAAGAATGGAACCAAGTGCCAGGACCAACTGTCAGTTGGCTTTTCCCTTTTCCTAGATGTTAGGTCCGCTAATACCCAATGCTGTAAAGGCAACTGTCCAGTTGTGTGTGTGTGTGTGTGTGACTGAGAGATTGTGTGTGTGCACATGTGTACGCACATGTGTGAAATTGTGTGCACGTGTGTGTGCATGTGATGTGTGAGTATGTGTGTATGTATATGCATGCATGTGACTTTGTATGCTCATGTGAGTATGTGCTTGTCTGTATTATACCTGTGTGTGTGCATATGTGTGTGTGGGGTGCATATGTGCTGTGTTTGCGAATGTGTATGTGGGCATGCATTCAAATGGAATAGTTTATATTAGTAATGCTCCAGATGGAAGTTGGTCTGATGTACTAGTTTATTAGTACCATAAGTTGAACTTCCACCCTTGGATTTAAGAGGATAGAAGTCTCCCTAACTCTCACCCTCTTCCCCAGGCCGAATCTGCCTGAACTGTGTGTTCTGGCTTAGATGCCTACTGGGTATTGACTCACAGATCAGTAAGGTGATGATATCTTCCATTTTGTTTGCTGGCAATTAAAGTATTATTTGTTTAGAGGCAAAACATTTTGCTTCCAAATGTGGATGGTGAAGATAAAAAACATTTATAATAAGAATCATCAAAGCTGCAAGGCAAGAGAACAGATATCGCATTATGAGATTGTGGGAAGATCTACACAGCTGAGTAATTATAAAAACAGCAATATTTTCTTTTCATGCAGTATATTAACTTCTCTATGGAAAGAGTTATTTCACAGAACTAAGGGCATGCTGAAAATAAATAACAAACAGTTAAACAAATATAAAACGAAGCAACCACCCTCCCCCTGGTTGGATACGGATGCAAAGTAGCTTAAGTTGACTCTACTGAAAAATGATGGTGGATCTTGGATCCTTAAAATAAATTGAAGTTGAAGAAATTATTGTCCTTGTTGAAGCTGTGGTGATGGGGAGGCTTGCCCATGGACAAGGATCTTCTAGATTTTTTTTCATGCACTTGCAAAGAACAAAAGACTTCATGCAAGTTGTAAGCAGAATAGTATAATTCAAGCAGAAAAGTTGATGTCAAAAGCCATCTGCTATCATATCCAGAAGCCCAAATCATGTACTAATTCTTTCATATTACAGTAAAAAGCTGATTCTAATCTTTGAGAAATTATGGCCCAGCAACTTCCAAAGTGCTCCTGCCTACCAAGAAAGTTAAGCTATGAGCAATCTTCACTTTGCAGGTACGGAAAAAGAGTAAAGGCAGAGAGACACAAGGCAGATACTCACTGACGTTAAGACAAGGTTTGAAACGTGGTGGCCAAGTTGGATTAATAATAGCAATTGATAATTGATAGTATCAGTAATAATAATAGTTGATAATATAAAACATTAATAATAGCTAGATAAAGAAACCTGAAGGTCTGTCAGGGGTGGAGACAATTTTTTGTTACATGTTTCGAGCAGAGCACTTACTTGCTACCATTAGAGAACATTCCTGTGTTCAGGTTGATATCTTTGAAATTAAGACATTCGTGCGACCATTATCTTTGCTGAGAAAATAGGCAATTGTCACCATTGTAGATGTCCTTGTTCAGCTCTGTGGTCAGAACTTCCAGGCTAACATAATAACCATTTGCCATATTTCAAATGTTGTTCTTCAGGCATAATTCTTATAAAATGTTTATAAATGTATTAATCCAGCTGCCTCATTGCTGGGTCTAATTTCAACAGCTCAACATTAAGCTTGGAGTTTGTCTTTGTATTTCTTGAAATGTAAGTTAAATTATTTCTATTTTGTTTATATTAATATTTGATTATATGAACATACCACCAAATATTGTTCACTACATACTTGGTGAGTGGAAATAAAAGTCATTGTGGGAATTTTTTTACCTTTATGCGCACATGCTATAGCATAAGTGTGGAGGTCAGAGGTCAACTCGCAAAACTCAGTTTTCTCCTTTCACCATCTGGGTTCCAGGAATCAAACTGAGTTTTTCCAGTCTTGGCAGAGGTCTCTTTTATCTGCAGAGCAATCCTGCTGCCATGTATTGTGTGTATTTGAATACCCATATCCTACACAGGTCTGTGGAATATCCACCCAGTGGTTGAATTGTTGTGCTGTGGAATGTACATAGTCTCACATCCAGAATATGAGCCGACAGACTGCCCAAAATGTGAGTACCCTTGCCCGCTGTAGCTCCAGAATCCCCAGTATGCTTGTCCAAGTTCTGTTCTCTCAAATACAATGGCCATCCTTTCAATGCTGTCTGCTTTGGCTGTCAACAGTTTTCACTTTGGGATGATTAGCAATATAGAGTGTTTTCCTACTGGCTAATTGGCTTATCCTTGTGGAGTGTGATATGCCCCAGCAGTGGATCTACTCCGATAATGAGTCATTTGCTTTATATTACAAATAGTCTCTCCCATTTCTTATTTATGTTTATCTATGTAGTCTCTTCTTGAAGTCTTCTAATGAACAAATACATTCTGGGTCTTTACCTGCCCCTCTGTCTGTTTGTCTCTGTTCTATCTCCTCCATCCCTAGCCCATGTGTGTTCTAAACTGGCCTCATATCTTTCTGCCTCAGTTTCCAAAGGTTTGGAATTCCAAGTATGTGCAACCAAGTCTATCTTGAATATTGTTTTATAACATTACTTATTATTTCATTCATACATGCATATATTTTGATCACAGTTCTCCCCCATTCAGATATGCTTAATTTTCATGAAATCCATTTATCTCCCGATTCCTATGGGATTACTATTTTTTTAACAACTGCTTTAATAACATTTGCCAGTTCCAAGATCATGAAAAATATTTAGTGGGATCTAGTCCTCCATAAACTCTGTTTCTCATAATCTATCCAACGTGCCATATTAATATTAATCATCTTTTTAGACTTTTTGTGCTGCTTTGAAAACCAGATGACCCCTGGTTCTGCTTCTCACATTATCCAGTTGCAGGGGTGATGGTCCATCAGATTTGGGATTACCTGGGGATTCAAGAGGACACTGAGTCAGATGACTGGAGAGGAAGCGGGTTATTAGAGGACTTAGTAAGACCATGGATGCCAGAGAGGCTACAGCATGCTGAGGCTCCGAGGAGCACTTGGGCTTCAGCCCTGGCAACAGGCAGCATGGCAGGGTCTCTGGAGAGAGAAGTCAGAGTCCACAAGGTGCCTATTGATACAGCTTTCTGAGGATGGAGGAGGCTCAGGGAGAGCCTGCAGCTAAGCTCTCTGTTTAAAAATATTTTTTATTAATTCTTGGAGAATTCCATAGACTATATTGTGTCATATTTATCCATTATTCCTTTGATAATTCCTCTCAGAGCAGCCTACCCCCACCCCAACTTCATACCCTCATTTGAAACTTTCTTCTTTTATTTTTTTGAGTTTATAATATAATAACACCATTTCCCCTTTCCTTTCCTCCCTTCAAGCCCTCCCATATCCGTCCCTGCTACCTTTCCAATTCATGGCTCTTTTTCCCATTCATTGTTCCTACATGAATACACGTACATACAGATATTCCTGAATATAGCCTGCTCAATCTGTAGAATGTTACTTGTATGTATGTTTTCGGGGCTGATCATTTAGCATTGGATAATTAGTGTGTGTTCTTCTATGGAAAACCATTTCTCCTGCTCACAGCATCCCTTAGCTGCCTGCAGCTGTTTGCACAGGGCTGGGGCCCAGCGGGCTTTCCTCTGTCCATGGTAGCATGCCTATTGCATGTTGTCCTTGCTCGGCACATGTTTAGACGGCCATATTTGTCAGACATTATGGGTAAGGCTTTTCTGATGGGTGACAGAGAAGAGTGGACTGTGAGAAAAGTGGCTTGGATATAAACTTACTTCCCAGGTACCATATCCCTAGCACAGGGAAATCTGTTAGGTAGGAACTCAAAGGCTCTGTGTCAGTGTGATGCCTGTCAGTTTCTTTTGAAGAGGAGAAGAAGCTGCTGAAAACATTGTGGCCTGACCAGACATTAGAGCCTGGTAATCTGACAGGATTTTTTTTCTCTTTTTTCTAATTAAATGTTCTCCATTTTACCTAAAAATGTCAAAGGATCTATCAGATGACTCTATGAATGCAGCCTAAAGCAAAACAATAAACCTACTTGACATATTGTGGGATTTTATTTTTAATATTGCGATAACTTAATATTGCAATTTCTTGTAATTTGGTTGCTAAATTATCAGTAGTCAACTTTGCAATGACAGATCTGTTTGCAATGCCCAAAGGTTTGAATAAAACCTTCTGGATAAAACCTGTATTCCTGGAGAAAGTTAGTTTTAAATCGGTGTACATAACTTTTTTTTTTCCAACAAGGTCTTTTGTATTCCAGTCTTGCCTTGATTTCACTGTGTGGTCAAGGATGGCCTTGCACTTCTGACCCTTTTGCCTCCACCTACCGAGTACTGAGATTGGGGTTGTGCAGCATCACTTTCATTTTGAGAGCTCTAGGTCTCAAACTGAACTCTAGTCAAGTGTTCTACCTCTGGAGCTACACCTCAGCCTTGGTGTTGTTCACTTATGTGTCAGCTTGCACAAGCTGGGGATGGATGAAGGGAGTCAAGAGCAGACACAGAGTGAGAATCCTGACTACTTTCTGACCGATTTCATTGTAGGTTACTAGGGTGTCCTTTTCCCTTGGAGAATTGGAAGCTAGTTTTTCAATTTTCTGGACTTTTAGCTCCAGAAAAATCTCTGCTCGTGGTGTAGAAGCCAATAAGTTCTTTGCTCCTCACCTTGTGACCCCTTTCCATGGCAGGACTCAAGGAATGCGTAAACACCATATGGCTCATTTTCCTTCCCTTTAGGATCTGAGTCCCTAAGTCTTGGCTCCTTTAAAATACCTTATCCCCAATCTTTGGCTGTTCCACCTCTGAGCCTGTGAAAAGCACAGCTCAGCTGCTTTGTGCCAGATTTTCTGCAGCTGCCCCCATGCTGTTTAACAATCTGCAAATGCATCCACAGAAAATGCATGGTGGTGGGCGCATCTCCAGCACGTTCTCCTTCTCTCCAGGCTCTTGGCTCCATATCTAGCAACTAACTGTCTTGATTGCTCTCTGATACCTTCACAAATTATTTTCTTTTGGTTGTTTTGATTTTGTTCTTGTATTTGCCTTTCGTGGTTGGTATACACTGGTTCAGCTGTATGCTAAGCCACCATAGCTGGCAGTAGAAATCTTCAGTTACTGTATTTTTTGAGCTGAAAAGTAAAGCCCTACAAATGGACGTGGTCAATACAGTGAAATTATCTCTGATCTAGAATGTTTAAGTAAATGTAATCCTATATCACAAATAATAATTTATTTACTTATTGGAAGCTCAAAGTGAGACTTTCATTTTGTTGCTTGATTCCAACATTCAGGATGCACTTTTGAAAGTATTTATATTTGTTGAACACAATTCAATGTATAATATGTTTAGTTCCCTTAAAAATCTAAGATATAGGGGCTGGAGAGATGGCTCTGTGGGAAAGAGCTCTTGCTGCTCTTTCAGAAGACTAGAGTTTGGTGCCCAGCACTGAAATGGGACAGCTCACAACCATCTATATCTTTAGTTGCAGTGGATTTGATGCCATCTTCTAGCCTCCAAGTATACCTACCATAATGAGACATGAACACAGACACACACATACATAACAAACACAAATACAAACCAAATCTCTTTTAAAATCCATGAAATAACATGTTCTGGTTTCAGAAAGTATTTTACATAATTAGCTCTTGTTGTAGCTGGCATTTATGGTACATGAGTACTTTAATCCACATTCTCATTAAATACAACTCATTAAGTATGCAAAAAGGATCACTGCTATTTATATATTTGAGATGAAGAAACAAGAAAAAGGACAAAAGGATCCTGATTAAAGGCACCGGAGAAACCAAAATTCCAACTCGAGTACATTTTATTGCAAAAGCTTGTTGGTGTTATCTGTGGCGTACATTCTTCAATAGCCTTGCATCTGGTTCGATTTGGAGAGGAAATGTTGAGTACAGTATAAATAAATATAAATAGAATGCATATAGGCAGGTACCTATCTACTGAAAATTATCGTTTCTGATCATGTTTGTACCAACAAAGGACAAAAGACACCAATACTTTCACTTCTGCTCATCAAATTTTCCTGATCTGCCACAACCTTTTAATGGTTTGAGATCCCCACAGGGAAAGACAGCACACAAGCTTCACCAGGAGCTGCAGCTGTTCCCACATCCCTATTCGTTAGTTCAGTAATTCGGAAGGAGATATGAAGGCTGTGGGGGCCCCGTGATGATGATATTATTGGACTTTAGGATACTATTATTTAGGATAACAATTTGCAATACAAATGACTTGTCTGCAGGAAGGGAATCACACCGTAGTCAGATCTAATCAATGTAAGAATCCAAACAAGCAAACGTGTGGGAACAGGTGGGGGTACTAGGAAGGAAGCTTTCGGCTTGCCATCAGCCTGCCAGCCACAGGGGTCAAAGTCAGAACCCAGATGTTGAGCTGTGTTGTGTTAGTCTCCATCCCTGTCACCGAAAACAGATAAGAGTAGAAAACCATCTTCCGTGAATGTGGAAAACCATGCTTAGACTCCTAGTGCTACCCACGGAAGAGTATGCAGCGATGTATCACCTTTGGACGTCTACTTCTGTTTGGGGCTGCCTTCATAGCTCTCTCAGGGTACCCAAGGTTGGTGGGCTGCTGACTGGACATGCTTGGTTGTATTTTCACTGAGGTATCTATGGAAACTGCTCTTCATACAATGAAGGAAAGTTAGGGGTCCATCTTCACAATATACCGTGAGTTTAGTCTTCAGTGTGTTAACTGTCAAAATATTATTTAGTCCACCCTCCTTGTGACAGGTAGATAACAGAAATCCTTTCTGAAACGAGAGTTTAGCATTTCTGAACAAGAGTAAAGATTGGGAGTATATACAGATTTGAGAACACGTGCAACACCAGCTCCAAGAACACAGGCTCTAGGAAAAATGGATGCTGTACTTGGCCGTTGCTTTTTCCTTTCCTGTTTTGAAACAATGGGTTCCTTCTCCGTTTGTTTCTTTTGGGGGGACCTTTAGGGAGGTTTTAAAATTATATTTTCACTTCATGTCCTACATCTATTAAGATTTAATTTTCTTTATGTTGGCAACAAAATTGACAGAGTATTGAGAAAATGATTTACTGAAAGCAATTAAAATCAATCGTTAAAGCTAGCCAATGACCCCTCTTGGAATCATACCAGTCTTCTGTTCGAGGATGTCTATTAATAATTTGTAGAACTAAGATAAACTTTTGAACTCCAAATGGAACGAATACCTCATTCTGTGTTTGAATGCTGACACTTTGTTTTGCTTATGAAAGTAGAGTTGTAAAAAAATAAATCTAGTCATTTTGATATCTGGGAATTTTATTATTTTGTAATCCCCCAGTATTGTCTTTCTTAAGAGTTAGTTAACTCAAACTAAATGGTGGCCCACATGAACCCCAGGCTCCTCTTCTCTGTGATGTCTTGGGTCTTAACTGCCCGTCTGCACCTGTTATCACTAGTTTATGAATTTGCCTTCCAGTGGGAAACTCCCTACATTCCAAGCGCTCCTCAGACTTTATTGATGATCAGGCCACAAGACTAAGCTCGGGTTTGCTGAGCAATTGAAAACTAATGTTCTCTGTTTTCATGATGAAAATGGTTAATAACTTCTACTTTACACAATTAAACTAAGGATAGTGACCAACTTCTTGTTACATTGGTCAATTGATTTTTTTAAACGAAATAGAATTTAATACAAAGAGGTGTGGAGTTGACAAATTCAGCAGAGGACTTGTAGTTACTACATTTAGTGTGGGCCCCTTTTAACACATTCTAGAACGGTACCCAATGACTCTATAACTCAAGCCTGAGTTCCCATCAGGATCACCTGGGGGGCTTGTTACAGCAGAGATTGCCACCAGTTTCTTATTTGTTACTTCTGCGTTGAGACTGAGAATCAGTGTTTTTAACAAGCTCTTGGGTGCTGCTGCTGGGTTTAGTGCAGATAAAACACTTGGAGATTGATCGCTCCAGGAGCTTTGGGGGCTGTGTAGCCCAGGCTGGCCTTGTACTCCTGAGCTATTACCAGTACCTCTGTGGCTCCATTAGGCCTGGGTTGGAAGCAAGCTGTTCCTGTCAATATTACTGCCCTGTCTCCTCCCAGGCAAGGAAGCGGTGAGTAGACAGGAGTACAGCAACCCACAGATGGCGAAGGTTCTGCTGCAGCAGCCACCTGCGAATCCAGGAAGTTGTGTGATAGACCCCGTGAAGCTGCTCTCAAGAGAAGCCCTGGGTTCCCATAGGCCTACCAGTCTGTACCTCACTGTGTGAGAGACTCTGAGGAGTAGTTTCTTATTATGTCTCGGTTTTCAGTTTGTTTTCAGCCTCATTAACTAGACAGAGAGTAAAATGGAGGTTGGGGATCAGTGACCTGCTTCAGAATAACCAGGAAAGGTTGTTAGAGCTTTGAAAGGAGAAGGATTTCATCCCTTTTGGGTTTTCCCTCTGGTGGATTTTACAATGAGATGTTTACTTATTTGAAATAGTGACCCGATATGATATTTTGTCTCCATTTTTTTCTCATTGCTTTTTATTATTTTAATGAATGTTTTTATTTAAAAATAATTAGACTTGCAAACATTAATGAATATTGCTTTGCACTCCCAACTTCCCCTTCTTCTATATCATGAACGGTTGAAACTGGGGCATGCCCGCTTTCTCTACCAACTCAACTTCATCTTTATGTCTCACTGAACATCCCAAGGCAAATTGCAAAGATCACGACCCTTTCCACTAAA
Organism: Alexandromys fortis; assembly: GCF_014885135.2. Lineage (NCBI taxonomy): Eukaryota > Metazoa > Chordata > Mammalia > Rodentia > Cricetidae > Alexandromys > Alexandromys fortis. The sequence continues at coordinate 19,483,339 of NW_026067927.1, forward strand.
TAATTCAGCATGTTTTGCCAAACAACAAGGACAGCTTCATGCATAATCATAGTGAAATTATCATTTTAAAAATCGGATATTGATTCAACCATGTATCAATATGCTTCCATATTCCAGTGTTGCCCATTATCTATTTATCAACGTTTTCAGTTCCATCTCAAGGGCCCAATCTAAGTCACACAGTGCCTCCAGTTGCTCTGTCTTTCTCCTATGCTCTAATATGGCAGGGACTCATACCTTGTCTTTCAGAATGGGGACTGCTGTGAAGGAGGCATACTGGCTGCACTTCGGTCTTTTGAGATTGGCTAGCTCTTTTCTCATATTTTCATCCAATTTATGCACTTTGGGCAGGATGCTCCTCAAGTGGCATTTTATCCTTTTTAGTGGCTCCTATCAGCAAACACCTGCTGTCATCTAATCTTACTAATGAAGGGCAGTGCTTTGTTTATTTGGTGACAGTGCTCTACCACAGTCCTCCATTGGAAAGGCATTTTGTTCTTTTGGTTATCAATATGCGTTATCATGAGAAATAAGCACATACAAGTCCTTCCTGGGAGCAAACTATCACCTGATGCTTTTTAAAAAAAATCTTATTTTGCATACCAATCCCAGTTCCCTCTCCCTCTTGTCTTCCTGCTCCACCCATCTCCCCATCCTACCCCCATTACCCCCGTTCATTCCTCACTCCTCAGAGAGGATGAGGCCTCCCATGAGGAGTCAATAAAGTCTGTCACAACACTTGAGGCAGTACCAAGACCCTCCCCTGTGTATTTAGGTTGAGCAAGGTATCCATAGGGAATGAGCTCCAAAGAGGGTACCTTAACTGCCTTTCCACTGTAGTCAGATTGATGACTATCTTTAATTGTCATCATAGAACCTTTTTCTAGTAACTGATGGAAACATATGCAGAGATCCACAGCTAAGCACTGGGCAGAACTCCTGGAGTCCAGACAAAGAGAGGGAGGAGTGATATTATGAACAAAGGGGCCAAGCCCATGATGGGGGAAACCCATAAAAATAGCTGACCCAAGCAAAGGGGAGCTGACTCGGCCTCTGCACTGACAGCAGGGGAACCAGCATAAGGCCAAACTGGGCCCTATGAATGTGGGTGACAGTTGTGTGGCTTGGGCAGTTTGTGGGGTCACTAGCAGTGGAACCACTATCTATCACCTGATGCCTTCAATGTTCATTTTTAAGTCTTCATCGAACCAGTTATTTATTTCCACAGGACTCTCCAATGACAAGTCTGCTATAACCCTGCATTGCTGTATCTTGCATTTCCTAGAAAAAAAGGAGTTTTCTCGCTCTTGCTATTATAACCATCACAAGAGAAGAATTGTCATTGTTTGAGAATTTCACACATATATAATATGGTTTAATCAAGTCCACCTCCCCTATTTCCTCACCTTTAATTCTTCCCCTACCCCTCCCTCCATTTTCCTCTCTCAACTTCATGCTCCCTCTTTAATTCTTTCTCTTTTAACTTAATCCCAATGGTTCATTGGTCTTACACATTTTGATATTGTAGAACTTGTGACCTGTGACTTTTACAGTAAGAATGAGTTATACTGGCTGATAAACAGAGCTCAGGGCTAGGGCCTAGAGGAAGATCTGTGATAAACATAAGGATAGATTCTATTGGTGGAAAATGCAGAGTACATGTGGCCTCTACCATAGGGATGCATTCTACTCACTTGAGAAACAAAGCTCAGCTTCAGGGCCTAAACAATGCTCTGGGTATTGGGGGATTCAGGAAGGCTGGCTCACAGAATATCAAAAAGATCACCAGATTGATTACCCACTTTTCACTCTGGTATTCCAGGTAACGAGACATCATTCATTTCCTTCCATTGAAGAAAATAGGCCCTCGAGATTGACAGTCCTGATTTCTCCAGTACTAAGTCTAAGTTGTGCTTCCTCTACTAACCCTCAGGACTGGAAAAATGGTTCCACTGTTAAGAATTCCTACTCACAGAAGACCCAAGTTTTGTTTATACCCACTTTGGAACCAACACCCTCTTCTGACTTCTGGTAACGGCACTCAAGTGCATATGCAGACATATACACAATTAAAGATAAAAATAAAAATTTTAAGAAAAGAAAACCTTGGGGACTAGAGATATGGTTCCACATTTAAAGACAAATACTGTTCTTAGGACCTGAGTTCAGGTCTCAGCGCCCAAATTATAACCACCTGTACCACCAGATCCAGGGGCATCCCACCTCTCTGGGCTATGCAGGCATCTGCACATAGACACACCCACACACCTATACCTACTTACAAATGTATGTACCTAAAGACATACTTTCGAGTCTCTTAGACCTTTCTGCTTGTTCCTTTGCGCACTGTGACCACATCAAATAAATCTCCTTTCACAGCTTCTCACTACTATTTGCTTTTTAATTAGCATATCGGTGATGGGAAGTCAAGTCTACCTTTCTGGGTTTAAAGCTCTGATAATATTTTCACTTGGTGTGTTGACACTGAAATGAAGGAACTGCTCTGTGAAAGAGAGCAAGGAGTTCCCTGACGAGTCTTTTGTTTTGGATGGCTCACTTGTTTTTCCCATGAGAGCGATTTCACACATGAGAGAGATTGCTTTCTTTTTTTTAATCCTTTGATGTATTTATCTATTTTTGTTCATTTAATTTTACATACCAACCACAGTTTCCCCTCCCTCCTCGCTTCCTGTTCCCTCCCCCCACCTTCCTTGTACTCCCTCCCATCCTATCTCCATTCAGAAGGGGTAAGGTCTCCCTTGGGAATCAACAAAGCATGGCATATTAAGTTGAGGCAGAACCAAGCTCCCCCCACGCCATCCCTACATCAAGGCTCAACAAGGCATCCCACCATAGACAATAGATCCCAAAGAGTCAGCTCACGCTTTAGTGGGGCAGTGCTAGGACCCCCACAAAAGACCAAGCTATACAACTGCCACCCAAAAAACAGAGGGCCTAGGTTGGTCCCATGCCGACTCCTTAGCTGTCTCTCCAGAGTCTGTGAGCTCCCACAAGCTCAGGTCAGCTGTCTCTGTGAGTTTTTCTTTCACGATCTTGACTCCCACCCCTGCCTCGATTTCACACATTTCTGACAACATACTAGACTACAGCGAAGGTCTGTCTTGAGCCCTGCCATAATCCTGGCTAGCCTGGAATTTACTCCGTAGCCAAGAACTGCAAACTACTATTTCCTTCACCCCTAATTCTCAACTGCTGAAATTACAGGTGTCCAGCATCATGCCTGGTATTATTTTGACAAGTCTTTAGAACATGAGTCACAAACAGCTCTTGGATCTGATGCCAATTATATGGAAAATTTGACACAAGGATTTGTGCTCAGTACAACTGACTTCATAATCATCCCTGTAAAAATCCTTTCTAGATCTTGGTATTGATTTGATTGACACAAGATTTGCTATGAGTGCTGGCCTTGAAACAATTCTGTATCCTGGTAAGAAGAGGGAAGAAACAAGGAGTGACCGAGAATTCCGTGCCCGGATCTCTGTGCTTAGAAACACATCTTTCTGTTTCTGCATCTATATGTGGTAACTCGTAAAAGACGATGCCTTATTTAACTCAACCAGAGAGGCAATATGTTTCTATTTCCAGATTTGAGCAGTTGACCTTATATTTGAACATACATATGCAAAGAGAATGTTGATTGACTATATGCAAAAATCTATGCATATTTTAAATACTCCAAGTATTATAATAATCTGAATAATTCAAATATGTAGATATTTTAGATACTTTGCTATGTCACGATGCTTTGCAAAATTGTCTGATGAGTACAACTAGGTTATTATATAAGCTACCGCTAGTAGCTTATATGTCCTATGTTTTGCATGACTTTAGTTGCCCTTATTAGACCTTATATGAAACCATGATTTAGATTGAGTGCCTTTACCAGGTTCAACACACCAACATATAGGTTAACCCCGGTAAACTAATCTTTGCCGGGCTTTAGAAGGTCACATAGCCCATTAACTAATTAATCTGTAAGCTCTCTAAACCGTAATCAATTGACCAGCTCATGGGCTAAGCTGTAGCTCATTAACTTATTTTCTATCACTCTTCTGTTCCTCTCTAAATGCTGTTTGATTGTTTTAGAATTTGGGCGCTTAGAACCTGCTTTAGTTTTGAGGGATACCTGATTCACAGTCTACTTAGATATACCTCTCTGAATTTAATTAGTATCTAGCCTGGAGAGGTTAAGAGACCTGCTGCTTTCCCAGAGGATCAGAGTTCAGGTCCATCCAGCACCCATGTTGGATGGACTACAACTGCTTATAATTCCAATAAGGAGACTTTTAAATTTTATTATGAAGATGTAGGTCATTGGTATAATAAGCACTCTGTGTGTATCCTGGAGTTGTTGATTCTTTGCAACATAAACGACAATAGCAATTCCCCAAAGTCTAGATGCTGCATCTAAGGATCCTGGCCTTCAATCTCATCACCAGCAAATGATGTGCTGTGTCTTTTACTTTGTAAAAACCCACTTCTCACCCATCTGGAAAGTGGGGTGTATATTGGGAACATTGCATTTTGCTGAAAAGCAAAGCTTATCTGTTTTCATATCTCTTAAATACACACATCTAGGCTGCTCTGTTTGGTTTTCATCAATGAAGGTCGATGAAGACATTTTCTGAAATCAGCAGGGAAGATACTTAGTTGGTTATTTTTCTTGGTTTCTGTTTATTTGTTTGAGGATTTTTTTTCTTCTCGAAGATGATGGTTTGTAGTCTAAAAATATGTTTCATAGGAGCCATCTTTATTTAGCTTAGAAGCTCCAATAAAGACATATTGTCTGTGTGCAGTTTCAAACTGGTGATTCAGCATGGGGGCAAGCTGAATGAAAGAGCAAGAAATGAAGCAAATCCTGTTGAGAGAGAATGGGGACTTTAAGGACTCCAGTTATAAACACAGACCCCCCGCCAGCCCTTGATTGGCCATTCTGTGTGAAGGAGTGTTTGAAGGGAGCTGTTACCCCAGTCAAAGCCGGCCTTGAGGAAATAAAAGGGAAGGAGGAGATTAGATAGTTACTTGTTTTGGCAACATTTACCGTCTTAAGTTCCTCCCTGCATTAAGGTCCTTACAGAATAGGGAACAATGCGAAGAGAGGAGCCGGTCAAGTCTCAGAAGTGTGCATCAAATGTTAAATGTGCTCTGCAGAGGAACTGAAGCACCGGGAGATCACCTGGCATAGTGGGACAGCTGAAGGGCTGTGGCCGGGGTCTCCACCAAGGCAAGTGGCCACTAGAAAGCAGAGAGGTCCTTTGCTGTGACCACTCAAGTCACTGCAATGTCTCAGTCAAATACTCTACTCTGCATGAATGCGTTTTCTTTATTAAAGTGTTTGTGTTCCTCAGTCACTGGGATGACAATCTCTTTGTAACCCCAAGATAAAGATTAATTTGTAAATTTTAACCTGTTCATTGCAAAATGGAACAAAACGCAAATGAGTTTTCTTTTTCCAAAGGTAACATTCTGAGGTAACATTCCCTCCACTTATGGGCTGTTAGAGAACATTCGCACCCTGATAGCATCCGGACACTACAGTGCTCATGGCCAGAGCAAAAGTAACTGTCATCAGCCACATTTTTCTTGGGTATATTAAAACCAGGTATCAAAACCCTGGCTGATATACATGTACATGAGTAAATGGAAGAAGTGATATCTTCTAGAGAAGGGCTCCAGGGATAATGGTACACAAGATTATTGGTAATAATTTATTTTAAATTCAATAGTGATTTTTAAAATTTGTGATTCTTATTGTTTCACTTAATAGTGAAACCAAGGCCCCGGGTGTTTCATATGATGTCAAAACTCCATCATGTGCAAACACTGGTACTCAAAACTTGTCTAGAAGATGGAAAGGCAGGGGAATGTATCTTCTATTGAGGTCCTTTCCCGCTGCATCAGACAGCTGAGCATCAAAGACTTGGTTCTCATCTCTTATTAAATGAGTTGAACTGTCTGTTCACACAGGGATAGCTATCAGACTACTGTAGCCATTGTCCTCCCTCTCTTCCTCCCTCCTTCCTCCTCCTCTTTCCCACCCATTCTCCCTCCTTCCTTTCCTCCCTCCCTCTTCTTTCTCACCCGTTTTCCCTCCTTCCCTTCCTTCCTTCTATAAATGTGGTAGCAGTGGATGGAACCATAACTGACCCATGGCCAGAGGAGCACAGGGAAGAGCACAAACACAAAACTAAAAGGAGGAAAGGGACCGCAGTGTTCTGGATCACCAGAACTGAGGTCACCCCCACAGAAAGAAACAGAACACTCAAGGCCAGGAAATAGTTTCCACTCTGGCTTTAAATCCCACAGGTGCTCTTTGCTATAAAGACATTTTTTTTCCAAGCTGGTCATGGTGGTGCACTCCCTTAATTTCAGTACTCAAAGGCTAGGTAGTTGGATCTCTGAGTTCAAGGATAGCCTAGTTTACATAGATTTGTTTTAAATTGCATAGAGTTTGGCGGAATTGAGGTCCCCATATTTCTTGAACCAAATTTAAAAACTTCAAAATATTTCATTGATGAGTTCTATTTTCATTAAGTAAAACTCTATTTTAAAATAAGTAAAGTATCAAATTCATTATTGAATTCAGCTCATATCTTCTAGGCCTCTTTTGAAGGTCTGTTGATCTACAATCAACAAAAGGGGCAAACGTCTTTGTCCCCATGAAGCTTCCAATAAAGGAAACAGGAGATAAACTAAAAGAGGGAGTAAGGGCTAATGAGATGCCACGTGGGTTAAGGCGCTTGCTACGGCAAGCCTAGGAACCTGAGTTGGATCCTTAGACCCTCCTAAAGTGGAAGACAAGAACTGAGCCCACAAAGTCATCCTCCGGCCTCCACATCTGTGCTGTGGCAGAAGCATCTGCTCCACACACATCATGCACACACGTCTCTTAACTAAAAACAACTCCATTAGTCACAAGGACCAAGAAATTTGGTTCCTGGTGAATCCTCAGCGGTGGCTTCTGGGTTATTCACATTAAAGACATCAGAGGAAAAGCTGAAGCCATGGATTTGAACCCCGGTGGTGCCGTTTAGGTCAGTATGCGTGAGATGATTGCTCATCTCCACCGTGCTCGGGTTCCTTAGTAAAAATATAGTGGTGTTGGGTCAGCTGATATAGCCCAACGTTCAATGCTAGAGTTTCATTGCTTTCAGTTCAAGAGCAGGGATCAGGGTCAAGGCTCCGTGTGTTATCAAAACAGCAAATTCAAAAGCCATAAGATTCATTTTGAAATTAATACGTGACCATAATTATATGATTGTAGAGAGGGCAGGAGATTGACAGCCACCACACTTCAGTGCACTAAGTCCAGAAGAGCAGGACTTGGGTTCCAAAGACACTGTGGCTCCTGTGTTTGGAAACTACAGTCTGATTCCTTCTCTCCTGGCTTTCTCCTGGTGGCTGCTTTCTGGGCCATTTCTAGGAGACCTATTCCAGGGTTTGGCATGGAAGAGCCTCCTCCTAAGTCTTAGATAATCATCGGGTAAGGACACCCGCTCCCTCTTCTGGCCAAAAGGAGGGAATGCACACACATAATTGATGGTGTGAGGTCATACTTCTCCATGTCGTGTACACTTGTTATCATGCAGATTTTTAAAACTATTTTATCTACTATCTTCTGTCTGTCTGTCTATCATCTAGTTAGTGGGAGTGGGCACACTTTCATGTCTGTGGGAGCCTGCATGATAAGTGCTGTTTATCATCCCAGCACTTGGGAGGTGGAGGCAAGAGGACCACAATTGTAAGGACCACCTGAGTTATGTACAGAGACCTTGTCTCAATAATAACACTAACAGAACTCAAAAGAAATGTCAAGTGTGACGCTCTATACAGGTAGCTCTTGCTTTGGGGACCTTGAACTTAGAAGAGAATAACCCATTTGCAACTAAGTTCTTCCCTTGCCACAAAGCCCTCTGGGCATTGCCAGGGGGAGGAGATTAATGTTCTACTCCCTCTGGCCCTAGAGGTGCCCTGGGGAAAGCAGTGTTTCACCACCGTGCTGTACAGAATAATACTGGCCCTTCCTCAATAGTCAGGACAGAATAATTGATGATCTTGGCCTCTGCAGATCCTTGTGAGGCAGGAACTATTTTGAAATTCCTTATTAACAGAAATCTTGCCCTTGCGACGTGGGAGCTGCTTGGTGGGGAATGTCAGACTAGTTTCTGGGAAGAAGCTTTGCTGTGCCTGCTTCATTCTGCTGCTGAGGATGCTTGCATGGGATCTCTTAGGAGCTTGGCACATCTGTGTCTTTGATCCATCCTCCCCGCATCCTGGTGTCTTCCCTGTTTCCCAAGCATCCACCTCCTCTAGCCCACTGAGGATAGATCATTGCCATTCCTGAAAGCCTGCCTGTGTTTTGTGTGAGAAAATTATTCCAACTAATGATCTACAGGCAGGGAGATAAAAGATGATACTGACGTGTTTCGTGTGTTTTATATGGGATCTCATTCAAAATGCCTCAAGCCTATTTATTTTTCTGAATATTGCCACACATTGTATTAGCTTCATACTAGTGTTTAGGTGTTTAATTTCACTGAGAAGATAGCTATTTGCATGTGTGACACACACTATGAAGAAATTCAACATCGTTCCGATTGCCTTCTTACCTCTCTTAGAAAGATGAGACCGTGGTGTGTGTAGAATAATACATCAGTGTACCGAAGAGGGAAAAAAAAAAGCAGCCAGCGTTGTATTAGTCATTGATTTCTGCTTTACATTTCCTACTTTAATGCACTGACTCATGATTTAATGTACTTTTTAGTGAGTTTTCATTGGACTTCGCTTTCCAATATTTTTTCCTATAGACATTCAATTTCCATCTCAATTCCTTTCATTTTCTTTCTCTGTTCTCCGCTTATTATCATTCTGTAGTCTCAAAAAAGTCCCATGGAAGAGCTAGAAATCCAAGATCAGTTACTGAAATAATGGTCCCCGAGGCTGGGGTAACCTGACGCTGAGTTAGAATTCTACTGCTAAAGCTGTATTCCATTGGGCAAGTTAATTGATTCCTCTGTCGCTGTTTTTCTAGTTTGGAAAGGTATGCTTGTAAGACAGCACCTTACATGACCATTATTTGAGGGTTGCACGAATTACTAATACAGGAAACTCTCAGTTCATTTCCTGACGCATGGCCAAAGCTATGCTGGTACCAACAAACAAGGTTCATCATGTTTTCCTTTGACCTCATGTACTCCCTTCTCCTTGCATGTCTAGAAGTCTGTTGATGGCCAGAGCCCTAGGTTTTCTTCTTCTCTCTTTGAGAATGCATTAAACATTCTATCAACAAAAATAGAATTCAAAGACAAACTCTCGTGTTATCACAGGAGACAATGTATTTATCATGCTGTTAAAGATCCTCATCAGGTCTAGTCAAAATAAATGGCTTGGGAAATGGATTAGGAAAGCTATTTTCTTCCCACATATTTTATTGTTATTCGTGCTAACTATATTTGCGCTACAGCCGAGGAGATATAGCCCTTAGTGGTAAGTAATAATTAGAGGATCCAGGTGTTGGGATAAATTATGTTCATGCCTGCCTTAACCACATGGGTATATTCTGAGAAATGCATTATAAATGACTTTATCATTGAACAACCATTGTACCCACTGACACAAACTAAGATCACTACGACGTCACCAGGAGATGAAGTCTGATGGGACAATGATTATCTATGATGTTGTCCACTGTGAACCAAAACACCATTATACGGTGACTCAGAGTATTTGCCGACATCATTTTAGGGATAAACAGGGATGAACTGCTTCTACATTATCTCATCTATTATGAGATGTTTGTAAGTCAGTGTTCTAGAAGTGATATTAAATAAGACTTGTCATATCAGTGTGAACATCTAGCACCATGCATATTAGTGACTTTTCTTGGTGTTACCACAAATCCCCTGTAAAATATCTTAAAGAAGGGTTAACCTTGCCTCCTAGTGTTATTCCACCATGGTGGGGAAGGCATGGTGGCAAGAGGCTGAGGCGACTGGTCATGCCACATCTGCAGTTAGGACGTGGAAGGAGATGAACATTATTGAGCCCTCCTTCTCTTTTTTATTCACTCTGGGGCGCCAGTCCATGGCAGAGTGGCATCCACATTTACTGTGTGCCTTTCTTCTTTAATCAGACCTCTCTGAAAATATCCTCACAGACACACCCAGAGATGTGTTCTCTAGGTGATTCTGTATTCAGTCAAGTTGTCAATGAAAATGAACCCTCATACTGGGGAAGTGGAGAAAGAATGAGCTGCTGTATCAAATGGGTGACTATACCATTCCCTCTGAGTTTTGACAGTGTATTACAAAGATTAAACTACATCCTTACTACTGAAACTCACATCAGAACATGCTACATGTACGTAGTAGTACTTCTGAAACATCAGCCACTTCCCAGCTCCCATACAGAAAGAGGACAGGCTAATCATTTGTAAGAATAATATTGATTGAATTGGATGTTTTCTCATTCTGTAATAGCCTCCCATGGAGAAGTATAGATGTCTTTTTCCAGTTTCTAGTGTAAGTCCTGAGTAGTTTGAAAAGCTGCCTGAGATGGTTATATGTCTGGTGATGCCATAGCGACTTCAACAGAGGAAGGGTTGGAAAAGAAAAGTATAGAGACCATCTAGATCATCCCCGGGAAGGAATCAGTATGGAGCACTGATTTGAGCAAACACCATCTAGTTTGACTAATGTTTGCTACTTTAAAGATTCCACCCAATATCAGAGGCATGGGAAAGAGCTATCAATCTTCAGGTCACCTGGGGTTTGGTTGATCAAGGCAGGGTTTGGTGGAACAGCTTTCCTTCCAGCCTTAGCAGATGGGGAATCTCTGCTTCACCTACCTCCCATCCTTCTTGGATGGTGACCACTATGGCATCCTCTTCTCATAGTGAAAGCAAGACCCAGAAGAAGACATGTGGAAATACACAAAGCCTCTGACAGTCTGCACTTGAGTCTGCTCAGTCCCCTTCTGTCTACGCATCATAGATCAAAGCAAGCACTTCGGCCCAGCTGTTCCACCAAGGCTTGAGTGTCTGTTGCCTGCCCTGACTCTCAGAATCCCAGCTGTTGCAATCCAGCTTGCCCATATTACCTAATGAAGTTCAATGAAATGGCCTGGAAACCACTGTGAAGCACGACTCTAAAACAAACCAACCTTTATCTTTGCCCTAAAATGACTTGAGCATGCAGATGCTCATCCTATAGTCTAGGCATGCATGCTCCAAGGGCTCCCTTGTTGCTTCCTTATCTTTCCTGATGTCTTGAATATGTAGGGTGTCCAGAAAGTTGAGCCCTTATCGTTAATCAAGGATCCTTGTATGGATGTAGTCACCCAAACAGCGTTAAGTTGTAAAGAAGATGCCCTGTGTTGTATTTGGTCTAACTCTAAAATAAAAGGTTACTGGCAACTTTACCACTGTGGCTCAGTGTGGATTTATCTTTGCCAGAATGTTTCCAAATCGTTAAATATCCACAGTCACAAAATGGAACTCATTTCAAGGATTATATTTCTGTTCCCTCATCTCTGATTTTTTTTTCATTCTAGTTATCAGGATTAAAGGGATGGCACATGCTATCCACGTTCTACAAGTGTAAATATAAATGAAACCTCATGAAGTTTATCATGGCTCATTGAACCACAAGTAAATGGCCTTTCTTTTTTGGTATTATAACAAATTAATTGTCCGTCATTTTCCTCAAATAGATTCTGTATTTTAATTCAAGGGTGATTTCCCCCCCCCCTGAATATTAGTGCCTTGTTGCTCACAAAATTCACTGTGAGTAAAGTGGTACTCTTCCATGTCGTTGGTGCGTTGATGGATCTCCCAGCCACACTGGACTTTAACCACTCATGTCCTGTCTATGGCTCCCTTCTCTCTGGCATTGCCTTGGGTACACGGAGTTGCCTCTTGCACGATGCTAACTGTCCTTGTGTTCATTACAATATGGCTTTACTGTGTGTTCACAAACAGACAGTTTGCAGAACATAATTGGGGCCAATTAAATTTACAACATATTGATCTGTTGAGCAAATATTCTGGCTGTATTTCCTGTTCTTGGCTTTAACTCTAAATGGCACCATGGTCACAAGCAATTGATAAAGATTGGTAACCAAGGGTTAAGTTTGCTCAAGGCTTAGGACTTAACCAAAGTGCTAGCTGTATGGAAAGATTTGGGCTAAAGTGGGAGAGAGAGGAAGAAAACAATGAAGATAAGTTATATCTTTGGGATCAACTGTAGCAGAAGTTATTGTTCGCCACATTTTCCTACTCTGAGCTCTTAACAAGCATGGTGGCCATGTAAGGTTTAGGAAAAGCCAGCCTACATGGAGCTAATGTCATGTGAGGAATAAGAGCTCAGTGGAGAACATTACAAGAGGATATATTTTCTCCAGACATGATCTTGAGAAACTTATACTCCTTGTTAAAAGTGTTGACTTCTCAAAGCTTGAGAAGTCATCTATAAAGTTTTCTCTTGGTGAATGATTTTTTTTGAAAGAACATGGTGAGTTCATAAATAACCTACCATATAATGGCTAGTATTGATTACCAGCTTACAGGCTCTGGAACTGCCTGGAAGTCAAGTCACTAGACATCCAGATGAAGTTAGCCTCTGGGGACATCTCTGAGGATTATCGCTGATTGGGTTGAGGTGGGAAGAGCCACACTAACAGATAGCAACCCCCTCTGGGCTTGGACCTTGAGATGAATAAATAGGGGACACTAAATTGAACGCTTACAGTCATTCTTCTCTGCTTCCTGGCTGCAGATGCAATGCACTATGCAAAACATCCCTGTCATGATGGACCGTATCCTTGACTGTGAGCCAGCATAAACTCTTTGTCTTAAGTTGTAGATTCTGTCCGGATGTTCTGTCATGGCAACAGGAAAAGTAGCTAAGACATATCTGACAAGAGTATATAAAAGGTCAGGCCCCTTGCCACTAGAGTGGACAGCTACGGCATGGTGGTTCAAACTACAAGAATGCAACTGTGATTGAGTTACACAAGGCTTTCTTCTGCATGCTAGCTATATTAGGGATTTACTTAGAAGGTGCAAATGGAATATAGGAAGTTTCACTTGCCTAACTTTCTTCAATATTAATACTGAACCTGCCACACTTGTCAAATCTAAGAATCAATATTGGCGTGACTCTCTTAGATTTCTTGGATTTCACCAAGTTGTAGGTGAGTACCCTCTCTTTATTCTGTGATTCTCCCATGGCCCATCACCTGTGGTTGGTAATGCCTCCTTTGGCTCCTCTTGGTTCACAGACTCTTCTTGTTTGTACTGATATTGGCAGTTTTGAAGAGGGTTGATTAGAAATTTCTAGATTATCTCCTTCAGGCTTTCTCCTGCAGTCTTATGATTGGACTCAGCTTATGGGTTTGGAGGTGGCCTTCGCTGTGTTGTCTCAAGGGACACATGCCACCAAGGAGACTTTCAATGCCAGGGTTAATTCTCTTCACTGCTGGGTTTCTACTCTGTACTTTTTTTTTTTCCTATTCTTCCTCTTTTGTATTCTGTTCTTAGGAAACTAATAATTCAACCCATCTATAGTCAGTATCTGGAGAATTGAATTTTACCATATGAGAAGGATACAGGGACACATAATAGTTGCAATTCTCCTTTGAAGAGGATTTGTCTCTTCGTACGCATTCATTAGTTCTTATTGATTCCAATGTTTTATTCTTGGAATTATAATAAAATACTGTCACGAGTTACTTTGTCACTTGGAATTATTTTCCAGCTTTGGCCTCTGGGAGCCTGTTCAAGTTGGCTTCTCCGTCCTTTTGACATGGCTTGTTTCATTTTCTTCAGCAATCCTTTCCTACGAGATGCTCTGGGCTTCTCTTCTGTTTCCCGTCTTAGCCCCAGCATTTCACATCTCTCCAAGGAGCCATAAGGCCTAGTTTGAAATGTGTTCAAGAAAATAGAATGTGCCAAACATGAGGTTCTATTTCACAGAACTGAACTGATTTTAGGCTGTGTTTCTGGGAAAATAGTTATGGCCCAGGCAAATATCACATTCTGACATATACTTTGCTTTCTGGGGTATCCTTTGCTTTCCTTGTTCTCAGTGTGACTTTTTTTTTTCCTAAGTCTTTAACACATACGGTTATCATGAGTGCTTATGCTGCCCAACAGTAACCACGCACACTGTGGAAATCTGTACAAAAATGAGTATTTTTTTAAATGTTGTCTTATTTTTAATTATGTGTCTGTGTTGGAGCTTGTGTCTGTACGCAGTGCCTGTGGAGGCAAGAAGAGGATGTCAGATCCCCCGGGGAGTTGGAAGTTATAGGTAATTGTGAGCCACCCAATACAGTGCTGGACACCGAATGTGGGACCTCTGCAAGCACAGTCTGTGGTCTGAACTGCTGATCCATCTCTCCAGCCCCTCACGATGTGAATCTTGTTTTATTGGTATTAGTGGTCATTTCTTGGTCCTTGTCATCAGTAGCTGAGCAGTTCAAACTGAGAAGGATGTGTCATCTTAAAGGGTTCATTTGGTGGGAAACAGTTGCTCGAGTCCATAAGAACTGAGCAGAGGGGGGATGGGAGGGATTGACCCTTAAGAGTGTCTTCCCTGACACTTGGTGTCCCTCGCATCAATGTTGTTGTGAGGGTTCTTCCATGCACAGAGAAGGCTGGAACAAATTTGTCTATAGGTTTGGATTCATGATAACAATTTGATTGTACATTTAGAAAGTTGCTAATTGAAAAGTTATGTATTAGGAGGTCATAATTTCAATGGCTTTGTCTTTATACAGATCCTAATGTAAAAATTAATGAATATTAAAGATAACTTTAACAATAAAAAAACCACAGTTTAAGACTCTTCCACCTGTTCTTTGTCCTCTTGGCAGGTATTTATTATTTCATTGTCACAGGAACACACTTTGGAATACATTATGTAAACGGGGAAACTGATAACTTGTTGAGAATCTTTGGACTAGAGAACGTTTTGTGAATATAGCCATTTGAAATCCTCAAATGCTTGACACGATCATCACACGCATACGGTGATTTATTTCCGAACCAGGCACTATTTATCTGGAAATGGACTCATCTCCAGCATGCCTCCCAATTTAATTAATTTCCTGAAGACGCAACTTTATGGCGTTATCATTATGGATGCGGTGAAAATGCTTCGGTTAAATTAAAAGAAGTCAAAATGCAAAGCTTAATTAGCAGAATATATTTACTAGTAAGAAATAATTAAATATTCCCTAATCAATTAAAATAAATTCCGCAGTATCCTGCTCCTTTCAGAGTTGACTCCATTCTCTTCTCTTCCACAAACACATCAACTCCTTGTTTTATTCTCTGTGAGTCCCTGCTCTTGGCTCTCTGCCTACTCATTCCCCGTGTCCTTTGTTAATTTCTTCCATTCTCATGACCTTTTCATTATGGTTTGTCAAAGGTTCTGAGATCAGTGTTCCTCTACTTCCATATATTCCGCTGGAGAATTTATTCAGTCATGGCTTTAAATGTCACCTTTGTATATTCCATCTTCTTGCAATAGAACACCCTTACCGTCAACTTCATATGCATCTTCTCCCCTGGGTCTAGACCACAGGGCATCTCAAGTTTCTGTGCCAGTCATACCATCATCTTCTTAGGCCATGAAATCAGCAACCTTCACCAAACTTTAGATGTTATCTGCAGTTCTTTGCCAATGACCTATTTATATGATTTTGTATTTGTCTTTGGCCTTTGGCATCTGATTCCTTTCAACATTGTACAATGCTTTTGAGATCAACTCATACTGCTGCATGCACCAGCAATTGCTAGCTTTTGGTTGCTGAAAAGTATTTCATGGAATAAGTAGATACCATGTGCTTGTTCATTCAGTGGATAAGCATAGCATTTAGACTCTTCCGTTTGGGGGCTATTAGCAGTGATGTTATCATAAACATTTGCCTGAAAGTCATTGTATAGAAATAACTTTTTATTTTACTGGAGTATATTCTTATGAGTAGCGTTCCTAAATCGCATAATAAAGACAACTTTAATTTTGTGTGTATAGAGGTATGTGTGCACATGCAGATGCGTGTGCGTGTGACTAGTGACTATATGGATACATGACGTTGTCAGAGGACAGCCTCCAGTGTTGGTCCTCAGGCATAGTACTCTTATTTTTTTTTAAATAGAGTCTCTTACTATCCTAGATCTCACTTAGTGGACTGGCCTGGCTTACTAGGGAGCCCTAGGAACCCTTGTGTTTTCATTTCCTCAGGAATGAACTTATAAACGTTTACTACTGCACTCAATTTTTTATTTATGACATCTGGGTGCTAAAGTCAGGTCTCCATCCTTGCAAGGCAAGCACATTAGCTACAGGTGTTTCTCAGCCCCACTTAAACATTTTATAAAAGAGCATCCAAACCTTTTTCCGAAGTGACTAAACTGTTACACATCCCACCAGCATTGTAGGAGGTTTTTCATTTTTTTCTTAGTCTTTGCCAACACTTATTTTTGTCTGATTCCAGACAATTTGCATCAAACATTCCAGATCAGCACCATTCTAGTGCAAGCCATGAATTTACACACCAAGTGAATGTGCGGGCCATGTGATGATTTCCTTCTATGGAGTCAATGACAGAGAAGAGAAAAAGTCATGACGTAAAGAGATAAAGGGAAATTACAACTCACTAGGCTGTAAAGGAAAACAACCACTTCCCAGCATTGTAGGATAACGAAATGTCTCTCATCCCGAGGGTTTCGCTGGTGGAATAAAGTGAAATTAGCCTGTCTCATGGTTGCAGGCAAATGAAGAGTCATGGGACCTGACATCACCTGGTATCTCTTCACTGTGTTACATCATATGTAGGTATAGAATTGCCATTGCACAGAGGAAGTAGGTATAAGACTAAACATGTTGGGGTTAGAGAGATGATGCAAAAGTTAAAGCACCAGTGGCTCTTTCAGAGGACCCAAGTTCAGTCCAAGTTCCCACCACCTGCATGGTGGCTCACAACCATCTATAACTCCAGTTCCAGGGAATCCAGCACCCTCTTCTGCACACCATGGGCACCTCACATGCATAGTATACACAGGCATGCAGGTTAAAGCCCTCATACATATAAAATAAAAATGAATCCCTCTTTTTAGAGAGATTAAATATGTGAAGCCAACAACACAAAATAACACTAAAATTAACACAATCAGCCATGGAAAAATACAGTCCCCAAAGGGATAGAACTCAGAATATTTATGAAATCAGTAAGAAAAGTATTAAAATGAAATAGCAAGTCATTAACATAGAGTCGGGATAAAATTTCAAAATTGTTATTAAAACGCTATAAGAAATCATCATAATAAAATTAATTGTAATCCCTGCACTTGGCACATTCATAACATCCCTGACCTCCTGTCATTGTAAGTGCAAATTACCTTCCTAAATTGTCTAAGCGGACAGTCACTAGTTACCAGCTAATGAACTAATTGATGCATGTTATAGTTGGAGTTAATCATTAGCTTGGATTTGAATCGGGGTCAGCTGGTATCCTGTAAGAATTAATAAGTCCCTAATTAATTTTTATCTCAACATTTGAAACTCAGAGATATATCTGATGAAAAATTAAGATGCTGAGCAGGTGCCAAGCCTTTCCAGGTGATCTGGAGGTCTTCATTTTTTCAACTGACAATAAAAATCCAAAGATTCTTCAGCGTTATCGGGAGATACAATATGTGCACTGCATATTAACTGAAACGTTACGTTGCACATTGCCGGTGGAGAGGCTGAGAGAAGGTGGAAGTCCATCTCCTGGGTGTAATGCTGTGTCCACGCAAAGCTGAAAAGTGGGGTGTGTGAATACAACTTAATACATCATATTTGGCAGAGGTTAATTAAAGAGATTAATAATATCTCCTTTCACCTTCATGTTGAAAAGACAACAAAATGTGTGCCCCATCCTTTTTACATCATTTCCTGTGTGTTTCTCTGCCTGCACAGTTTCTCATCTTGCCTCCCTAATACACACTTGTATTGTAGAATATCAATGTAACATTTTCTGAGGGCTTCCACATTATAAAAAGCAAACGCCAATAATATATTCATAGATTTTTGTTACTAGAATCAACCGACACACTCATTAATCATGTCTCTAATGTCCCATAGAAAATAATTATAATTATTCAAGAAATTGTTACAGTATGCAGATAGCTCCATGTCCACTGAATGCCAATGTGATATTTCCAAGAACCCAAATGGTGTCTTTTGTAACCGTGGTTTCTAATCCTCTTTAACGAGTACATACTCTGCTCTTGGGTACCAGGTTAAGCACTTTACACTGATTAAATCCTTCCTACCACATTATAAATGGTTCCATTTAAGTTTTGCTTTGTAAAAATAATTGAAGCAGTAGGAACTTGACTGGCGCTATGAAATACAAAGATGGCTAAGCTCCAGAAATCCACACCTAGAGATAAATAAGGACTGAATCTACTTCAATCTCCTGGCTACACTTCCATCACTCAGGGACTGGAATCTATCTGTAAACATTTCATCTAGCCTGCTTTCTGTAAGCCCACACATTTCCTGAGGACTTCTGTAGGAATCTTCAATATTGACCAATGTATTTGCAACAGAAGATACTCTGAGACTGACTGGTGTCTATACATCCAAGCAGAACACCAATTCCCAACTCATTCCCAGCAGTAAAAAATAGATGTCACTGTCACGTGGTTCTAGCCTGTTCTCTATGATGCTACCAGTGTCTAGATGGGAGATGGCTGGCTAAGCTTCATGTATGCACATGCTACATGTGGTTACCAGGGGCTCATGCAGTTGATCAACTTTGCATGCATCTTTCTGTTTTGCCAGCTAAGAAAGAGAGGGGAAAAAATCCTATAAATCTTCATTAAAATAAAGATGTTAGGGTTATAGAGTCTAGAATAATACTATATAGCAACACCATTTTGGATTAATTTGTTTGATTTGGGGGATTTTTTTTTCGAGACAGGGTTTCTTTGTAGTTTGGGAACCTGTCCAGGAAATAGCTCTCATAGACCAGGCTAGCCTTGAATTCACAGAGATCTGCTTGCCTCTGCCTCGTGAGTGCTGGGATTAAAGGCATGTGCCACCATCACCTGGAATTGGGGGTGGGGGTTTGATCCAAAGAATTGCCCTGTTGAAAGTAGACAGCGACTTTCCATCTTTTGTCTCCTTTGAAGCCCATCCAATATGTAGAGGGAAACCCATTTTTAGGACCCTTTCCTGCGTCAGGAAGCTGAAATGCCACCTCTGGATAAAACCATGCTCACTAGAACTAAACAACAAAAATCACGGAATAGTTTGACTCAGGAGCTGCATTTAGAGATTGGTCCTTCTGCCCTTCCAAAATCTAGGTTGCTACCTTTCTCTTAATCAGATTTCAGAGGCAGAAATGTGTCCACCTCTTTCTTTCAGCCCCAGCTTTACATCTTAACTCCCACTGTTGAGAAGAAAGAAGTAAGCAGTCAGTCAACAAGAAAGGCTCTTGCTGGGACATCCAGAGTCAACCTCACCCTCTGTGAGCTGAGGCTGTGCCTCGGCAACAACAAGCCCCTCTTTCCCTGATACAGCAGAGGGTAGTCTGTCATTGGGCTTCCTGTCATTCCAAGTCATGTGCAGTTGTAAGACACAGTGATTTGTGTTTTTTAAAGTGAAAACATATAGACCAGAACAGAAAATTATGAAGTACATATGAATGAAACCTATTAATAATGCCAGAACTATGGGAGCATGGTTAGATTGTTTTTGTTGACCTTTTTGAAATAGATACCTGTGATAGTTGCCTATTTTTAATTAAAAATGTGATTAGAAAAACAAAAACTAAAAAGAAGTCTGAGGATATGGCTCAGGAGTTAAGCTCTTCCAGGACTTGATCCTCAGAAACCTATGGTACTGCCAGGTGGGCATGGTAGCTGCCTGTAGCCACAGCCTTGGAATGCAGAAGGGCAGAATCCCCAGAGCATGCTGGTTAATAAGAGTAGGAAGCTCGGGGCTTGACTGCGAGAGCCTGCTTAAATAAGTAGAATATTAACAAGGATGGTTCCTGACCTTGACCCCAGACTTTCCTATGCCCCCCCACATATATATTATAACTCATTAATGTGTGCCATCCACATGCAAAACTTGTGTATATATGCATATGCATACACACACATACTAGAACTCATACATGTGTGCCCACGCACATGAAAACCATACACATACATATGTACATATATATGCATGTGTAACATTTACATATGTGTGTCCATATACACAACAAGTATGTGCACAAACACACAAAAAAAAAATAGAAAAAGAACTAGGGATAGGCACATGCCCATCACATGATTTCATTCCAGAAAACCTCCATAAATCTTGGAGACCCAAGTTCGCCTGAGACTGTAGAGAGAGCTCTGACAGCCAAAGCCATCGGCCCACTTTGCAATGACTAAGAGATGAACATCTCACCATAGACTCCAGAGTACTGTTATTTTACAAACACTTTACTCACGAAGCCGATTTGGTAAGTACCAAGAAAAATGTCTGCTTTTCGAGGGAAAGCAATGGAAGTGAGCTCTGGGTGCCGTTATTCAACGCTCTCCAGTTATCGTTATCATACGCCCCAAACCAATTAGGTCAAAAAATATTTGAGCTGCTTTCAAAGCATGACACAATTAGGGCCTCTCATTTGCATGTGAACATTTTTTCACAGAACAGAGATGCTTCCAAGAAATTATGGCTTGAGGAGAAGGTGACTAGATAGAGAGATACATTGATATGGGACATGGGCATCTGGTTATATGGGTCTATTGAGGAGTCTAGATAGAATGCCCACTCATTATATGTAGACAATATATATAATAAGAGACAATGAAGAATATAAGCTCCCACTGTCTTTTGGTTTTAGATAAATGTGTTGTGGGAGATAGGTGTTCCCTATGGCTTGTTTTCCTTAGAACAAACTCTTTAAATGTGCTGCCAACATTCACAAAGGCTTCCTTTGTGGCGGTGGCTGGTGTAAGTGAAGGACAATGATTAAAGATCCATTCTCGGGCCTGAGAGATGGCTCAGAAGAGAGGTCGGGGGCAGGCGGACAGTTTGCCGTACAAACCTGCCAACGTGAGTTTGAAACCTAGCACTCCCAAGATGGAAGGTGAGAACTGACTCCCAAAAGTTCTTCTCTCACCCCCATGTGCATGTGTCCTGGAGGTGAGTACACACACACACACTGTATACGTGCAAAACATGTACACAGCAATAATAAACAAAATCGTAAGTAGGAGCTATTGTGGCTGGAGAGATGGCTTGGTTGGTAAAAGCACTTGCTGTACTAATACGGCAAGCTGGGTTTGAATCTCAGCACCGTGTAGAATGCTGGGAATGACGACACTGGGGCTGGACTGTAATTCCAACCCTGCGGGAGGCAGAGACAGGAGAGGCACTGGGACTTTCTGGCTGTCAACACTGCTAGAGGTTCAGTGAGAGTTGCCAGTTGAATAATAAGACAGAAGTGTGGCTCTTTAACCACTGTGATACATCTGCTGTGAAAGTCAGTGTGAGAAGGGGTCAGCCCTGCCCATCTTTCTTACAGAAATGAGCCTTGTGTGTCTTGTGTTTACTTCACCCTCAGGCAGCTAGTACTCTCTCAGAAAAAGTGAGCAGTCTTCATTAAATATAAGGGTACACACATGACTATTGATTAAGAACCAAACAGAGAAGGGGGGCAGATGATTGGCGTGGAGTTATACTGTTTTAGGCTAGTTATAATAAATAAAGCAATGGCACATCTAGTCTGTTTGTTGTAAAGTGTCACTATCAAAAGTTAGCTTTCTTCAATACTTTTTTTTTTTTTTTTGAGACAGGATTACTCTGTTGTAGCCTTGGCTGTTCTGGAACTCACTCTGTAGATCAGGCTGGTTTCAAACTCACAGATATCCACCTGCCTCTGCCTCCTGAGTGCTGGGATTAAAGGCAAGAACCACCACCACCCAGCTTCCCAATTTTCTTTTTTTTTTTTTCTTTTTCTTTTTTTTTATTGAGAATAAGAAAAAAAAGTTTCCGCCTCCTCCCAGCCTCCCATTTCCCTCCCCCTCCCCCCAATCTTCTCCCCCTCCCCCCTCTCTTCTCCCCCTCCCCCCACTCCTCTCACCCCCCCT
>NW_026067927.1:19505878-19557853 GCF_014885135.2 Alexandromys fortis
TCTCACACCTGTCAGAATGGCTAAAATCAAAAGCACCGATGATAGCCTTTGCTGGAGAGGCTGTGGAGGAAGGGGTACCCTCATCCATTGCTGGTGGGAATGCAATCTTGTGCAACCACTTTGGAAATCAGTGTTTCGGTTTCTCAGGAAATTCGGGATCAACCTACCCCTGGACCCAGCAATACCACTCTTGGGAATATACCCAAGAGATGCCCTATCATATGACAAAAGCATTTGTTCAACTATGTTCATAGCAGCATTATTTGTAATAGCCAGAACCTGGAAACAACCTAGATGCCCAATTTTCTTGACAGTAGTTGGATACGAATTCTGGGCGCAGTCGGGGAATGTTATAAAAAAACTATGCTGCTTTCTTACTCTTGACTTACTTTAAGTCGAGCTATGTTGGACTAACATGCTAACTCACTTGTTCCAAGCCTTTTAAAGTACCTGTTACAAAATGTAAAAGGAAAATTTCACATAAAGATCCAAACATTTCTCCTATCTAAACCCCGTGCCTTGTCATCTAGAATGAGCTCTACTGGTGCTCGTGTGAAAACCAAGTACTGAGTTTCTATGCGGTTGGTTGGAGGATGCTTATGCAATAATTTCAGAGTCACTTCACTGCCAAAGAACCCAGTGTCTGTAGGGGTCCACACGGCAAACAAATCTGCCCTTCGCATTTTATGAACTAAGTTCTGCTCAGGATCTGAAGTGAGGTGGGACGAGCCAAAGGGTTCCTTTAATTTGAACGCTAATTTGAACGCTTTTCTCTGTCTGATCCCTAACACCCAAACATCACAGCTCACAAACAATGAACACACATGTCTATTTCTCTGTTTCTCTGATATTTCTCCTCACTGTAACTTTCTCCTCCTCCTCCTCTTCTTCCTTTTTTGGTCTGTAGAGGCTAAAATCAGAGTAAGGAGAGAGGTAAGAGCTAATCAGTAACTCTCAGTACCAGTTCTGGAACACACATATCTATAGATATAGATATGGATATGAATATGGATGATGTAGAGAGAGTTGTTTGTTTTTAAAAAATAATTTTACTTTTAAAATTACTCTTAAAATACAGATTAAAGGCATCACAATTTGAGATGTGGGTATCCATTTATTGTCTCTGTCCTCTACCACATCACAAATTATTAAAAGGAAGATGTCTTCTTTTCTGGAAAGGATGTGACAGTCGAGATTGGAGAGATGGTTCAGCAGTGACGAGCAGGTCCTGCTCTTGCAAAGGACCCAGATTCAGTTCCCAGCACCCACGTGACAACTCACAACTATCTGTAAATCCAGTTCAAGCAAAATCTGATCTTTCCAGGTACCTGCACCCATGTACACACACTCATTTTATGTACACACACTCATTTCATGTACACACACTCATGTATACACACTCTTGCACACACACTCATTTCATGTACACACTCATGTACACACACTCATTTCATGTACACACACTCTTGCACACACACACTCATTTCATGTACACACACTCCTTCCCTCTACACCCACATATACATAACTAAAAATGAAATCCTTAAAAAAATAGAACTTGTTTTCAACTGCGCCCTGAATACATGTAAGATAATGAGCACCTGATAAAATACAGAAGAAAGCAGAAATCTTGTATTTATTTATATATAAGTAATACACATTTTTTGAAGCATGGTTTCTCTATGTAGCCCTGGCTGTCCTGGAACTCTCTCTACATAGATCAAGCTAGACTGGAAGTCATGAATATTCTCTTGTCTCTGCCTTCTAAGTGCTGGAATTAAGGGGGTGAGCCACCACTGCCTGGGCACATAATTTTGTTTTAAGTAGTGAAATAAGCCTTCATGTGTTAAAAACTAAGATACTCCAATCTCTTAGGAAACATTTGAAAAAAAAATCCCCCTTTATTTTAAGAACAAAACAAGCCATTTCATCTTTCCACCTTAATTTCAAAAGGGCCCCCATTTCATTAGTTCTGTCTGGGGTGTTCTATTTTTGGTGCTGTGATGAGAGCTATTTCACATCTCTGAGAAGTGATAGTGCAGAAATAACGGGATCTCTGCACCCCAGATAATTTAAAATGGAAATCTATGTGGCGGTTCAGGGAGTGATAAAGAGACGCCATATGCACGACACAGTCTCCCGAGCCCTGGCAAACTTTTCGGAGTCTTACAAAGCCCCAAAAGTAGATTTTTTTTTTCATAAAGCTGTGATCTGGTCCTATTCTATCTAATTTTATAAATGGACCATGTTGAGGGGCCCATGAACCAGCATGGATCAACTGGATTTGACAGTTCTGTGTACTCCTGACGGGATGGTTTTTGATAAACTACTTCATCTGCCAGAAAGCTAATGTCTCACTTGTTTCAAGTACATCCCCACAGCGAGGAGACATAAGGGTGAGCCTCTCTAATGGCTTCAGACAGCTTCATTACCCTGGTGACTGTTCCAGAATCCTTGTCAGCAGCAATTATCAATGTCACAGTTGGCATCACCGCCGAAGATACAGGGAGACCTGAGAGACTCCAAAATGCTGCTGCTGAGGACTGGGGTGCTTAAGTCAGCATAGTTTAGCATCCTCTTGGGTTTCCAAGCGAAAGGATTAGAGCTGTCAGGTGGGAATGGAGGCATAAGCAGAGGACTATGTGAAAGTTTATGATCATATGTGTTGATGGTTTCCCTCTTTTGCAGTACGCCATGTCTAAACTGCAGGCTCATTCTAAGTCACTCATTGCTCTGAGCTATGCTCCAATTTCTTGACAGTGTGGTGCCTTGAATCTGAACCTCCAGTCAGTTCCATTCTATCTTGCCACCAATCTACCTTCCCACACATGTGTATAACTCCCCAGAGCATAAACTCAATGTTAAATGCATTATAAACCCATATTTCTTCCAAAAGTATATTGTAAGCCATCGACTTGCTAATTTTCCATGAAGATGGGATTCTAGTATAATCTAGTGTGTAGTAAAATATTGAACAAGTGACGCTCAACAATTTTAACACTGAATATGTAAATCAATTGTCAAATATTGAAAAGTTCAATAATATCTCTGAAGGCCTTTTGCCTTAGGAAGCGTAGAGCGTTCCTGTAACAATCCCACAGTGATCTCCTAAACCAACCTGGTGGGATTAAGAATAAAAAAGGCAAAGCAGTGCTTTGAATATTAACTTGTGGCTCACTGTATGCAAAAAGAAGTGGCTACAATGAATATGAGAATATTAAAACCTGAGACGTCTAGAGTGTGCATAATGAATTAGATCCAACACTTTTCAAAGCCACATCATGTTAGCCACACATGTCTTCAATTATACAGTGGTCTACAAGGAATGTGCTTTCTCTCCCGCATACAAATTCACTTTAGGTTCTTGTCCTTTGGTTGAGAAACCCAACCTATGAAGATACTCAGCTCTACATGAAGAGCTACTAAGTAGGCAACACAGCTCTGGGCACCACAATAAAAGGGAGCTGTTATAAGAAGAACTGGCGAAAGATGGCCCAAGAGATCTTACTCCCGTACACTGAGCATAAGGGACACAGAACTGAAAATCATGGGGAGGACCAAGGCAAGCATGATTATCATGTTCTCATTCCTTTTGTGATGTAAGCAGTGCTCACTTATGAACACCAAAGAGGATCTCCATTGGCTGTCAGAGACAAAAGCTTATCCCTCATACATTCCATGCTCACCCATATTTTCCTTACTCTCTGTGCTAGCCAGTAACTACCAAATATGACATTTAATTGAGGAAAAGACCAGTAGGACATGAAGATTCCAGATTTCACAGTGACTGTAAACTTCTTGGTAGATTTGAATTCTTCTCTCTCTCTCTCTCTCTCTCTCTCCCTCTCTCTCTCCCTTCCTCCCTCCTTCCCTCCCTCTTTTTCTCTCTCCCTCCCTCCCTTCCTCCCTCTGTTTGTGTGTATGTGTCTGTCTGTGTCTCTCTCTCTCTCTCTCTCTCTCTCTCTCTCTGTGTGTGTGTGTGTGTGTGTGTGTGTGTCTGTCGCTCTGGTCTCCCTGTCTCTCTTTTAGCTATTTTCCTTCTCTGAAGGACAGAATAGCTTTTTTTTTTTTTTTGTCAGTCTACTCACAAAGGAAAAAGAAAGCTGAGGTAGTGTCAAGTTGGCTCAAGTTTAAGCCCAGGCCTAATGTAACAGCAATGGTTGTCTTCTAAAATCTTATTTTCCAAAGCAGCAGGCTCGGGGCTAAGCTGCCATTTCTCCAACGAGGATTTCTCCGTGTGGCGCTTGTGTGTGACTTTCAGTTATTTGCTTAGGAAACCTGGACTTGTAAAGGATCATTATTGATGTCTAATAGTTCACAATCTTGAGGTTACCTTCAAATAGGCTAGATGCTTGTGTATGTAATTATTTTCTAGAAGGGCATTTATAAAAATACATATTACTAATCATACCAGAGAAACACAAAACTTGGCATAGATAAAAATATTGTATGTTTAGAAAGGAATAAGTCTAAAAAGCCTTTATATACTACAGTGAGTCTAGAAATTCTAAAGAAGTTTCTTTCAAGTAGAATCTTTGCTACTTGATGTTTGATTGAAGAAATATTGTCTGTTTTTCCAAAGAGATATTTCCTCGTACTGAATTTTCGGATGATCGTTGATGAGATCTCACTGTGGTGTGTTATCTTCTAGGTGTCGTACTTGAGCAGTGCTTTTCAACCTGGGGGTCACGACCTTTGGGGGTACATATCAGATATCCTGCATATCAGATATTTACATTAGGATTCATAACAGCACCAAAATTACAGCTATGAAACAGTAACCAAATAATTTTATGGTTGAGGTCAGCACAACATGAGGAACTGCCTTAAAGGGTCTCAGCATCAGGAAGGTTGAGCTCCACTGCATCAGAGGGTGGGGGGGCAGTGCATGAAGGGGAAGAGGCCTGGGCTGTTCTGAAGATCTTATATTACTTATTAATTGCATGAACATGTGTGTCTGTGTGCATGTGTGTGCATAAGCATGTGCATACACACACACACGACACGCACATGGGTGGAGTCAGAGGACAACATGCAAGAGTCTCACGTCACCTTCTGCTACACGGGCCCTGTAACTCGGACTAGGGTTATTAGGCTTGATGGCTAACACCTTCACTGATTGAGCCATCCAGCTGGCCTGGGAGACTCAAGTTCATAAACCCTGGGTTGATGGAGGAGTCTTCATTCAATTGCAGTATATGATCTTCTTCTCTTTCCCAATTTCTTATCCCATGTGCAATGCTGAGTGTAAATCAGGATGCCAGTGGGTAAACAGGTTCAGTCTCAGGAAACTAAACATGACTAACAAAAGAAAATGCGTAGCCAGAGGGCTTTGCTATAGACTTTTCTCCTACCAATCAAGGATTCCATGGTGAATATCCTCTTATCTCTTGAGGAATTAGGATGATTAAGAATGCAGTAATACAGAGAGAGAGAGAGAGAAAGAGAGAGAGAGAGACAGAGAGACAGAGAGACAGAGAGACATAGAGAGAGAGAACACAGAAAAGGCAAATATGAACTAATCATGCCTTTGCGATCAGAGGCTCACAGTGCAAGTCTCTCATTTTGCATCCATGGGTTGCATGTTTAGAGACAAGACTTGGTACCAGTCACAAGATGAGTGACAACACATATGTAAAACACAAGTTCTTCTCAGCTAAACTCCATTGCCTGCTAATAAGTGGCAGCCATTTTCACAGAAAAACTATTGAGGTTTCATCACTCAATGGCCCAGTGATGAAGTTTCTGTCTTAATTTACATAGTATCACAACCTGCTAAGGAGCTGGCTTGTGTTGGCAGTTGGGTTCAGTTTCTGAGAGAACTTAGCATGCTCTATGGGTAGCATCTTAAAGGCCTCAGAGTTTTCTGGTAAAGAAGATACAATTGTAGGGGCTGGAGGGATGGCTCCACACAAACAGGAGCTTGCTCCCCACTTTCCTCGCAGAGGACCAGAGTTCAGTTTCTAGGACCCTCGTGGGGTAAGTCCAGAGGGAAGGGATTTGATGCCCTTTGCCTGGCCTTAGTGGTCTCTTCACAAACACACACACACACACACACACACACACACACACCTGGGAATATTTCCTCCACACGCAAAAATACATATAAAGGAAAATAAAACAATTCTTTAAAAATATACAATTGTGAATAACATAATCCCAATTCTCAGGTATATCTGTTCATAATACTGTAAAAAAATGAAGGCAGAAAGAGCTCAGTCAGAATCATTTCCTGCATAGCTTGAAGCACAGTCTCTATTGTTTGGAAATAGCCCTGACCACATGCTACAGAAGGAGGCATACAAACAAGAGAGGGATTTTTGTTTTAGGAGAAGTTGTTTTTACTAAACTCCCTTTACATATGTGGAAGGCAGAGATTGTGGATAAACAACCAACTCCTTAAACAAACTACAGTTCAGCGTTCGGCCATTGCATTTAATTTCACTTTAAGGGTAGTTTTTGTTTTCCTTTTATTCTCCTGGGATAAAATTAGCCAAGAACTTGGTGGTGTTTCTGTGGTTTGATGTTTTGTCCTCGTTTGATTCTTTTTACTTCCTGCTGAGGTGATATAGCTCCATTCTAGACGTTTCCCGTGAGGGGGAGTAAGAACCAAGTGAACCAACGAGCTGGTAAATAAGGATACATCAGAGAGTGAGGATGGATAAAGAGCGAATTCTTTAGTGTCAGAAAAAGTTTCTGGCCAAGTATGAAACCACAGGGATACCTCAGATAAGAAAAAAAAACCCACTAACATTATCTTTAGTGTATTCCCGAAGTAAGAGGAGAGTCAACCATATGCACGGCTGGAACAAACCCTCAGACACACCATGAAACAGGCGGCTTGGCTTTGTGACAGGTTACACAATAGCTGTGAAAATGTTCAGCGCCGTCTGGGGGCAGAAGAAAAAAATGTGTTTTTGATGGTATTATAAAAAGCATTGTAGGGGTCAGGGTTTTAGTTTTCAGTTTACCTGTCTGTCTGTCTGTCTGTCTGTCTATCTATCTATCTATCTATCTATCTATCTATCTATCTATCTATCTAATTTATTTATGCTGTGGATGAAGTGGGGAACAAAGACCATCTTGAGTTTCGGTGTCGTGGGGAGGGGACATAGCAGAAAATCATATTATCTTATTCAGAGTTTTCTTGCCCCTCACCCATTTGGATAATTGCCATGCTCGTTATGGCACTATTTCTCGGTTTGCTGGAACTTCAGACATTCTAGGGATAGTTTTTAATGGGTCTCAGTGGTACCCTGAGTACAGTATTGTTACAATAGGAGAAGAGGCTCTACAGCTTTAGTTCACTCTATTTTCGAGCATGAACTATCACAAAAGGATTGTTCAGAGTTGAAACAAAATGCTACTCAGCAGTCACCCCCAAAAAGGTGGGGTTTGGGTCTGCATTGCTCTGGTTACTGATGGCATATGATAAAAAAAAAAAACATCTTCAAGGGATCACAAGTAGAGAACAAACATTTGCAGAGATAAATTGGAATGGGTGCAAGTGCATCCACTATCATTTTCTGCCTCAAAGAGCATCTGGAATGAATCTATTCCAGAAATATCTGTCAGACAGGAGTCTCGGAGGTGGTTCTTAATGTATCATACCCCAGGCTCCTTTATGAAAACATCTTGGAATCAATTCACTCCACTTCCGTGTAAGTTTTGACAACTCAATGGCTGTCTCCTGGCCACACACCTTGAAGAAAGTATACATTTATGTAAATTCTGGACACTTGCTCTGAGGATATAGAGTGAAAACTAATAAGGACATTTTAACTCACTGCCTCCTGCTATATGCACGTAGTACAGAATATTATTGTGTGTGTCAGTGTATGTGTGTATGTGTTTGTGTGTGTGTGTGATTCCAAAGTGTGTGAGATTTTTCAGTTTTATAAAATAAGCATCCATTTCTGCCATGTATATTGTGTGGGTCCCCTCTAATTCAATTGAATTCTGACAATACCTCACCATAGATGATACCTAGCTCCTCATGTGGGAGACTCCATCCTAGGACCTATGACCCCATTACACATGCTGTTTGAGATTCTGAACCACTAGCTAGACATTAGGGTTACCAAAGATCCCCTTCTAGAGGTAAAATCATTTCTTAAGAGCCTTGCACCGCTCAGGGATAACGCTATGCTTCCAGTTACCACATCCCTATAAAAGATAGTTTTGATCATACAGATTGGCAAGCTGTTGAAGGAAAACACAAGAGTGAGGTTTGGAAGCATCCTGGGCGCCAAGCCCCTTCTCTGTGCAGGTGAAGTATGCCCTCCCAGTAAGCGAGCAATGTCTTGCCTTAATAGGCTTGGGTCTCTAGTTGCTCTCTGCCCTCTTTGGTTTCTTTGGAGAATTCATTGAATTGTCACAAACAAAAGCCCACATAACCATTCAGAGACATGATAGGACAGAAATGTTCTGATTCAATGCTAACAGGCTGAGTGGGGAAAGCCAGCAAGACCTGTCCAGATTTTCCATGGCCTCTCTGTGCACCATTCCCTCCTTCTGGGCATAGGCCAGGGCCCCTTCCGAAATGACGGGGCTTGTGGTTTCTTATGAGATGAGACAATGCGAGCCATTCTTTCTGGCTGTCTCTGAGGTAGGAAGGGAGGAAGGCTAGCGTGTATTTTTAGTTCCTGTGAGCCAGCTTAAGAAAGACAACGTCTGGATTTTATGACCTGCCTTGGGGAAAGAAAGAAGAAGGTGAAAGGAGGGCAGGAGGGCAGAGAGAGAGATTTTGCTTTCTGAGTCCTAAAGCACTCTGACATTATTCTAGTCACTTAAATAATAAGAACTATGGGAGGTATGAGTCACAGACCATGACAAAAAAATTAAGAAGTATATGTCAAAATACCACACTACTAGTCTTAACTTTTCTGTATGAAAGAGCCCACGGCTGTAGGTTTTCCTCTTTCTTCAAGTTGAATTAGTGTTTTGTCAATTAATAAGGAACACCCAAAGAACCACAATTTCTGTCCTTTGCCTGTATTAAAATATTATGTTGGATAAGATCAGGAATATTCAGGATGGTTTGCTCACTGACAAAATATATATATATCATGTTGGAATTTGCTCTTTTCTGTGTGTGGTGGTGTGGGGTGGAGGTTGTGCATGTTGACTCCATTTAGTTCCATGCCCTGTATGGGTAAGTTGTGTTATTCCTACCTGTCCCACAGCTTCCCACATACACAAGGTGTGCTAAGACATTCCTATGCTTTAACTCAGTATTTTCTGTCCCAGCTCTTAGATATAATCTGCAGATGGCTATATGCTTTTAAAGGTTCAGATAATAAGATATAGTCCACCCAGATAATCCCTGTTTAATGTCTGTAATCTTAAATATATGTGCAGAGGTCCTTTTTTTTCCCTATGTAACATAATAGTAATGAGATGATCAGGGTTTTGCCTGTTGAAACTCCTTGTCCTATGCAGGGCATCATGTGCTTAAATGGAAAGGGTTCAGCACACCTATAGCTTCCAGATAGTAGCTATCAACTCCAGGCTTCCTAGAGCTTTGAGGCATAAGAATATTATAGTTTGGATAAGAAAGGTACCCTATATGCTCATTTGTTGAATGCTTTGGTCCCTGGATATTGGCACTGTTTTGGGAGGTTCTAGAAACTTTAGAATGGGAGGCCTAGTTGTATAAGAAGGCCACCAGGGATGGGTCTCTGATGTGGGATTCCCCTCTGTATATTGTGAACATGTTTCATTGCCATTGGTTAATAAAGAAGCTGCTTTCAGCCAATGGCTTAACAGAGTAAAGCCAGATGGAAAAACCAAACAAAGATGTAGAGAGAGAGTAGGCAGAGTTGAGAGATGCCATGTAGCCACTGAAGGAGAAGGATGCCCTGGAACTTTACCAGCAAACCACAGGCATCGTGGTAAGATTCACAATAATAGAAATGGATTAATTTACAATGTAAGAGTTAGATAATAAGAAGCCTGAGCTAATGTTGCAAGCAATGTTGTAATTAATTAAGTTTCTGTGTGATTATTTCAGGTCTGGACAGCCGGGAAATAAACAAGCAGCCTCTGACTACAGGTCTCTGAAGTTCCCCCTGGCCCGCAGTCCCTTCCTGTATCAATGTCATGCTTCTCTCCTCTTCGTCAAGCTCCCACCATCATTCTACCATTATGTTATATCTTACCATGAACCCAGAATAAATATAAACAATGGCCATGGACTGAAATCCCAGAAATCAGGAACCAAAAGAAGTCCTTGTTCTCTTAAATTGTTTTTGTTAGTTTCTCTGTCACAGAGGTGCAGTGGTACTCAGTATAAAGAGGAACCTAGAGGCTGGGAAGATGGCTCAGCAAGTAAAGTGCCCGCCATGCAAGTGTGAAGCCACGAGTCCTACCCCAGAAGCCATGTAAGAGCCAAGCAGGCTACCACACTCCAGGAAGCTCAGTTCTGGAAAGGCAGAAACAGGAGGACTCCTGGGGCTTGATGGCCAGCCAGCCTATCCTAATCCTTCAAGAGCCCCAGGGCTCAGAGTGAGACCCTGTCTCAAAAATCACGGTAGGGGCTAGTTAGGTGGCTCATTGTATAAGATCACTAGATAAGCAAGTATGTATATGATCCCATCAGTTTCAGTGAAACAGATCCCAAGCTTTAAGGACTAGGCTTTCTCACTGCTCAGTCTCTCCTGAATGAGCGCCAATGTGTGTTTGTGGACTATACGGACCCATCTCCCATCTCTTCCATGGATTATAGCTCCTTAGCTTCAGGACCCCAGTCAGGTCCCTTCTATCTCCTCATTTTCATCTTAATCAGTATTCTCCCTCCGTAGACTCTCACTGGGGATGTGAGCAAAGGCTGCTTTGCCTGGCTAGTTCCTCACGTTTCCTGGGCTGTCTAGTCCTGCCCTGAGATACCTTCTGCTAAGCTGGAGCACAGGCTGAAAGCGAGATAAGAGGAGCAGCCAGGCATAGGCTCCCTGCTCCTTTGTAGGGAATGCCTCCCTTCTCCTGTTGTCCCCCAAAGGCTATTCTGCCACACCAGCTTGAAGATACAGGGTAAACATTTGTATGCATTATTCCGTACTTCCCTGTAATCTCTCACAAGAACCGGTCATGAACAGATGGCGGGATTGGCAGAGAGATCAAGAAATGAAATTATTTACTGAAGATCGCCCATTGAAAGAGTGATAACACGGTAATAGTGATAACCTGCTCAATTTCTGCTAGCTTCAGGCTCATGGCCAATACTAAATAGTACTGCATAGTGAAGTTTCTTCTTTAAACACGGGTTCAGGAAATAACACTTCTTGCACAGAGCATTTTACACACTTTACATCATTTATTCTCTCTCTGTCTCTGTCTTTCTGTGTATGTATGTGTGTGTATGCGCGCACGCGTGTGTGCACGCATGTGTGTACGTGTGCTTGTGTGCATCTGTGGGCATGGCATGGCAGCCTTGTGACAGTCAAAGGCCTGCTTCTCAGAATTAACTTTCTTTTTCCACTCTGAGGGTCCCAGGGATCCATCTTGGGTTGTCAAGCTTGGCAACAAGCACCTTTTCACCTAGTCCTACGCAGAGCACTTTTATAAAGGATCCTGAAGACCATTATCTAAAATAGACTTTGAATAAATTGGGTTTCTTTTGGGTAGAGTAATTCCTCACGCCCAGCCCCAATCAGACATGAGAAAACATTAAAAAGGGGTAGGAATAGGTGTCACCTTTCAAAACAAAGGAAACATGAAATTGGCTCAAATAAGCCCACTGTTGTAAAATATTAAGTACAGCACCTAGCAATTATAAATCCCCTTAAATGCTAGCTCGTAATATTATTATTACTTTACAGTGTATGCCAATAATTGAAGAAATGGCGTGTCGTCAACACAAATGCTAAATAACCTCACAGGCGCATGACTTCCGAGCCCCATGGAACAGGCTCCCCCAGCAGACACAGAATGAGTGCTTTGGGAGCTCAGCGCAGTGTTTATTCTCTTGGCAGTTCTGGAGAAATTTCCTTGTCTAGTATAATAGTCAGCTCTGGCTTCCACGGCAAAATATGATAAGCCTATGGAATTTACCCAGCAGAAATGTATTCCCTCACAGTTCCGGAGGCTGGCATCTTAGACAGGAGACTGATATGGTTGTATTCTGATGAGGACTCCCTTCATGCCTTGAAGATGGTTGCATGCTGCCTGTGCTCTCAGGGGTGGAGAAAGAGGGATGGAGTGTGAGCCTCTGCTCTCTCTCCATCTGCACATGTGAACTTTTAGGCTCACAGCAAGGAGCCTAAGTGACTGTCCTGATCTAATCCTTCACACCTATCAACGGCGCAGTCCCTAAATACATTTGTCATTAAGACTTAAAGCTTCAACATTTTTGAGTTTTAGGAGGAGATGCAAACATCCAGTTCATAATGATAAATTATTAGCTGCTGTCCTGTTAGAAGTGACAGCTGTGTAAGATGACTCGTGAGTGTGGACTGGAGGTTACTCACCCAGGGTGGGAGGTGGGTGGTCAGGCTCCCCTCCCTCTTCTGCCATGTGCGATGCTGCATCCATGGACCATTCCACTCAGGAAAGAGTCGGCCAGGCCATCCATTACCAGGCCCTAGGTCTCAGATTCCATCTGAATAATGAGCTATGAGGGCAGGAGTTCTAAACTTTGCTTCTTTTGCATGTTGTGTTACTATTAAATTAGGTTTTCCAAATAATTGATGTTTTACACAGTATGCAGAATTTCAGTAAGAAGAAAATTATTAAACCTAATTAAAGCCCTGAAAAATATACTTAGGACTAGATTTGATTATGCTATTATTTATCATAAATTATGGAATAGACATTCTAATTTTTTTCACAGCTCTTCTGATAATTTTCACCAGAAACTATCTACCTCACATTAAAAGAGCTTAGTGCTGTCCAATTTCAGAAAATAACTAGCTACAAATTAAATTGAAAGTATTATTGAAAATAGGATAATTTCAGCAAATTATTACATTATGTTCAGTGAGAGCTCTAGCTTTGCCTTATTTTGAAAAAAAAATAAAATTATTTAAAATATTTCCAGTTGCCTATTACCTAAGAATGAAATAGAGGCACAAAAAGAGCAAAGAACAATGTGCTGAGAACATTGAACTTGAAAGAAAAAGGTTTCTCTTATGCTCCTCAGCTATTGAGTAAACAATGTGAATTGACTTTCTGACAGGCCAACCCACCATCATGAGTATTAGTGATAAGTCTTTATCAATGATAACCTTGGTAGCATACACTCAAGACTAAAAATTTGCAATTGTTAGGTTAAGATCTCAAACATAAACTTGAATTTTTCAAAAAAGAAAGAGTCAGGGAACAAAGGAATCAGTTGTCTAATTAACATCTTCAGAGGTTTCTATTTTCTGTAACAATACTCCCTGGTACCCAGGCATTAAGCTGGCAAATTAATGGAGGAGGGTGGTGAATGCATCTTTTTAGTTTTGCTCCATATAATTTTCAACTACTAAAGTCTTCTAAAAGTATCTACCCAAGCATGGCTGGTGGGGAAAAAAAGTGAAAAGCTAAATAAAAAACACATTATGCAGCAGGACTCATTTGAATGATTTATTTTAAAACGTTACTGAAGAGAAGAAAGAAAAAATCCTTTAGTACGCAGAATCTATCTCTGAAATCCTTTGGGGAGATACAAATTTATTTTGCTCACATAATCTAGGCAATAAAATTATGGCATAATCATGGAAACGTTTTGTAAAATAATGCCTATGACTTGAGCAATGCAAATCACAAGACAATTTCCAGATATCCATATTATTTGCATATTTGGAACAAGGCTACCTCTAGAAATCATTTATGGAGGGACTGAGATGTGTACACCAATGAAGTAACGATGCTAAGAGTTATTAAGAAATTATTCTGCCTTTCCTCTTACCATACATAACACTGACAAGCATACTGCTCCATACATTGCTCTTCTCCCATTTCAGCACCCAACAGGACCATTCTCCCTACAAGCAGACAGGGACACACACATGCCTTGCTGTTTGTCCTGGTAACAGTGACCAGAAAGTAGTGGTTCTGTTTGTAGAAAAAGAAATATTTCATTAATGTCATCATGCCTAGATTTGGGCTGCTAGATTTGGAGAGATGAAAAGCATACAAAATTAGTAGATATCTGGAAAAGTTCCATTTTCATGAGCTGTAAGGTACAATGGATTTCTTGACTCTTAGGGTCATGTATTTAATTTATTATTATTGTCACATCATTATAAACATAACCACTTAAGCAACATAGAATTGACGATCTTAGAGTTCTAAGAAGCTGATATAGTCTTACTGGCCTGGCATCCACAAGCAGTAGTCGTCCTGGTGACCAAGCAGAATTTTACAGCATCAATTTCCTACCCTTTTTCATGTGTCTAGAATTCCCCGGCATGGCTTGGCCCCTTGTTCCTCTTCCATTTTCAGACCTGCAAATGCATCACTTGGACCTCTGACTTCTGACTCATAGTTGGCTTCAGTTTCTGTTCTGTGGAACCGCCCCCCCTCAACTTCCTCCCTTGCATTCTAAGGACCATTCTGCTTACTGTGTCCATCTGGGTAGTTCAGGGTAACCTCCCCATTTTGAGAGCCTGACCCACATTTTCTAAGTCTCTTCTGCCATTTAGATTAACATTTAGAGATTGTAAGGATTAGAATGCAGAACTATTTGGGGGCCCATTATACTACAATCATGGGCAGTTATGCAATTTACCATCATAACTGGAAAAAGTAGGGCTGGCTACTGAGTATGACTCAGCCCCCGCTTTTTTGAACAATAGTTCCCTTTAAATCTAAGTATATATTATTGGAATGCTTTACCGGAATTTTCCAAGGCAAAGTTTTTATTTGCAAACTGTATACATTCTACAAACTAGGCCATCTGAAGTGTTTAGCTCAATGTACACTCGTGACTAACCACAGCAGTCAAGACAAAGAGTTTTTCAAACACCCTAAAATCAAAAGCCTATAGAGCTTATTCTACTTGTAATGTCTTTTTATTCTAGAAACGTCTTAGATGGTATTTATCTGATCCACTATTACAAGTTTTAAGAAATGCGTATGTATGTATCTTGTGTGGGTGTCCTTGTTTTTTTTTTTTTTTCCTAGACCCTGCCTGAATTATTTGACACCATTTCCCTGGGTTTTAGCTATAAAATTCACCACGCCAACTTTCCTGGATTCCACGTGTATGTCATCTCTCACTTTGATCTTCTAGTACATACACCTGATTATAGTTTCTGCATTACAGTTTCTTTTTATTTATTTTATTTTTTAAAAAAAAACAAATCTTTCCTCATTTTACATACCAATCCCCAAACCGCTCTAGGGCATATACCCAAAGGATGCACACTCAGACCACGAGATCATTTTCTCAACTGTGTTCACAGCAGCATTATTGATAATAGCCAGAACCTGGAAAGAACCTAGCTGCCCCTCAAATGAAGAATGGATAAGAAAATGTGATACATTTACCCAAAGGAGAAATACTCAGAGGTAAAAATCAGTGACATCTAGAAATTTGCAGGCAAATGGAGGAACCAAAAAAAAAATTCTGAGTGAGGTAAACAGAAAGATAAACATGGTTTGCATATAGTTTCTATAAATTTATTTAAATTCTCTTAAGGGATATGGATGTTAAACTCTAAATACCAGTGGGCTACAACTATTTGATAAATTCATTTTTTTCCTGAGATGGTTCATTGTTACCTAGATGTTTTTTGATGTATTTGGTTTGAGCCTGGAGCTTTGTGCACATATAGAAGTCATCCACCAGTGAGCTACATCGCCAACCCAGACTATGTTTCTCAGAAAAACAATTTTTCAGTGTATATCTGAGATCTGTGAAATAGAATTATTGCCAATGCAATACTTTTTCATGTGATTCCTGTATGCTTACTTTTATTTACAAGACATGTTGATAAAATTAACCACAAATTCTTGCTTTTAAAAATATGTTTACAACCAGACCTTGATTGATGTCTTAAAGAGACAACTAGTTTTTTTGGTTGTTATTACTTTTTTCTAACTTTAACAAATTATCTATAAAACCATCTCAGACATATAATAGCAAACAAAGCCCTAGAAACTGAGCATTAGATCAAGTGAAAATGGTACTTTGAGCTTCAGCCATGATCATAACTCTGAACAAGTTGGCAAACACAAATAGAAGCATTTCATTTGGGATCTTAGTGAAGGACAGGAAGAAAAACGTGGCTAGACCCAAGTCCTATAGCGGATGGTCTGGAAGGTTTACCAATGGTCTGAGTTTGCACAATCTGCAAGGTTCCTGAAAATAATGACAGGAAAACGCTCCCAGATTAACCAAGAGAAGGGACAGTGTAGAAGCCTGTCCTCTGGATGGGCTATTTAAGAACAAAGAAGGCACCACTGGTTAATTTAAACTAATGGAAGAGACAAAGCTATTGTAATGGAGTGAAGACTGACAGCGGTTCTTATGGAGAGACGCAGCTAATCATCCCAGACGTACTGAGGAGGATGGCCTCAAATGCAGATGGGTGATTCATTTTAAGCCGCTCACTGTCAACATAAGCATCCATCTGCTCTGCACATCGGTTATTAGCTGGGCTAATGACTTCACACGTGTGTAAAGCGGAGTCAAGTTTTCGTCATGTTTATGCAACAAACTTTGAGACATTATGACAAAAGCTCTTCTTCCCAAATTGCCTTCTACATACAAACCACTGACAATAATAAAGAAATCCTTAATGGTACACCTACAAACCAGTAATGGGCTTTGAGTAATTACTATTGATAAGCTTATATACATAATAAAAATCATTCTGCAGTTAAAATCGTTTGGAACTTGTCCGTAAAAGAACGCAACTTAAAGGACACGCTTTCTGATGCCAGATAGTCAGAGGGTAGAATTTTGCTGGCCTCGGCATTAGCTGTATAAACAGAACAAGCTGTTTAATTGCTGTCGTTTCAGCTTTCGTCATGTGTGAAATGGAAATGACGTTGGTCTCACTACATCCTTATGAAGATTAAATGTGTTCTTAGTTTGGAAATGTGTTTAAATTCCTTGCACTGCAGCAGCTTCCCACCAGGCTCTCCTTTTCCTCTGTCACCTGTAGCCATTCTTTGGGGGGAAAATAATGGGTGTTGGTTGTATATTTTAAACTCCAGAAAAGGAAAAACAAATTAACAACAACAACAAAAAGGCTCACCAGAGCCAAAGGAGCCAGGGATCTCATGCTAATGTATTTGTGGACATTTGCTCTGTGATGAAGAGAACCATACTCTCACAGGCACGTAGGTACATGCTTAAGCAGTTCTTTGGCCAACATGGAAGACCCTCCTTCAATGGCACAGGCACGGGTGCAGATACACACATTTATGCATGGTCCAAACCTGGCAGTAGAAGTCTAGGGACTGTAAAGACTAAAAGCTGTCATCCCAAGAAGACTAGAAGAGAATAAAACCCTACCAAGATTCAAATGACACATAACCTGGCGAGACTCAATTTTCTAGCTGCTTGAATTTCTTCTGGTGTGCAGTAATATTTTTCTCTGTCTAAGAGAGGAACCTAGAAATAGCTTGTGTCATTTGTTTTTGTTTGTTTTGCCATGCAAGCCTTGAATATGGGGTCTCAAACAATCTCTAAGCAAGGATTCTACCACTTAGCTACACCCCTAGTTCTCTCTTCTGATCCTTTTAGTAAGCTGAACACATATACTCACTCATTTATTTGTTATAGGTCTAAGCACAATTTAAAAATCATGATCATGAAAGCATTGCCTCCTGAAATAATTTACTAGGGCTAAAATTATTACAAATGTATACGGTTTAAGTATGTTAGTGTCGTTGCTGTTGTTTCTGGTTACCACCACTGTAAATAGACCCTTTAAAAATACAAGACCAGGTTTGCCAATAGCTAATCGTGGATCGGGGAGGGATTTATGGGCATCTGTCCGACCTCACTGAAATACTGGCAGTTAACAGGTGAGGTCTAAGAAAGGGACAGTCATTTCCTTTACTTGTATACAGACTGGGATCCAACTTGTTGAGGATACAGACGGTCCTGGTTAAAACCAGAGGGTCACAAAACAGAACAACAATAATGGGAATGAATGTGGGAAGGGGCCTGTTGGGAAGAGATGAGAATTACAGAGGCGGGAAGGAGACAAAAACAGATACAGGGATTAAAGTAAATAGAATTCACTATACACGTGTGTGAAATTGTCAAAGAACAGATTTAATCAATACAAAATAAAAAATAACCATGTCCGAATACGAATTTGAAT
The DNA here is from genome assembly GCF_014885135.2 of Alexandromys fortis. Lineage (NCBI taxonomy): Eukaryota > Metazoa > Chordata > Mammalia > Rodentia > Cricetidae > Alexandromys > Alexandromys fortis. Next base: position 19,524,142 of record NW_026067927.1, read on the forward strand.
TATCGATTCTTCTTATTTTTTATGGAATAAAGAAAGCCCTTTGTCATAATTTGATGGGTATGTTTACTGTTGGTGGTTTATCGTGTTGGCATCATGATTTAGGAGGGTTTTAGGGTTTCATTCTTAAATGTGCTCAGCAATGCTCCTCAGAGTCCTCTGGGCAATGGCAAAGTATGCTGCAGATGCATGAAGGGAAAACAAGCACAGCGATTAGTGTTCAGAGCAATCGGCCACGTACATCTTTCACACACCAGTGGAAGCATAGATTTCTTAGCATTGCAAAGGACAAGATTACTTGAATGTTATAGATTTATGATTAAATTAAAACTTCAAATTTCACTGAAAACTTGTGTAATGAAAGGCTTTTGCAAATGCAAGATCTTCATGCTTTAAGAACAACTTTTATTTTTCTTTTCCCTCTTGCTCTTTCTAATGACCCCATTCTAGAACATTCTATGGTATTAAGTTTTGAAATGGCAGTAAATGAACGAGCACCTCAAAAATCAATTCAATTGATTTCCATTCATGCAAATGCATTAACTTTTACACGGGTGGGTGTTCTTCCTTCCAAGTGGATTAGAGTTTGACTGAAGACTATGGCTGAGGACCTATTTGGTAGAGTCTGCCAAATCTCACTTCCCACCCTCAACATATCCGTGATCACATCAAAAATATCCCGAGAGAAGCACCAGAGCACTTAATCTCTCTTGTAATTTGTTTATTTAAAATTGTAAGCATAGCATTGCTGCTATAATGAAATACAGTAATGATCAACTCTAAACACAAATAATGAAAGTATAAGGTATGCAACAAAGGAAAGTAAATGCAACATGTCTATTGCTGGGAAAATAGTTCATTCTGTAAAGGGCTATGCAACCATGAGGACCTACCTTCAGCTTACTTGTTTTCACATAAAAGCCAGCATGGATATGGGCTTCTGTTACTTTAAGGATGAAAAAAGCATAAATGGGTTGAGTCCTGGTGCCTGACCAGCCGGTCTGGCCAATTAGTGAGCTCTGGATCCAATCATAACCTTCTAATATGGAAGGCCATATTAGAAGACGCCTCTTGTTTACATAAGCACACACACACACACACACACACACACACACACACGAGAGAGAGAGAGGGGGAGGAGGGAGAGAGAGAGAGAATTTTCTTACGAAGCAATAGTTCTTATACAGAATTGTAGTTCTATCAGGAGAAAGTCTCATTCTTCTTTTATCATGGTTTAAGACTCTGGCAATTCACCACATATCTTTTACATTTATTCATTAGTATATTCTAATGACCTCAAACTTTTCTGTTCTAGCTATTTCTGCTAAGCAACAAACCTGCTTATTGAATCAGCTTCCTCATTATCTCAGCTGAGGCTTACCATAGTCACCTCCAGGTCAACATTTCCTTCCATGTGCCATTTTCTCCTCAGGGTACTGAACCTGATTGTATTGTTTAGTTAGTGGCATTAATGCCCGCCTTGTCAGCTAATCTCAACCTCTTGAGACATTTCCTATCTCATTGAACTCAGACCTATTCTACACCTTTACATTTGATGGATTGGCAAGGCCTGTGCATTCTAACTCTATAGGGAGCTCTTAATTTGTCTCTTCCTTTCCATTCACTCAGCAGCTGCTTATGTCTGGGCCTTCACCCCTCTTACCTGGATCCTCTCAGTGAAGTTATGATAGATCTCCCTGGTGTTTCCCCTGTTTCCTCATCAATTCTCTTCCATGGTTTCACTGTCTTCTTAGAAAATGAGAATCTAGTCACATTACACCATTTTACTCTGCTTTAAATTCTTTAAATGTGGTTGGAGAGATTACTCAGTGATTAAGAACACCTGCTGCAGGTTGAGCAAGTCAAGGTGAGCAAGCCAGTAAGCAGCACCCTTCCTTGGCCTCTGCATCAGCTCCCGCCTCCAGGTTCATGCCCTGTTTGAGTTTCTGGCCTGGCTTCCCTCAGTGATGGACTACAAGGTGGAAATAAAAGCCAAATAAATCTTTTTCTCCACTCCCACCCCCAAAAAGAACACCTGCTGCTCTTGCAGAGGATAAAGGTTCAGTTCCTGGCACCCATATCAGGCTGTTCATAACCATCTGTAACTCCAGTTGATTCTACCTTCTTCTAACCTCCAAGGGTACTGCACTCACATCTTGTTAACACACACACACACACACACAAGCTAAAATTAAATAAATAAAATATTTAAAGTCCTCAATAGTTTCTGCACAGATTTTATGGAGAAATCTTCAGGACAGATAAAGGCTGCACTAATAGATTTTGAGAGAAATAAATGGGTCCTACGATTAGATTTTCCTATATACAAAATTCTAGGATCTCACATACTTCAGCTGACTCTCAAAATTGTAGTAAAATGGATGGAAATTCCCTACCTTGCACTCCTATCACCAAAGCTCACCTGTCTTTCTTCTACTGGACCATCTTTAGAGCTTGCATCTCTTTGCTTCCTAGCTTCTTATAGTCCACAGAGAAGAGGTGGTTCGATGAATCTAAAGATACTTTTTGAGACTGCCAATTCCCAGGGATATCGTGGAGCCAGGGTGCTGTGCCAAGGCTAACGGTGGAGAGAAACATTCACATAATTTTCAGGGAGTATCTCTGACCACACTGAGATGTTAATCTCATCATTTCATTTCAGGCATTATGCAATTCAGATTAGCATTGTAAAGAGAACTGGGTAATATGAAGATATTTGCTGCTTGCCTTCGAGAGTGCTTATGTCTTGACATTTCTAGCTGCACACACAACACTATTAAGACAGCAGAGGCCCTCCCACTACTCCTACATATGTACTCATGCAACTCAAAGAGATACGGCTCTCCACACACTGCATCAGTAGACAAGAACCTAGAGATCACAGTGTCAAGGTGCATTTCAGAAAGAGCAGAAAAGCCGGGAAATGGCTGTGTCATTTTCAAGTGCTACATTTTGTCACCCTCCTTCTAATTCATGAGCTAGGTGCTATTAATAATTCCTATGGTGGGGTTGTGGAAATGGAGGCGTATAACATTAAATACCTTGGAGCAAAATCTTAGACATGGTCATTGGCAGAGCTTGGAGGTGGATCTGGCTAGTCTGGTTACAGGAGCTCTGTTTTAACCTGCTGAGCATTGAGAGTGTGCACCAAATCAAACTGCCACGACACCTTCAGTTCCTGTATTTAAATCTCTTACTCTAGGCAAGGGACAATGCTGCCATCAGATACAACTCATTCGCATCCTGATAATCAAAATAATTCTAAGCGTACTTATGCTTAGCTTATTTTTTAACATACCTTGAGTTTTAAAATCTAGTGATTAAGACTCAGCCAGCAAGCTCAGAGTCTATAGCAAATAAACATATACTATGTACACATATAAGTTGGTGTCTCGGTGTTGGCCCGACTGATGTTTCGGGTATGGGAAATCTTTCTTGTGAGGGACTGTCCTGTACACTGTAAGCTATTTAGAAGAATTTATTTCTTTTCCCTTCTAGAGTGCCAGTAGAGATTTTCCCTACCTATGACATGTCACAGTGTCTCCAGCTGTTGCCATGTAACCCTTTGAGATTAGGGTAGAAAAATTGTCACCGATCAAGTACTGATCATGAGGAATAGAAGAAAAGATTTTTTTAATTTTTATTTTTTAATTTTACATGTCATCAAAGTTCTCCTTTCCTCCCCTCAACCCACTCCCCATCTGCCCTCTTATCCCATCCCCATCTGCTCCTCAGAGAAGGTATGACTTCCCATAGGGAGTCCATAAAGTCTGTTTCATCACCATACTGAGGCCTGATCAAGGTCCTCTTCCCCTGTGTCTAAGCTGAGCAAGGTATCTCTCCACAGGAAATGGGCTCAAAAAAAAAAAACCAGTTCATGTACTAGGGAATAGATATTGGACCCACTGCCAAGGGCTTCATAAACTGCCCAATCCACCCACTGTCAGCAGCATTCAGGGGCTTTAGTTCGGTCCTATGCCAGCTCCACGGCTGCCAGTTCAAATTGGTGAGCTCCCACTAGATCAGGCCAGTTGTTTCTGTGGGTTTCCCCATCATGGTCTTGACCCCTTTGCTCATATTATCACCCCTCCTTCTCTGTGATTGGACTCTGAGAACTTGGCTCAGTAGTTAGCTGTGGATTTCTGCATCTGCTACATCAGTTATTGGATGAAGTTTTGACAATTATGATAGTCCTCCATCTGATTACAGGGGAAGGCCAGTTCAGTCCCCTTCTCCACTACTATTTAGAGTTTTTTATCTGGGGTCATTCTTGTGTATTCTTGGGAATTCCCCTGGTGCCGGGTTTCTCAATAATCCCATAATGGTTCCCTCTATCAAGATTCTTTCTGTGCTCTCCCTCTCTGTCCTTCCCCCAACCAACTTGACCTTCCGGATCTCTCCCGTTCTCCTCCCCACTTCCCATCCTTCCTCCCCTCTCTTCTTCCACACCCCTCCCTCAATTTATTCAGGAGATCTCGCCTATTTCCCCTTCTTAGGCAGATCCATATATGTTTCTCTTAAGGTCCTCTTTGTTACAGTCTGGCTATTCTTCACGTTATGCCTAATATCCACTTATAAACGGGTACATACCATGCTTGCATTTCTGGGTGTGGGTTACCTCACTCAATATGTTTTTTTCTTGTTCCATCCATTTGCCTACAAATTTCAAGATGTCATTGTTTTTTTACTGGTGAGTAGTACTCCATTATGTAAATGTACCACATTTGCTTTATCCATTCTTCAGTTGAGGGGCATCTAGGTTGTTTTCAGGTTATCGTTATTATGAATAACACTACTATGAGCATGGTTGATTTTTTAAAAAAAAATGTGTGTATATGTGTGTATAGGGATTATCTGAGTGTACATATCTGAGTGCGGGTGCCTGTGGATGCCCGAAGAGGGCAGTGGATCCTCTGGAGTTGGAATTATAAGCAGCTGTGAGCCACCCAATCTAGTGGCCCAGAACCAAGCTGAGGTGCTCTACAAAAACAGCACACTATGCACTCTTAACCACCGAACAATCTCTCTAGCCACAATATGGTTGGTTTGAATATATTATTTTATTATTCAGCTTCCTGTTACTATAACTAAATATTTGAGGTGGATAATTTGTGGAGAAAAGATGTTTTTAAAATTTTAGTTTGGTTTTAAGAGTTCGAAAATCCAAACATATCACCAGAGCTTGTGTGGCAACAGTCAATGGCATCATGTAATGTCAGGGAGCTTAGTGGCAGGGCCCAGCAAGTGGCGTTTCCATGGAGATGCAGGAATTGAGAGCATAATCAAGGTGCCAGGTTTACTCTTTTTATCACAATCAGTATTGAGAAGGCAACTAACTCATACTCAATATATATCATATTCATCTCATGTGAAGGTAGTATCTCTGAGGATATTCCAATGAGCTACAGTTCATATTACCATACTAAGGGAAAAGCTCCCAGCACACAACCCTATGGGAGACATTACTTGAACCACAGCCATGACACACTGAACTACTTTCCAATGCTATTTCTTTTCCTATATCAGAGGAGTAGTCTCCATATTTATAAGGAAAAGAAAAAATATCAAGAAATATAAGCAATTGTATTCTAAACTCCATTTTTTTTACATTATCCATTATGTCTGTGAGTAGAACTTCTCAGGAGCAGGATTATCCCTTCTACTGTTTAGCCATTCATGGGAATAAAAAAAGAAGTATAATAGAATCATATTCACTGAGCAACAAAGACTAATATAAAGAGAAATATAAAACAAATCCTCAAGGAAAAAGGAACAAAGGACAAGGCAGGGTAAGATAATAACATTCCATCTACTGTTTCATTAGTACATTCAATTATGTAATTATACTTCTTACTATGAGCCAGGAAATCTCTACACTATTTTCAGGTGTTCTATTATGTTACCCTTCTCATAACTTAGTGAGCTAGGTGCTATTAATATTTCTATGGTGGTGGAGTTATGGAAACAGAGGCTTACAGAGGGTAAAAAATGGGAAGAAAATTGCAGAAGTTGTAATTGACAGAGCTTGGATGTGGTCCTAGCTAGTTTGTGTAGAGGACCTCTGCTCCCATCAACTGCTTTAATGATGTGCACGGAATCAAACTGTCACTCTGCTGCCTTCAACTTCTGCGTTTCAATCTCCTGCTGTGATTGGTGCACATCCACAGAGTACATCTACTGGGATAAACCTACTGAAGTATACTCCTGGCATTGACACTTATGGGATGGGAAAGGGAGTATAGCAAGCAAACAGAGGAACTGGGAGGGATCATAATGCTGTTGCATGACTTTACCATGGGAGATATGAACAAATATCCATTCACTCCAGAATGAACAGCAGATGAAATAAATAATTCTACCCCAGTCTAGTTTCATAAGCCAGTGAGATTACTGAGGTTACTTGGAGGATTATGAGTGAAAGTTATCTTGAAGAAGCACTGGTGGCCCAAAGACAGCTGAAATGCAAAAATTAAATCACCCCATGATGGATGAATGATAATTTATGAAAGCTGTATCCCTGGAAATCCCAAAATAATTGAAAGGCAATTAGCTAATCCTAGAATCTCCCCTTCTAGTATTATTGTTGCTTACACAACCTCTGAGAGGGGCTTGTGAATTTTGTTAGTTTCAGGGACTTCCTGAGACTTGTGAGTTTTATTTATATCCTGGTGGTTAAGGGAATGTTTCCTCTTAGAGGAAGAGCTCCATCACAGGTTCATATTCCCGAAAAGCCTCAGCTGGTCCTATTAGAACTGAAACAAGGATAGCCCTTCAGAATGACCCTTCCTTTAGTTTGTAGCTGAGTTTTGCTAGAAAAGTATGTATGAATACCTAAATATGAACTGTCCACAGAAAATGCCATTTTGGTAGGGCAGCTCTTTCCAAACCAATGTTTAGGGGGAATCTTGACAGAAAGTCATGAAATAAAAGGTTAAGTTCAATAAACTTGGTCTCTCTGCATTTTCTATGGTCACCAGGAAAGAGAAAATCATATTATTTGTACAGAGTAGTGGGCAAATGGAAATGCCTGCTCATAGGGATAAGAGATGAAACAGTCACTTTGGACTTCTCTGCTACTCTTTTGGCCTTAAAAACAACACAAAAACTTCAGTCATGGGCACAATATGGAAAGTAGACTAACTCTCCATCTTGGATGTTTTTGTGAACTTCACAGAAGCCTGAATTATTTCTGGGAGGATTTGATATTGTCAAGTTTACCTTTGGAAATTTAACACTTGAAATCTATAGTGGTTAGGAGGGACAGGGAATCAGTTCTTGTTTCTTTCTTTCTCCTCTATTTTCATTGCATTTCATTAGTTTGGTAAAGACAGTTGTATTTTGTGTAAAAACACCTACGCTGTACCTTGCAGGGAAGACATGTAAGAATATTATTTGTTCTCAGTCTTAATACGCTTTTCATAGGATGTCACAAACTGCCCTGTCTGAATATGGAGAGAACAAGAGAAGTGGCCTTAGTGCATAATTTATCTCTTCAGCATGTGCCCTCAACAGTGACTGTGTAGCTGCATCCAGTAAGCAAATGACTGGTGTCTTTTGAGTCTTGTCATACTTTGGATCATTAAGCAATTCGCTAGACATTTTCTCTGGGCAATAGAATATCACGAGAACATTCTGGTTCTGGTTCTGTAAACATGTGAGTATGTAACCACATCAGTGAAAAGAGGCAATGCAGGAGACAGATGTAAATACCACTCAGTGTTCTGCTGTTGGCTAGTGAGAGACATATATTTAATTGGAATGTCAGGCACATGCGCCTGTAGAATGCTGTGTGCTATGTGGTTCGTCACGGTGCTGTTAAGCTGTGTGGTCCTGTGGAAAGCAACATGCTTAGTCACAACCCTCTCACCGTGTAATCTCTAAAATTCATCATTTAAAATTCACTTTTCATTCTGTCTTTAAAAATATATGAAACCTACTGCGTGCATCTCACTTCTGCCTTAGGCTCCCCAGTCTTCTAAGGTTAAACGTCATTACTAAATGTATATAAATTTGGTTTAGGCATGATGTCTCAAGGGGTAAAGATACTCACTGCCAAGCCTGATGCCCTAAATCAATTCCAAGAATACCCAGGGTAGAAGAAAAGAACCAATTTCCTCAATTTTCCTGACTTCTAAACATAGCCAAAACATATGCAAGACTACACACACACACACACACACACACATACACACACACACACACACACACACACACACACAAGCATACTTACACATGTACACATGCACAGACATGCACATGTGCACTCTTTCAAAATAAGTAAGTTTAATAATTTTAAAAGAATGAAAACTTTAATTTATATATCTTCCTTTGCTTTATGGTCATTCATTTTATCTAAGAAAAGCAAAAGACATTTTAGCCTATAATAAATAAGTGTTTTCCAAATTTTTGGTTGGCAGGAGAGTGTCTAACTATGATCTAAAGTTGGAACCATAAAGGAACATTTGGGTGCTTTGAATTTGTATAAGCTAAAATGATCTGTATGAGAAAAATATTTACTTGTAAAATCAGAAAGGTATTTATGATTTATATTAAACAAATAGTTAATATAATTAAATGATAGAAAAATGATTATTTTGAAATCATATGAAACAGGATTTAAAAAACTGCTGGGGATGGACATGACTCAGTTTAGGTAGGTAGCATGTGTGGGATACTGGACTCCATTACTTCATCATGTAAAATTGGATGTGGTAATTTTCTCTTGGCTATTGAAGCATGCATGGACAGCCTGCATATGGTGGTTCTGTTGAACTTGTCCATATTGGGTTTCATGGTCTAAGCTGATGAATGCATGCCTCTAATTCCAACACTCAGCAGATAGAGCCAAGAACTTTAGAGTGCAAGGGCATCTTCCAGCATATAGCAAATTTGAGGAGAGTCTTGACTATGTGGTACTTGATTTGAACAAACAAACAAAAGGGTATAGGATATAAGGAAAAAGTAAATTCAAATACCAACAAACCCATGGAAACTTGACATCCAGGGAGGGTATAGCAGTGGGTCAATGCAATACAGGATCAAGTTCCTCAGATCGACACATATAGACAGCTAACAGGTGACATCATTGAGTATCACTGACCAGTCCTGACCTCAGATCTGTCTTGACGGTAATCAGTGATTAATCTGATATTATTGTCACAATCATTTCAGCTCATCTTACTGACAAGATGCTGCTTGCAGTACCTGGAAACCTTATTCTGACTCAGCAGAATCCGTCTTTGAGGGGTGGGGATGGAGTGATAAGGGACATTCTTTGCTTTGGCAGTCATCTCCAAATGTTCATGTTCATGAGTTACTTTTGAAAACACTCATGTTGATGGAGATGTTCAAGAACAGAAACATATAATGATACACACCACTAATTATTCTGACTGCTCACTGAGTACAATCTCTAGGCACAAATCCTCCCCATACTTGAATTTTCTGGTCAGAAGGATTTAACTGAAATTGACACTGTGCAACTATGGACAAACTTTGAACACAAATTTCTATTTACTTTTTTTATGAATTTTATGCTGATACCGGGGATTTGAACACAGTTCATCACACATGCCACTCAAGTGTTCTGCCACCAAGTTACACCATCGATGTGGGATTCCCCACTGTATGCTGTGATTACCATTGATTAATAAAGAACTGTTTTGAGCCTATGACAGGGAAGAACAGAACTAGATGGGGAAAGCTAAATTGTATGCTGGGAAAAAGAGGGTGGAGTCAAAGAGAAGCGATGTAGCCCTGCCAGATGCTGGAAATTTAGCCAGTAAGCCACAGCCACATGGTTATAAACAGATTAATAGAAATGGATTAAATTAATATTTAAGAGTTAGCCAATAAGAAGCTAGAACTAATGGGCCAAGAAGTGATAGAATTAATACAGTTTCTGTGTGATTATTTCAGGACGAAGTGGCTGGGAACTATCTATATGCCTCCTTTCAACACACCAGTGCTTTACCCTAGGCCCTATTTATGTTTTTAAAAATCTTACAGTGTGCCTTCTATTGCTACTAGTTGTCTTCATGCAACTGCTATGGTTTCAAACACTGTCAAGGCATTTTGAGGCCCGTCCATTCTCCTGCTATGAAGAGCACAGTTCTACTAATCATGGTCTGAGGTCACACAATTGGAATAACTATTCACTATATTATGATTGTTTCAGTCAGAGGGGGCAAATCTTTCTGTCAACTTATCTGCTACTCAAATGTTCAAGGTTATAATTAACAGGGAAGAAAGAATGCAGAGAAAATGCATTTCAAAGATAAATCTAGTCATTGAGCAGTTCACTATGCCTTATAATTTACTCATTTCTATAGCAACTGCCAAGTTCATGTTCGCCTTGGGACAGAAGAAATTGCTAAAGAGGAATTTTTAAGGACCCAGAACCTGGCAGTAAAACCAAAATAAAATAAAATAAGGAATATCTGACATTTACATATTTGTTATAGCATGTTAGAAATGTCAGAAAGATCATATAATACTCTTGGGCATTGTTTGTGACTGGATCTTTAGGTATTTGCTCTATTTCATGTTTATGAAGGATACATGAAGACAGAATACATATAATTTTGCCATTGAGGCCTAGAACTAAGCTCTGAATTTTCTGCAGGCTGTGAGTATGTTATATTACCATTGGATAATAAATAAACTGATTTGGCCAATAGCCAGGCAGAATATAGCTAGGTGGGATATCCAAGCAGAGAGACAGGGAAAGTGGAGTCAGGGAGACATCAGCAGCCAATGGAGAAGCAAGATGTAAGGTCACAAACCATGAGCTGAATTCATGGTAAAGTATGAAATAGAAATGGGTTAATTTATGATGTTAGAGCTAGATATAAATCTGAACTAATAAGCCAAACAGTTTGTAATTAATATTAAGCCTCAGAGTGGATATTTGGGACCTGGCAGGTGGGAGAGAAGCCTCCAGTTACAAAAACCCATTACAGAGTTAAGGAGCTTTGTATCTAGACAAGCAAGTTCCAAGTGGGCAGGGCCTAACCCACTCTCTTCATTTCTCATGAACATCACAGCTAGGCTGCACAGACACAAAACCCAGAGAGCGACCCCAAGTAGTTTATTCTGCACTACTGTCAGTCCAGATCATCATATCCAGGGCCCCAGAACATTTTATATCATTGTACACTATGTTCACTATTTCCATTTCTTCTCCCCAGACAAGCTGTCTCAAAAGTTGTCTTAAACCAGGCATAGTTTTATAAGCCTAGACTCTCAGCAATGGGCATGCTGAGACAGGAGGATTGTGAGTTTGAAGCCAATGTGATGAGAACCATCCCAAAAAGGGGGGAAAAGAAAAGAAAGAATAATACCTATATAACGTTGTAAGCTGTATTTTTATTTTTAATTGATGTGTACAGAATTTAAGTGTGTGGTGTGTGTGTGTGTGTGTGTGTGTGTGTGTGTGTGTGTCCAAAGAGACCAAGAGAGGGCATCCAGGTCCTCTAGAGTGGGAGTTACAGGTGGCTGTGAGCCACCCTACTTGGATGCTGGAAACTGAAAGCCAATCCTCTAGAAGACCACTGAAACATCTCTGGTGTCCCCACAAAAATAGTCTTGAAAGCATAAATGGAATTTTACCATCTCATGTCTAAATGCAGCCCATGACTTCTCTCATCTCAGAACAGCCCCTTCCAGATCATCTAAATTTCTCCCTCTTCCCTCTGTTTATCGTATGCAGTAGGCATCAGCTTTCTTATCTTATGCATAAGTCCAGTTTCCTTCTCCCTTCGTGGTTTTACACTTTTGTTTCTCTATGCCCAGAATGCAATCTTCCTAGAAACTCTTGTTTTATCACTGGAGTCTTTTCTCAGATTTATGTCCTAGTAAAGAAGACTCCTTGCTGTCTCATCGCCATCCTAACTAAACTATCCTCCATAAGCTGTCCCTCAGCACTCACTCCACTTCCCATCACTCTGTTTCCTTTTCTTCTTGTACTTGTCACGGCCAAAATGATGCTGCTTGCTTGCTGATTCAAGTACTCATATATGCTCTCTGAGCACACCCTGCTCTATCCCGTTTCTATCAGGTACCTAGGATACACGTGTTGCCCAAGAAATGTTTATGGGTTAAATTAAACTCTTAAATTCACTGACATGAAATTAAAGATTCATAAGGTTCACATATATTAATGAAAGTCTTATTGCCAACAAATAAACACAGAAAGGAAACAGTCTGAGTTGTACCTAGTGGAAAAAAAGACTCTCTCTTTTATTCATTCCCACCTCTCCCTTTATTTATTTCCCCTGCCATCCCTTCTCCTTCTGATCCCTCCCTTATTTTCACTTCCTTTTCTCTAAATAATACTTTAAATTTATTTTGGGGGAAAGTTCACAATTTTATACGAGGCATTTGGAATGTATCCAGCATCATGATCCTCCTCCGACTATCCCTAGAACCTTCACCTTTTCTCCCTCCCAACTATGCATCCTCTTTTTTTCCTTACTAATCATGCCAAGTCCAATCAGTGGTTTCCATATGCACTTGGGTGTGTGGGGCAATCCACTTGGTCGTAGGCAACCTACAGGCAGCCATGCTCCCAGAGAAGAGAGACTCTCCTTCCCTCAGCAACCTCCACTATCAATAGCTCCTTAACCAATGATGAAATTGTTGCAATTTTGAATGCCTTGATCTCATGTAGGCCTTGTGCACGTAGCCACAGTTGCTGTGAAGTGATGTGTGCAATAGTCACATCTTGTGCCAGAGTCAGCACCTCACAGCTCTCCTCTGGTGCATTCTGTCCCCTGTGTTCTAATTTTAGGGAAACGCTCTTACTGATGACATGGATATAACCGGGGAGGGACTAGCTATGCGGCAAGAAATAAGCCAAGCAGGAAGACTACATTTTAGTCTTGATAAATTGATAGACTCATTTATAAACATTGGGGAAGTAGAGAGGGAGGACAAAAAAGTGTATCTGGGCAACCATTCCTGTACGTTTCACTATCAAGTTTTTATTCTCTTAACTCTTAGGAAGGATGATTTAAAATAATCCATGGTGGATTATGTCAATGATTATAAGGAAAGCCTCTTTTTCATGTTTATGTATTCCCAAACTGGGACTCAGAGGAAAGAAGGTAGACTTAACAGGTGGGTTGCACTGCTTCAGGAAAGACAGAGCCCCTGCTGCCATGTGGGCAATAAATTCCAAGGAAGAACACCACTGCATTGGTTCAGAATAATCTGCCACGGTTACAGGGAGGAGCCTCATTCAAGTTGCTCTAGCAGGGAGTGGATCCTCAAAATAAATCGCTTAGAGTCGCACTGGCAAAAGTAAGCAAAGTCACCATTATTACATAGCTTTGTTATAAAGGTCACAAGTGTTCTGTAATGGGCATGGTATAGTTTTCTATTTGCCCCTGTTTCAAATGCCCATTCTTTAGACCATGTGACCATGGGAGTGTAAGTCACAATGCCTTTCCTGTCCTAGTCCAAAAACATGGCATCTTATCTAAGCCTGATATATTATTGCTGCGCAGCACGGCCCCGGTCTGCACTCTGTGCGCTGGTACCCAGTTCGCAAGCTTCGGGCAAGGGAGCTGGAGGTTAAAATACACAGACACACACAGACAGAGAGACCGCGACATGGGTCATCCTTGAATTCCCCAAGAATGCTCCCTTTATTGTGTTCAGAGGCAGATTATATAGAGATAGTCAGGCCCAGCCAAACCCACCAGAAACCACTCTCCTGCCATCAGGAACTCCCGAAGGTCTTGTGCTCAGAGCAGCTGTAGGCACTCAGAACAGGGGATTACAAGAAATTCAGGATCTGGGGTCTCACTGCTCCCAACATATTATATTTTCTCATTGTTCTGGTCTCATTTCTGTTACTGGATAAAATGCTCTGACCAAGAGCAACTGTAAAGGGGGAAAGAATTTATTTGGCTTACACTTCCAGGTCACAGTCTACTGTTAAATGAAGTCAAGCAGAAACTTGAGCAAAAACCACAGAAGTATTCTGAATGCAAGCTTGTTTTCAGTCTCATACTTAGATACCTTTCTTTTATAAGTGTACCTGTTTAGGGATAGTGCCATTCACAGTGGGCTGAGAAAGATGGAGATATAGTAGCTGATCTGCTGAATCTCAACACCCCCTATGCCAATCTGCCCAAGTTAAACCAATGATTCAAGTAATGACTAGCCGCCCTTCAAACCTGTGGTTTGTTTGTTGCCTGTCGCTTCCTATCAAATTAATTATTATTCATGAAACATTGGTAAATATGATAGCCTTTTATATTTCTTAAAGATATATTTTCAAATGTTTACATTTCAGTGAAATTGTACCTGATTTATTTATAGTGGCATGACATGTTCTTAGGGCTTTTTTTAAAAATTGAAGTTTATTCAGTTCTATTTTTGTTCATTGTATTTACCATGGATATATGCTCTGTTTGTCTCACAAAAGAAAGATATAAACAGGAACCATTTTAAGCATTTGTTGTTCACATTCTAAGTACTATTTAAAAAAACTATGTGTGTGTATGTTCATGTGCATGTGTGTGCACGCATGTGCATGTGTGAGTGTATTTATATGTATTATTTTATGTGTAATTATGGGTAAGTAGAAGTCAGGGTCATTATTCATCTTCCACATTGTCTGAGACATTTGTTTTGTCATGTGTAGTTGTGTGCCAAGGCAGCTGAGCACACACTTCCAGAGTTGCTCATCTCTAACAGTAGGAACACTGATGACAGATGCTCACTTCTGTGCCCATCTCTAAGTATTGCTCTTACTAATACGTTTTCATGGTTGTAGGACTCAAGAATGTGATCTCTGTGGTTCCCAAAACAGAGCTCAATTTTGTCAAGAAAAATAATTGTAAATCCTAATGATAAATCTCTCAAAGGTGTTTGATGGCTCAATACTTTGAAGCAACTGGTGTTCTACCCTCAATTTCATTTTTATTGCGTTTGAATGATTAATGTACAGGCATTGACTAATAATTTCTTTTGCAGAATAGGATCGCACTGTTATTGATGGATTTAGAAATGGTACTTGGAGATCTATTAGAATAACTATAGAGCTTAAAACATTAAGGCAATGATGCTAAAAGGAAAATAAAAACATATAAGTAAATCTGAAGCTCAACTTCAGAATAAAAATTATATATGACTGTTATGACACTAGATGATAAATTGTTATTGGTACAGTGCTCAGTCATTTAAAAACATCTCATCTAGCTGGAAAAGCAGGAACATATAAACTTCAACCAGACTCTCTCTACTGGCCTTTCAATCTTCCAATGAATTGGGTGTGAGGCAGATGACGGCAATCATGTTGCTTCTAATAAAAGATTGGTTTTAAATGGACCTTCTGGCTCAATTCCATAGAGAAAGTGTGCACTGCGGAGAGATGGGAAGACTCCAGAAGGTTGGCCTCTGAGAGGGTTCTTGCACACAAGCCCATAGATCATTTTTAAAATAATCAAGATTACATTGGAGACTTTCCTGAAGGGAAGATACCATTAGGAGGGGTGGTGGCCTCTGTCTATCTGGGGACATACATTAAGATCATATTTGATGGGTGCAGGAGATACGGGCTTCCACTGAAAGTCAAGAGTCTATTTTCCCCCAGCATTAGACAACACACTGTGGATAGCAGAAACAATATAATTAACAATGGCATTAAAAATTTGTCACAGTTGTCTCACCTGCGCCCCATTTCTCCCCACAGAGAGGCAAGGACACAAGGCATTTAAAATATGTACTTGAAAGACTTTGCCACCACCATAAATTTGGCGGCCTTGTGTATTTTTCTTGATTCCACACTGTAATAAGGCAGGATGACTTTGGGAAACAAGGTCACACCAGAAATGCCAGGAAGGGAAGCAAGAATAGAATTTAGCTTCTTGTTATCTCTTATCAGAAGAAATTAATGCAGATTTTTTTTTGAAATTCACTGCCTTTTTCACCTATGAAATCAGAAGTGGATGGGATTGACTTTTTATTTTCCCTGTGTTCTAAAAGTGAGTGGAACTCTATCTGTCCAGATGCTAGCAGTATTTCATAAGCAGAATCTACAGACCTATGTTTTATATGCTATAAAATGTAATTTAAACATACAAAGCAAAGCAAAGTGTGTAACAGAAAGTTAATCTATTTTTAGTCCATTAATCGTATACATTTGATTCCTGTTTTGACCAGTGACTGTCATATACATGTATTGAGATACAAGGCTTGACACTGAAAGACTTTGATTTTTTTTTCTCAGACTTTTCAGCTTAAGATGGCAGGTTATGTGTGTGGGATGGTTGCTTCTCTCTGTCCAATATTCTCAGTCTTTATATGAAAACTGAAAATGTAATGGTATTCCAAAGTTTGACTTAACCTAAATTCCAAAGTGAATCATAAGAGGGCTTACATTTGCAGACATCACCTGCAAATGAATTTGGCATGCTTGTCTGAATATGGTGGCATTTAGTAGTGTGCAATCAGATAAGATATAGTCCCATATTGACCCAGTACGGCTACGAACTATATTCATTATCTATGTATTCTTAAATAATGTTCCTTAACTCTCTGCTGTTTTTCTAAAATGCACTTTATTTCTTGAAATTAAAATATAATTTCATCATTTCCGCTCTTACCTTTTCTCCTTTAACCCTTCCCATTGCACACTCCTTGATCTCTATCAAATTCACAGCCTTTATGTCTTTGTTCATACACACATGTATAAACAAATTACATATACTCAAGAATACATATATAACCTTCTCGCTCCATGTAAAGTTATTTCTATGCATATGATTTTACGGATGACAACTTAGTATTGGATAAACAATTTGGGGGCTGCTCTTTGGGGAAGACTATTGCCCCTGCTCTCAGCATTCTTTCACTGTCTGTAATTCTGAGTGTGGGGAAGAGTCTCCATGAGAGTTCCCCTTCCATGGTAACACTTCTATTGGTTTCATCCTTGTTTGGGTCTTGTTTAGGCATCCATGCTAATGAGACTTCATGGGTATAGCTTCTCTGCCATTTCAGGAGACAAAAACCTTGCAATAAACTTTCTGCTCTTCTGACTCATACAGTCTTTCTCCCCGTCCTCCTCTATGATCCCTGAGCCGGAAGTACAGAAGCTGCACTGTAGATGTACCAGCTGGGGCTGGGCACTGTGTGGTTATTTGTTCTCTGCATTTTGATCAGGATTTGAGTTGAATTCCTGTGATGACCTCACAGAAAAATATACATCTCACTCCTCATCAAAGAAAAGTGTCCTTGCAACAGATGGAAGTAATTAAAAACAAACTCTGCAGTTCTGTTGAAGAAACTTGATGGTGAACTGGGCATTGCCCTGTGAGTCTTGCGAGTGACAGAGAGGAAAACAGGCATGTCAAAGAGATACTGAGCAAATATCACCTTTACCAGTGGCCAGAGTTAATATCACCAGGGATGGAATGAGATGACATTACTCCTTTCTCTTAGACCTTGCTGAAAAAAAAGCATCATCATTTCTGTGATGCTCTTGTCAAGAATACAGAGTAAGAATTTAAGCATGAAGAAGCACCAGGCATGGTCAAATAAGTGGTCTGTGTGCTTCCAAGACATCAAAGTCACACAAAACCAAAGACAGTTGAGCAATGGCTACAGGCTAAAGCTTGACAAATAGACATGGACAGCTTACTGGGATGTGTGAGCCCAAATTAGATTCCAGCCTGAGGACCAAAGTAGCCAGAGATATTTTGGGTGTGTTTGGTGAGTTTTTTTTTTTTTTTTTTAATAGGCTGAGGCTTGAACAGCAATAGACGTGGGTAGCAAATCTCTGCTTATTTCACACACTACACTGGTGCGTAGGAACTATAAATCAAAGTTTAGGAAAGTAAATGGGACCATGTCTCCAACTCAGTCTCTAAATGGCCTAATGATGTAGAGAAAACAAAATGAATGTTAAGTGGTGTGAGGGAGGAGGGAGAGAGAGAAGGAAGGTGAGGGGGGGAGAGAGAGAGAACGGAGAGGAGAGAGAAGAGGAGAAGGAGGAATAAAGAAATGAGAAATAATGGAAGTGAAATATATTAACACCATTTCCATATCACTAAAAAGTATCAGTGGTATTTGGACCCAAGATCAGTAAAATGTGAGAGGTATAAGAGGTGGCTGATATTATATGTAAGATTCCTGCCACCTGGGATCTTATAAGATAATAAGAGATATTATGATGGTTATCATAAAAATACAATTGAAAGCTACTGAAAGAGGTCACTGGGAAAAGCCTGAGTTCTACTCCCAGGACTCACCTGGTGGAAGGAAAGACCTGACTTATGAAAATTAACCTGTGATTGCCACACATACACCAGGGTTCATTCATGAATGCAAAAAATATAGGTGTGTGCATATCTCCTATCACTTGCCAACATACACATACAGACATGCACACACACTCACACATGCACACTTACCATACATTCACACTCAATAATAATAATAATAATAATAATAATAATAATAATAATAATATAGTGATTTTAAGCCAATTGGGAGAGCACTTTATTATTTCACTGTAAAGTTTAAGAAACCTGAGAAACACTAGAGCTGTGTTGACTCTGTGCCTTTTAGACTATTTCATTAACTGGAATGTGAGGACTTCAGTGTGCAAGACCAAGTCTGATTAAGTAAAGAGTACAGTAGGCAGTAATTGTTTTGAATGTTTTGTAATGCTCTTAAAGCTCTTGAAACCAACTCTCATTTTACATGATCAACTCATACAGAGTAATTGGAGTGTCGCCTTAACTCATTGAATATTACTTACATCCTTAAAGCATCTATGTCAAAGTAAGCACACATAATTTTATGAAGCTATTTTGTAGACACTTGGGAGTTTCCTTTTTAATACCTCAATATAATTATAATTAGTTCAGAAGGCCCAGTAACACTTTGAGATAATTGCGCATAAATTAATTGCTAAAGGGCACAATTAACTTTTTATTAACGTTTGCGATAATAAACATTCAACTTGGTTTCTAATATTTCATAAATTATACTCCATATTTTAATTGTTCCTATATTAAGTTTTATTACTTAATGTCCTTGAATATTTGCCTTGGGGACCAAAGCAAACACTGTAATATGCTTAATCCAAGAGAAAACCTGCATTTAATTAGACAACGTGAGAAGAGGCAATGGCTTGAGTCTCAGTTACTGCCATAGGCCAAAGAGGATGTGTTCTAAAACCAGAAGATGACAAGCCCACATCCATGCCAGACTTTCATGAGACAGTATCTCTTTAAGGGAACCTCAGTGCTTGGACTATTGAAACATCACCTTGGAATTGCCAATGACTCAATCGTGTTAAAACAGAGTTGAACAGCAGGGACATCTCTGATGATTCATCTTTGAGAAAATTAACAAGTGAAGCATCACAGTCATGGGACTGTTCACCTGTGAGGCTCATGGTGAAACCATCTGCTGTATTGAATACCTCTGGTCATTTGTTCAAACTATATGCCATTCCTCAAAGGGCTATCTTTTAAGCTCCTTCTTTTGGGATATGGCTGCATCAGTGTGTGGGGTGGAGAAGGATGGCAACACCATGCTTAAGAAGATTTCAAAGAACCCTGCTACTTGTGGTAACAGTCACTGTACCTCACCCTCATTTCCACATGAGCCCAAAACCTCTCTGTAATGCTGCTCTTAAGGAATAGAATACAAACGCCCTCTACCAAGAGGCATCTTCATGGCTATCTGCTATAATTGAATACACGTGGATGCTTGGGATCACAGTGGTATCTACCATGAGGTCATGTGAGCACTGTTACCAAGAGGACACTGGGAAGCAGAGATTTAAATACAGAGGTTTAGGAGCTTTTCCTCAGACACCAGAAACCTGAGTCCTCCACAATGTAGGCATCTGGGCTGTAGGGGGTGGGGCATCCACACAAGGATCTTCTAGAAGTGGATGTGATGGAGGAAATGGATCTGTGGGGACCGCAGTGAAGGAAGATGGCATGGACCAGACAGAAGAATCTTGCCAGAGACGCATAGTTCTCTTTTATTATTATTGAAAATAGATTCTTTTCTTGTACAATATATCCTGATTATGCTTTCTACTTCATCTACTTCTCCCAGTTCCTTCCCACCTCCATTTCAATCCGTCATTAGAAAAGAGCAGGCTTCTAAGAGATAAGAGCCAAACACAACAAAATAAAATATAAGATGAAACAAAAGCTTTCACATTGTAGTTGGACACAGCAACCCAACAGGAGAAAAAGAATTCCAAGAACAGACAAGAGTCAGAGACCCACTTGGTCTCCAGGCAGCAGTCCTATAAAAGTACCAAGCTAATAGTTATAAATGTACACAGACGACCTGGTGCAGACACATGTAGCCCCTGTTCTTGCTGCATCAGTCAGGTGCACCTTGCTCAATGGATTCAGGAGACTGAGTATTCCTGCTGTGTGCCAGTCTCTCTATCTCTTAAAGGCTTCCTCTGATTCAGAATTCCCTGAGCTCAGAGGAGAAAGATTTGATGGCGAGCTCCCATTTAGACTCCCTCTCCACATGTCTAGTTGTGGGTCTCTGCGTCTGTTCCCATCTGTTGCCAGAAGAAGCTACTCTGATGATGACTGGATAAGGCACTGATCTATGAAGATAACCTAATATTATTAGAAATCAACTTATTGTTTTTTAGACTAGTGAGATATTTGGTTTTACCCTAGGTCTCTGGAGTGTCTGTTCTCTGGATCTTGATTATCCAGGCAATGTCAGATATGAGTTCTTTCTTGTGGAATGGACCTTGAGTCAAATCAGATATTGGATGGCTACTCTCTCAAGTTCTGTGCCACCATTGCCATAGCATACTTGGCAGGCAGGACAAATTAGAGGTCAGAGTCTTTGTGCCTGGGTTGGTGTCCACCTTTCTCTTTCAGTAGCCTGCAGAGTACCTTCCCACACCTGAGAAACTTGACATAGAGGTGAAGGCTCCATGTAGGCACCTACTCAACTTTCTCATGTCCAATGGATTGAGTGGATGTTGTCCTTGGCAATGAGGCTCCATGATGTGGAATTCCCCTCTGTATGCTGGGAATATTATTGGTTAATAAAGGAACTACTTTGGGGCCTATAGCAGAGCTATAGGTGAACAAAGCTTGGCAAGGAAAACAGAATGCTGGGAGAAATGGGGTGGAGTCGGGGAGAAGCCACGGAGCTGCTGGATGGAGACAGAGGCACTGAAACTTTCCTGGTAGGCCACAACCTCATGGTGACACACAGATTAATGGAGATGGGTTAAATTAAGAAATAAGAGTTAGCCAAAAAGAAGTTGGATCTAATGGCCAAGCAGTAATTTAAATAGTAAAGAAAAAGAAGTTGGATCTAATGGCCAAGCAGTAATTTAAATAATAAAGAAAGGATGCTATGGACATCACATACTTTGTGAGAAAAAAAAAAAGCAGGAAAAAAGCCTTAAAAGGATCATGCTTGTGGAAAGAGCTCCATTCAGTCACCTAATATGTAAAACTCCATGTATGTTTTTATGCATGCAATTTAGGATTATAGGTAGTCATGTGCATTTTCAAATTTGCAGGAAAGTTCAATTCTCAGAAGAGTGTTTGGGGTTGGGGTATGGAAAAGTCTAAAAATGAAAATTTTGTTGTATTATTTTATGTTTATATTATTAATCTTGTTTCATGCTTCTAAATCATTTTGGTCCAAGGTAATGATAATATAAGCCACTTAAGATATTTTTAAGGTTTTGATGGCAATGGTAGAAAAAAAGAAGCATGTAATATTTAGACTTCTACATGCATTTTATACAGATTAAGCAAGCATTAGTGCCCAAGTGTGTAATCAATGTAAAAGTGCTGAGATGCACACACACAATGTTTTAAATATTTTAAATATGAATTTTTAATTTTAATATTAAATATTAATAGGGATATGTTCTAAAATGTCTGGGTACAATTAAAATGAAAGTTCCAACTGTTGTATTTTGCAGACTTTTAATTTTTCAAAATTTTATCTGTGTGCGTGTGTATGTAGAGAAGCATGCAACACTTTAGAAGTCCATTGTGTACTTACCACTTACAATTTAGACTAAACCATATTCGGTGTTAAGTAGAAACGTGGCTACAGGCTATCAAACTAACAGGTGTAACTTCATACTATTCCAATTATATCATAGGCTAGAAATGTATATACTTCAGTTGGCAGAGTGTTTGCCTACTGTGAATGAAGTCCTGGTTCTATCACCAGCTCTTGACAATAAGTTATACATTGTGGTGCACATCTCTAATTCCAGAATTAGATAAAAGATTAGGCTTTCAAAGCTTGCTTTGACCATGCAGTGAACTTGGGATTAGTCTGATGTGATAGCTTTGTCTATTTGGCACAACCTGAAATTACCTGAGAAGAATCTCATGAGAGATTGTCTAGATCAGGTTGGCCAGTGGTCATGTCTGCGGGGGATTGCCCTGATCACCTTATGTACTATGGAATAGCATAGCCTGAAAGTAGGTGCTAGCATCCCTGTTTTGGGATCCTGTACTGTACAGGAGTAAAGAAATCTAGCTGAACTATAACCATACGACACACACTCATTCTCTTTCTGCCCTCATCACGGCTGTGCCCAGGTGTCTCAAACTCCTGCCTTGTGACTTCGCTGCTGTGGTGTCCTATAACCTGGGTTTGTGACCAAAAATAAACCTTCTATCCCCTGAAAGTACATTCTATTTTGTCAGAATATTTTACTACAGCTGTAGAAATAATACTAGAACACATGGAACACATTGCATCCTGTTTTAGGATAAATAAATTATTATCATGAGTATATAGTTTTAAAATGAAATATTAATAGGGATATGTTCTAAAACGATTATGTAAAATTGAAATAAATGTTCCAACTGCCGTATTTCATGGATTTTTTTATTTTTTACATTTTTACTTGTGTGGGTGAGCGTGCGCAGATGCTTGTGAGTGTCTAGGGAAGCCAGAAGAAAGCATCATATCCGCTCAAACTGGAATTACATACATTTGTGAGCTGCCCTATGAGGGTGCTAAGAACTGAACTTTGCAGGAGGCGTGCACACACCACTTAACCCCTGAGCTGTCTCTCTAGTACATCTACATTTGTCCATTTCTTAAAACAGTAAGTGACCTTAACTGAGCCACCTCTCCATCATTTCTCCCTCCCTCCCTCCCTCCATCCTTCTCTCTCTCTCTCTCTCTCTCTCTCTCTCTCTCTCTCTCTCTCTCTCTCTCTCTCTCTCTCTCCTGATGTGAATATAGCTGAAAACATCTTTCTCATTAAGGGATGTTATTCACCAGAGTAGATCTCTTTCCTTGTCAAGGTCCACATCATTTTGACAACAAATAATGACATGATTTGTAATCTTTCTCAGCTTGATTGAGTTCCAGATCTAGTAACCATCTGAGTTTCTCATTATTATTGAAAAATAGGGAAGGCAATAAATTACAGTGCCAATGCTCTGGGTACAGCATGGGGCATTTAGAAAAAGAAAAGAGAGTGCCATCACCATCTCTAGGAGGCAAATTGTGGGGTTGTTAGCAAGCTGTGTCTTTGGGCACAGGGAAGAAAAATCGATGTGTCAGTGACAGGTAGAGAGGTTTGAACTGGGCAGATTGCATCAAGGACAGTTCATGGCTCTGTCAATAAAGAGGGAGGCCTTGCATCCTACAGGGAGCATCAACTGAGAGCCAATGCTACTTCCATTTGTTTTCACTGTCTGTGACTTTAGTCACTGGTGGAAAATGACACGGAAACTCGAAAATATGCTTCCATAGAAACACCTGCCCTCTGAAATTCTCTTCCCTCCTGACCAGAGCAGTCTACCAACAGCTATGCTCTTCCTTCTAAGAAATACCTTCTTACAGTTTGACAGATGTCCCAGTACAGGCTCGTGTTTGGACACTCGGACTCCAGCTGGTAGTATTGTTTCGGGAAATTGCAGAGCCTTGCGGATGTAGGGTCTTTCTGGGAGAGACGGGGTGATTATGGAGAGGCTATTGGAGGATATGCTGACTTCTTGACTTGGGTCATGCTCCCTGCTCTCTGGTGCAGTTGTTGTGCACGTTGTCCCCTAAAATGCTCCCACTGCCATGGATGGAGCAGCCCCGCCACCATGCCTCCCCTACTATGACTAACATGGTTCTGAAATCATAAGCCAAAGCAATGATTTCCTCCCTCCACTGTCTCGTAAAGAAACCAGTAAGCAAGCAACACAGTCAATGGGATGAAACAAAGCAAGCTCTGTGTCTCAAAGCAACTTGAAGCTTTTCACGTTGCTCCAAACCCAAAGTCCTGTAGTTTTTCTGAAGACCTTATGGGGGAATTTAAGTCCTGCATGGGTTCCTGCATGGTGAGGATCATGGCATGACACTTGCCAACTCTGCTGCTTAGTTCTAAATCTGAACTTGCTACTATTTAGAATCACAGAAAAGAGGGACTCAGAATTACATAGGTCAGGTTGGCCTGTGGGCATGGCTATGGGAGATTCTCTTGACTGTTGACTGAGGTGTAAAGACCAACTCTGAGTGTGGATGGCCCCTCTTCATGAGCTGAGTCTTGAGCTCTGTTTGAGTAAAGAAAGTGAGCCAGGTTGTAAGAAGCAAGCCTGCAAGGGCATTTGCCTATGTTCTCTGCTGTTGGCTGTGGGAGGATGCAGTACTATGAGTTCCTCACAATATCAGACTGGAACATGGATTATAAGCCAAATAAAACCTTTCCTACCTAAAATTACTTTGGGTCAGGATATTTTAACATAGCGACTGAAATGACAATAGAGCATTGAAGAATTTCATCTGGCTCAGAATGCTTTACATCCTTGAACATGCATACAAGACACACAGCACATAAAGCTTGCAGACACACAAGCACTACGTGCTCTTACATGAGCACCCTAAAATAGTAAACCATTTTTCTTTTATTTTGATTCATAAACTTTAGATGAAGCCTTATCCAAAGTGTAAAACAAATTTAAATACCCACACACCTACATCTATTTTATTTCTTTAGAATTAAGATTTTCCAGATTTAAAAAAATAGTTATGTGTATGTGTGTGTCTAGGTATGGATATGTGCGCATAAGTGCAGGTACCCACAGAGGTCAAAAAAGGCTGTTATATTTCCTGAGATAAAACAACAGGCAGTCGTGAACTACCCAATGTGGGTGCTAGGAACTAATTATTAGTTCCCTGCAAGAAGAGTGTGCATTCTTCATAG
The DNA here is from genome assembly GCF_014885135.2 of Alexandromys fortis. Classification (NCBI taxonomy): domain Eukaryota; kingdom Metazoa; phylum Chordata; class Mammalia; order Rodentia; family Cricetidae; genus Alexandromys; species Alexandromys fortis. The sequence goes on from NW_026067927.1 coordinate 19,549,337, forward strand.
CCAAGCCATCTCTCCAGCCCCATCGATATATGGCTTTTATTCTGTTATCCTATTTATTGTATTTTAAAAATGTAATCATTGAGATAAAAATATAAAAATGTCCTTAAGTCTCTTCATCACATATCCTACATAGATGATAGATATATAAAATATGCAAGAAACCAAATAATACAACTTAAATTTATATATATATACAATATGTTATATGTTTATGTATACACACACATAAACACACATATACACACACTCACAGAGGCACATACACACACACACACACACACACACGATGAAGAACAAGACAACCCACGTCTGAATGACAAAAGCTGAGAGCATTTCCTTTTCTCCCTTCTTTGTTTGAGTACAAAGCAGACGACACGCCTGTCCCAAACTCGCACATCAAAAAAACCTTTCCTTTCAGGCAACTTCAGCAACATTAGCTCTTGTCCTTATGCGAGAAATCTTTGATCTTCCTGAAGGAGCCTCCCTTCTCCCTGAACATGACAAGGTGGCAGAGAGTACTGCGCAAACAATGTAAGAGTGCTTGTCACGGATGACATGACACTTTCACACGGATGCGGAAACACGACCTGCATCCACTCTGAAGGACTGCTCTGTGCACTGTGATTTGTTCCGTTCATCAATATTTCTCTTTGGATGCTCAGGCATCTCTGCTGATGTGTGTGTTCTGCTCTCGTTGGAGGATGATGTTTGTGTCTAGAAGGCGTTTTTCATCTCATGTGCTGGCGTCTTTTCTCCCCACACCCCACCAGTGTGCATTTCCCTATCTCTGTATCACTTTTTTTATATGTTAGCACGATTTCCTGCTGTATTAAAATAGGAATGGCTTCATTTAACAAATGAATGAGAGAAGAAGTTGGGCCTTCTTTTGGATGGTCATATGGATACCTATGCTATTGGACCAAAGTTTAGTTAGCATTTTCCCTTTTACCAGAAACATATACCACATTGATATTTTATAGGCACATATATTTTTTATGGTCAGGTGATGCATTCAATTGTGCAGAAGCAACATTCCATACATTGTGGGGGAGGGTATGCTTGAAGGTTTGAAAGACTGGAAATATCACTAGGAAATACTATTTTAAAAAATAAAGTAACTTATACACATAAGACATGCTAAATGAGCTTCAATAAGATTGTCTTATTGAGAAACAAAGATTGATAAAGCCATTAGGAGAAAGGAGACAAAGAGGAAGAATTTGCCTGTGGACAAAATGTTTTATTTTATTCACTATTTGTGTTTATGTCTGTTCATATTTGAATGTATTTATGTGTACAGGGGTGTGGGCTTGCAGAAGTGTGTGCATGTGTATGGAGGCCAGGGGTCAACCTTGAGTGGTGTTCCTCAAGAGCTATTCACCATTAACATTACCACCACCGCCGCCACCATCACCACTTTCTCCACCACCACTGCCCCACTACCACTGTGATTTCGATGTTGAAACAAGGTAATTTTCAGGAGGAAGCCTATATGAATTTCTTTGGGTTCTCCTTCTTATTTAGCTTCTCTAAGAACCCGAATTATAGGCTCAATGTCCTTTATTTATGGCTAGAAACCAAATATGAGTGAGTACATCCCATGTTCCTCTTTTTGGGTCTGGCTTACCTCACTCAGGATAGTGTTTTCTATTTCCATCCATTTGCCTGCAAACTTCAAGAAGTCCTTGTTTTTTACTGCTGAGTAGTACTTTAATATGTATATATTCCTGGCCTGGGTCTGAAAAAGCCCGGGTTAAAACCGGTCTCGCTGAACATAGTGGACAATGAGGACTACTGAGACCTCAAGAACAATGGCAATGGGTTTTTGATCCTACTGTACCTATTGGTTTCGTGGGAGCCTAGGCAGTTTCGTGGATGCTAACCTTACTAGACCTGGATGGAGGTGGGTGGTCCTTGGACTTCCCACAGGGCAGGGAACCCTGATTGCTCTTTGGGCTGACGAGGGAGGGGGACTTGATTGGGGGAGGGGGAGGGAAAGGGGAGGCAGCGGTGGGGAAGAGACAGAAATCTTTAATAAATAAATAAATAAATAATTAAATAAATAAAAGAAAATCTGTCAATGTAATCCACCATATAAACAAACTGAAAATAAAAAAAATAAAAAACAAGGTAATTCACTGTGACTGAGGATTCGTTGTTTAGGATAGATAGAAAGGCCAGTGAGTCCCAGAGATTTTTCCACCTTTCTTTCCTGAATACTGGGATTAAGAGATGCTAGTATCACTCGGCATTTGATGTGGATACCAGGGAATGAACTTAGGTCTATCTGCTTGAGTGGCAAGTACTTTACTGACTGGGTTAGTGAGCCTGTCCCTGTGGACAAACAGTTTTTACAGAAGGAGATTTCAGAGTTGATTTTGTTTCCCTACTCACCCAAGGACACATTTGTCCAGAGCCTAGATGCCCTTGGTGAAGTCTCACACTGTATGTTTTTATGGTTGTGTGTGTGTGTTGTTATAGTTCTTGTTTGTGTGTGCATGTGTGTGGGGGGGCACCTGGTACAGTGAAATTGTTTGAAGTAATATGGTGGCTGTACTTTTCATCAAAAAAGGTAGAAATGTCAACAATGAATGAATGACAAGGCATGATGAAGAAGCCATAGACAAACACCTGCTTGACACCCATTCCATGCTACACGCTACCAGACTGTGAGTCTCATGAACATCCTACTGAATGCCAGAATATTGCAATTTTTTCAGGACATGGCATGGAAGACAGTTATATCCTCAGGACACTCTCTGGTTCTCATGTTTGCATAAAAATTCCTGTACTAGAGAAATAAATGACCTTTCTTTTCAGAAGTCCTTTGTGCAATCAGTCAACACTTCAAAACCACACAAATAACTGCTCTGCAAGATACTCCATCAAAAAGTGGCTTCTTGGACTCCGGTGGGGTAATTCTTTCAGAAGCGTAATCGTCCTGGCAAGACAATTCTACCTAGGCAGGCTGTGGTAGATGGGCTTTCTTCAGACATTGACTCTCCCATCACTAAACAACACAAAAAAAATTTTGGGTAACAACTGCATTTTTAATCAGGAAAAAAATTTAAAAACATATTTTAATTATATACCAATGATATAGTTACATATTTTATATAACATGTCATTGCACATAATTGTATATAATAACATAATATATATAATTATAGATACATAATTAGATATAAGTGAGTGAAGGGAGAAATAGAATTTCTAACAGGCCTTTTAGCTCTGGTTAGCTACACAGGTTTCAATTATCCTGACAGGTGTATGAAAGCCACCTGGATCCTTCTTTGGAGATGTCTACATCTCTCTGGCATGCTGGGTTGAAATCTTAACAGTTTCTTCTTTTCGCACGGTGCTTAAGGCCAGTTTCTTTGGTCTATTAACTGACTTGTAAGAAGGGAGAGTAAATTGTCCTTGACTGTACAAACACCCTGATTTTTTTTCCCCATGAATACAAATGGAAGATTTTTAAAGCTTGGCACTTTGCAAAGACATGACTCCCAAGATAAATTAGAGATCACGAAACTTTCTCTTGTTTATTATTTAAAGCTAGGTTTTGGGAGAGGTAGTCCAGTTTGTAATTATGATTCTGACATTGCTTGGCAATCTTAGGCAAGCCACATAATCTCCCTTGGCACAGTTCTTTTCACATTAATTAAAAAAATGTGTGAATTTGATGCAGGAAGGATAAACTAGATGACCTCAAACACTTCTGTAGTCTGAACAATTGATGGTTTGATATTCCAGTGTGCAGAGACTTAACGCCCATCTTCTCCTTCTCCTGTACTTAAAAGCTTATTGGTTTTGTTTTTATGTGTATGAGTACTTTGCCTGCATGCATGTATGTTTCCGCAGGGTCAGAAGAAGGCACAAGATCTCCAGGAGCTAAAGATGGTTGTGAGCCACCATATAAGCACTGGAAACTGAGCTCAGGTTCTCTGAAGAAGCAACAAATGATCTTTACTGCTGAGCCAGCTCTTCAGGGCCTCCTTCCTGCTCTTTTAGCAGACACTTTTAACATGTACTCCAAATAGCAGTCGGTCCATAGTAGTGACGGCTTGATCAGATTGACATTCTGCTTTGGATGTCTGTTTTCCCAGTGTCTTGTTCATTTAGAGCCAAGGCCTGAGTCTCTTGGTGCCTTTGGCATTTTCACATTCCAAATTCCAAACATAGCTGATAGCACAAAGTGATCTTAAATATAAAATTATTCAATTAATGAACACAATTGCTTGGTAGTATTAAATAATTAAAGTGTGGTTCTTAATTTATGTTTGGGAAAAAAAAAAAAACGTGTTTGGTCTTACCCTTAGGCAGCTAAGAGGCACACAGTCCCAGGAGACCTTCAGTGCTTCTGGCCTCAGTATACAAACACTGTAACTGTAGAATTTCCCTAACATGATATCCCAGATTTAATTAACAGATTTTAGTCCTCAAGTGCCACTTGTAAGAATGCAAATATCTTTGTAGGACAGAATCGGAGGTACTTATAAGAAAGGGTTAAAATAGACCCGAACATGATAATGACTCAGAGAAAGGAGCACTGAAGAACTTCTTTTTCTACTCTTATCGATTCTTTGTGGATTTCACATCATGCGTAAAGATCCCACTCTTCCTCCTCCATCTGACCTCTGCCCTTGCAAACTCATCCCTAAAATTTAAAAGAACTAAAAAACAAACAGACCAAAGAATGTAAAACAAACAAAGACAAGGCAAAAAAAAAAAAAGTGGGGCAGGGGGATGCTGGGGAATCTCATCCTGGAAGCTATAGTGTGGCCCATTGAGTTACAGCATTAACCCTTTCGTCTTGTCATCTTCATTTGAGGTGTTCATTTCCATGTGTCATTGGTCTGGTTAGTGTCTGCAGCACAGTCTGTCCAGGACCTTCTGGCTTGTATGGTTTCCACTGAGAAGTCGTGTGTGATTCTGATAGGTCTACTTTTATATGTTATTTGACCTTTATCCTTTTCAGCTCTTAATATCTTAATATTCTTTCTTTAATCTGTATGTTTTGTGTTTTTGATTACTTTATGGTGAAGGGATTTTTTTTTTGGTCCAGTCTATTTGGTGTTCTGTAAACTTCTTGTACCTTTATGGGGATATCCTTCTTTATGTTGGGAAAGTTTTCTTCTATTTTTTTAATGTATTTTCTGTGCTTTTGAGCGGGAGTTCTTCTCCTTCTACCCCTATTATTCTTAGGTTTGGTCTTTTCATGGTGTCTCAGATTTCCTTGATGTTTTGTGTTAAGAATCCATTGGATTTAACATTTTCTTTGACTAATGAATACATTTCCTTTATAGTATATTCAACACCTGAATTCACTTTTCTATCCCTTGTATTCTCTTACTTATGCTTGCCTCTATAGTTCCTGTTCATTTACCCAGATTTTCCATCCCCCAAAATTCCCACAAATAAAAAATTTGTGTTTTTTTATTGCCTCTATTTCAGTTTTTGAGTCTTGAACTATTTGCTTCACTTGTTTGACTCCCCCCCCCCTTGGGTTTCATTTTTTAAAAGAGATTTATATTGATTTTGTCCATTTTTTTTGTTTTTCTTTTCCTCCATTTCTTTAAGGGATTTTTTTTCCTCTTTAAAGATCTTCATCATGCTTATAAAGTTACATTTAAAATTGTTTTCTTTTGGGTTAAGAAGAAAAAGTCTTCCTGTTGAAGACAAGTATGACCACTGGGTTCTGGTGTCACCATGTTACTTTTAGGTTGTAAATGAATTTTTGCATTGACACAATTGGTGGCATCAGTGTCTTTGCCTCTTGGTCCAATTTTTGTAGTTGCTGTCTGTGTCCTCAGGAGTTGTTCTTGGTCTGCCCTGTAGTGTTGCTGTCTGGGTCTCGGAGAGCCACTGAGGTCTTGGTCCACTCTCTTGGTTCACTCTCTTGCTCTACTCTCTTGGTCTGTTCCCCTGGTCTGCTCTCTTGACCTGCTCTGTGCAGTAGCAGCCTATATTTCAGAGTTCCTCTGAGGTGGCAGTGATAGGAGGGTTTGGGGGCAGAATGGGACTTGTAGCTTATAGGGTCCTATTGATGGAGTGGGGTGTTGGAGCAGCCTACCTGTAGGAATTTTACCTGCTGATGGACTATAGATACTGAGTCAGGTGAGGGAGGGGCCCGGGGATTTGCCCTGTTACTGAGGGTCTAGAGAGGGAAGTACCCAGCTGGGTGGATGATGACTTACCTCCTGCTCTTCTCTGTGCAGTTGCAGGGTGTGATTTTAAGACCATTTGTTGATGCAGAAAATACCAAAAGGAAATGAAATGTCTAGAATACAGTGGTAAAAATGTGGTTTGAATACATTGGTTTTAAATGCACAAGGTGGATTTTTAAATATTCTATTATGTTTCTTTATTTAGTGTGTGTACATGCATACTTGTGTATGAGAATTGCATAGGCATGCAAGTGGAGATCAGAATGCAGCTGTGGGAAGTCAACTCTCTCCTTCCACCATGTGGGCTCAGAGGACCAAACTCGGGTCATCAGGCTTGGAATCAAGTGCCTTTACCTGCTGTGCCATCTCACCTGCCCCAAAAGCTCTAGATTTAAGCAATGGGCTGAAAAGAGAGATTAGAAGTTTTGGATGGTGGTAGTATCCTTGATTACTGGACATTTTTATTAATGTCTTTCATAGGGTTTTTATTGCTATGAAGAGACACTGTGACCACAGCAACTCTTATAAAGGAAAGCACATAAAGGGGCTGGCTTACAGGTTCAGAGGTTTAGTCCATTATCAACATGGCAGAAAGCATGGCAGCATGTGGGCAGACATGGTGCTGGAGAGGTAGGTGAGAGTTCTACATCTGGATTGGCAGGTAGCTAGAAGAGAGAGAGAGATGCTAGGCCTAACTAAAGCATCTGAATCTTCAGAGCCCATCCCCATTGACACACCTCCTACAACAAAGCCACACCTATTCCAACAAGGCCACACCTTCTAATAGTGCCATTTCCTATGGGCCTCTGGAGGCCTATTTCATTCAAACCACCCCAGTTAAGTTGTCATTCATCTTCCTACTCCAGTGACGACCGTTCTGATGACAACTGTTTATGCAGTATCAGCAGGAATCAAGAGAGGGATGCTGAGAGAGCCCAGAGAACCCTGGCCTGTAAAACTGTGTGAAGAAAAGGCATCTGGCCACAGAGCTTCTGAGGAATAACTAGCAGGCTAAGGGGAGCTCCATGAGCACAGCAAATGCTCACCTTGTAAGGACAGCACAGAGGCCACTGATTTACGGAACAAGCTCTGGGGCTGACCACAGGGATCCACACTTTCGTACTCTTTTCCTCTCACTTCAGAGCTCCAAGGCAATGCCCAAGCTTTAGCACTGGATGAATTACAAGCACTGCCCCAGGTCCTCTGTGGAGGGCCGGGCAGTAAATACTCCAGGCTCTGCTGGTCATACGTACAGTCCTGGTTACAACTATATATCTTTGCTTTTCTGTCTCAGAAGCAGGTGTAGATAACACACAAAGGAATGTAGTCCCGTAAAACATTACTTTCCAAAGCAGGCTGAGATTGGATTTGACCCATAGGTAATCGTGTGTAAAACTTTGGAAACAATAAATTCGTGGAAATCACAAATGACAATTGCTGCAGACTCTGTGCCCAACTCTTTTTGTGTGTGTGACATTTTTACTGAGCTAGAAATGCAATGATAAAGACCAAGAAATTGAATATTATTAGTACAGTGGTATCATCTCCACCTCAAACCTTACTCGGTGTTTACAACACGAATCTTGACAAACCTAGGTTCCCCACAAAAGTACTAGTTTTAACTTTCTATTTGCAAGTTCAAGGATGCCAGTCACAATCTTTTATTCTACTTGATCTCCACAGTCTCCACCTTGGGAAGTAAGATCTCATGTAACTCAGGCTGGATTCTAAATTTCTATATAGCCAAGGCTAGGATTGAACTTTTGGGTCTTGTGCCTGCACTGCTGCCCGCCCCCCACCCCCCAACTGCTTGAGCAATTAGGTACACCACCAGGTCTAGATTCTTAATAATTTTTCAATCATGAGTGCAGACAGAGCATCTTTGCTTTAACCTTACATGACTGTTCTTGAAAAAAAAATGAAATTAGAAAGAAAGAGACATAAGTAGTGGTTATTCTTAACATGGCATCCTAAATTATAAATTATTTCTCAGGCATTTACTCACCAAGGAACCCCTATTAAAATAAACAATGCCACCCAGTGACAAAAGGTCCTAAATTGGAATATAGGTACCTTGTTGGGAACCCAAATCCAGGCAACTTCCCAGGCAGACTTCAGATGCTCCACAAGGCAGCCTGTTCACTACTTTGTTCTGCTGAAAAGCTAGCATCTCCCTCTTGGGTAATTCCTCAGGAAGAACCAGGTCAAGTAATTAATTTCTTGTTTGTTCACCTTTGCTGACCTCTGCTTGTTTATGCAGGGATGGGCTGTGGGGACTGAAGGACTAAAGGAAAGGGCATTGGTAGTGGTTAGAGGATAGGCTCTTTTTTTAAAATTGTTTTTATTGTGA
>NW_026067927.1:19558895-19561038 GCF_014885135.2 Alexandromys fortis
CATTTTGAAATTTGTAGGCAAATGAATGGATCTAGAAAACATCATATTGAGTGAGGTATCCCAGACCCAGAAAGAGGATAGGCTTTTGCCCATGACAGACTCAGAAGGCATAGGGTCAAGTTTGTAAAATAACTGTCACTCTTACGTCCTGAGCGGTTGCTTTGTTCTAATATTAATGAGTCGGTTGAACATGTGACCATTCAAGAGCTGGCTCTGATCGCATGGTTGCTGTGGTCATCAATTATAGACAAAACCTCCCTACATAACAAAACTGTAATAAACTATAAACACTAATACATTATTGCTTAGGACAGTTACTGTCTTGACATTTTTGATTATTTATTTATTGAGCCAAGTTCTCTGTATGCTACCAATGACAGCTTGCAACTTACTACATAGCTCAGGTTGACCTCAAACTCATAACCCTTCTCGCCCAGCCTTCTTGATGCTGGGTGTACAGTGTGAACCACCAGAGTTAGCCTTGTATTAAAATTTCCTATTAGTCTAACAGTGCTAGGTATCCCCAGTTCTGTTTATAATATGCTCTTCAAATGGCTGCAGCTCTCTATGGAGTTATTTGTGCTCATTTCTTAAAGGACCAGACTAAGATGATACATCCTTATGGTATCAATATATTAAGATAACATAATACTGAACATATCTGTAAGTGTTTTAAATTGCTGGATAAAGTCTAAAATCCATTTTGGATGATAGATAGGTGACAAGAGATAACAATTATACACTATGTATTTAAAAAACTAAGATGATAGTAATGAGCATTTTATTACACAGAAAAAATTGGTTATGGTGAGTAGCTATGGTTAATCTGATTTATATAGTATATACATACATATATATGTGTGTCAATCATATATATAATATGTCAAGCATCATGTTGTACTACACTTACAGAAAATTTTATTATGGTTTGTGCATCCAATAAAATGTTTTTAATACAAAAGGTTTTATGCTACCACTTAATGATTTATATTTTCCACAGACAAATAAATACATGCCAGTTATGAAGGAAATAGACTCCATATCTTTGGATCAATTGATAGGTAGGTGTTATTGCAGTTAGGATATAATATGACCTCCATAGGCTCATACATGTGAAGTCTTGTTTCCCAGCAGTTGGGGATATTTGAGGATGTTATAGAGCCTAAGGGGCTGCTGGAAGAAGAAATTCACTGACTATAAGCTTTGGGTTTCAGAGCCTGGCACCATTTCATGTTTTCTGAGTGCTAATGAAACGTGATTACCCAGCTTCTTCCTTCTGCCACCATGACTTGTCTGCCTGCTGCCATTTCTTCACCTCCATAATAGACTCCGTCCCACTGGGAGTCCTGGACGTGTAAATCAAATAAACCCTTTTAACCTTAAGCTGCTTTTTGAAAGGGTATTTTTATCAGAAAAAGAGAAGAAATCTTGAAAGACAGACAGATGTTAGTTAGATAGTAGATAAATGGATAAGTGACTAATAGATAATAGCTAACTTATTGATAGATAATCAATATGATAGTTGCAGATAATATACATACACAATAAATAGAACTATCATTTGTTTTTTATATATAAGTCACTTGTAAGTCACCCTAATAATTTTTTAAGACTTCTTCCTCATCCTATAATTAGGAAGCAGTACTTTCACTATTCATATTTTATCACAAACTCCTATATGAAGGAAATACTGTAACTTGCTATAGAACTATGAATCACAAAGTCAAAGGTTTCATTGGCACATACAGTTGTGTTGAAATATGAAGCGGCGGGGCTGCGTCCCCAACACCCCGGCCACTTGGCTAGCTCATGCCCGAAATAACAACACACAAACTGTATTCATTTAAGAACTGCTTGGCCCATGAACTCTAGCCCTTACAGGCCAATTCTCGCATCTGGACTAGCCCATTTCTAATGATGTGTGTAAGCACCCCAAGGTGCACTTACCGGGAAGATTCTAGCCTAAGTCCATCGTGGGTTGCAGCTGCCTGGGAGAGCTGAGCATGGCGTCTCTGCTCCAGCAGAGCTGTCGGGTCTCTCTCCGGAAGCAGAGCAGAGTCTGACCTCACTTCCTCTTCCGCCCAGAATTCTATTCTGTTTACTCCTCCCATCTATGTTCCAAGCTGAGGCCAAGCAGTTGGTT
>NW_026067927.1:19562783-19577661 GCF_014885135.2 Alexandromys fortis
CCATGATGCTCCCACTCCAGACAGACGCAGGTTAAGATCCTCCCTGGTAAGCCAGCTCGTGGGCTACACAGAATATTAGAAATGGGTTAGAACAATATGTAAGAGCTAGCCAATAAGAAACTGGACCTAGCCGGGCCAGGCAGTGTTTGAAAGAATACAGTTTCCGTGTAATTATTTCTGGGCATAAGCTAGCCATGCGGGCGGCCGGGTGCCGGGGACGCAGCCCTGCCTCTCCTATTTCAACACAGTTGCACCAAAATAAAATGCAGAGCAGGTTTTTGTCTCTAGCTAGGTCTCTGTTGAGTATTTTTAAATATTTTAAAATTCGTGGGAATAATCAACGCCCAGAAGAATTACATCTTTGGCAATGAAAACTACATTGAGGGATTTTAGAGCCTTTACAAAGTGCCACTCACGCTTATTATTTATGAACCCTTTGCTCTTTCAAATCAAGAACAAAGCAATTAACTACAATTTCACACCTTTAGGAAGACTGGGATCCCAGGCCACCGCCTATTGCAAATTCCAGAGTGTATCCCTTCACTTAAATTTATAATTCCATTGTGTGGAACATTTTTTTTTTTGTAATCCAAGAGAAGCTTCAAAATGAACCTTCCATTTTGTTCACAGAAAATGGGAGGCGTGGGCCAGTTTTGTTCTTAAAACAATAAGCTTAATAGATCCCATTGTGAAGCTAATTGTGATTCCTAAGAACGCGTTGCACACAAAGAGGCTGGGAAGGGTGTGAGGATATGGTCCACTAGTTGATTTAAGGTGGAGTTCTGAATTACGGAAAGATGAAGCTTTGACAGTAACTTGCACAGTGGCCCCTAAGTAAGTACTTCCTGGTGCCATGGCACCACGCATGCCCTCCCATCTTCCACAGAGACACACTATATTCACAGGATATTCTGGTCATCTTCAGTTTCTGACATGGAGCACAGGAAGTAGCCATGTCTAGCTTGCCCAGGTGGGAAGGTTTGCATTTGAATGTAGGTCATCTGATCATAACTAGAACATGTCAGTTCCTTTCTGCTGTGTTCTGTTCGACTGGATGTGAGATGCAGAAAAGTTAACCAACATTTATGACAGCCCAGAAACCTCAGTAACTCAACACTGTTTCCCCACAATGGGACAGAAGCAACACCCTCTACGTTCATACTTGAGAGCTACTCAAAGAAGGAGTTGGGATTTAAGGTCCTTTGCTTATGTGCTTTGGGTTTCAATGTTGTTTTCTTCCCATTCCTATCTCTGCCATTGGCCCTTGATTCCTCCTTCAGTGCTATCACGCATCAAGCTAGACCATCCGCCTTCAGCCCCCTGCTCAAAGCTGACAGAGAGCCGTTCTGCACATGACCAACCTACTGCTCAAAACGGAATGTGTGTTTCTGCTCACAACTGCACAGCAAAGCTCATGCAACCCTGCCTTCCAGTGGCTGGTCTCCACTTGGGTTTTCTACACTTCTCCTTACTCCTCCATCAAATGGTAAATTCTAATTGAAGAGTTTAGATCCAACTCAACCCTAAGACTATGCAAAAAAAAAAAAACCCTTAGTAAGATTTTGCCTAAGGAGTTATTGTGAACAATGTGTGCCATGTACTGTTTTGATTTCTGTGTTTGTTCATAGTTTTGGGAATTCAACTCAGGGCATCTGCTATACCAGGCAAGTGTTTAGTTACAGAACTTCATTTCTGGCCTTCTTTCCACTTGCTATTTTGAGACAGGTATTCTTATTAATTGCCTAGGCTGGTCTTGATGTCATGTGCAACCCAGGTTATACTTCAGCTTGTGATCTTTCTACCTCAGCCTCCTGAGTAACTAGGCTGATGCCACCGGGCTCAGCTGTGGCAAGCACTTTGATAAATGCAAATGTAGGCACTAGTGGCCTCTGTTCTCAAGTAGCAGAGATTTCCCAGCCAAATAATCCCCGTAGATCCTTCTTTAAGTAAAGTAGCCTGCATGAACTAACACTGCCTTGCAGAGTTCTTCAAATTTAATCAGGAAGTGTGGAATTTGCTCAGTTACTTGGTCATCTCACCAAATTAAGCTGATTACCATGTTTAATGTAAAAGTGGTGTCTGGTGTTCAAGAGAAGATCATCTAAGTTTGCCTTAGCTTTGCGTTTATCTCCTTTGGTATTCTTAAACTTTCAACTTCCCCACATAAGCTTCCTCATATTTCCACTTTTGTCTATCTGGTTTGTCTGGTCTATAATTATTTTTATTTTTCAGGTGTCTTTTAAATTTATTTTATGCATATGGATGCTTTACCTGCATGCATGTATGTGCACCATGTGTGTGCCTGGTACCCATAGAGGCCAGAAAAGGGTGTCTAATCTCCTGGAACTGGATTTACAAAAGACTGTGAAACACCATGTGGGTGCTTGGAATTCCACCAAGTTTCTCTGGAAAAGCAGCAAATGTTTCTGACCACTGAACCATTTTTCCCGACCACTAGAATTATTTTTCATATTTTCTGTCTCTTCTAACCATAATATAACATTATATACTAAGGCTTCAATGTTCAGCACACAATGCTGTCAAGAGGGCTCAGTGAGTAAAAGGTGAGTGCTGCCAAACCAGATGGCTGAGTTCGATCCTCTGGGCCTCTATGGAATCAGGAGATAACCCACTCCCTCAAGGTGTCCTCTAATCTCCATGTACATGTCATGGGGTATACATCCCCCTACTCAACTAAATAAATAACTGTAACTTTAAAATTTCTAATGTACCCCTGTCCAACTGTAAAATGATCTTTATCTGCTGTGAGGCCCAGAAGTTACCATAGTTACCTTTCAATGTACATTTCTATCATGAAACCACATCTGATATATCTGTAATCTTGCCAGAGCCTAGATTGCAGACCTAATTGTAAGCTTATAGAACACCCACTGCACTGTCATTGTCACCTTTATATATTTTATTTTTCTAATCCCTTTCGTTTATACTCTCTTTTTTATCATTTGTTCCATCCGACATCACTTGCCTCAAACACTGAATATATTAAGTCTCGGTTTCCTCGCCTCTACATTGAGCATGCTTCCTCAAACACACAGTTATTGGGGAATCAAAACTAATGCAGAACCTTTACACTTGACCACACCTGAATAACTGATGAGGAAAGGAGAAGAAGCAAGGTCCCAGGGAGGAAAAACAAAAACCACCTAGTCCAAATACAGCTACCTATATATGCATGGGTGTGGGGCCAACCGCTGGAGATGGTCAAACTACTAAGGGCCACACAGGTAAAGAAAACTGACCCACCTCCAGCAGCCATTAGCTGTCATAGCTCTCAACTAGAGATGGGGGTTTGTAATCCCACCCCCCCGCCCCGTGCTTGAGCATTAACTGACTTGAGGCAACCACAGCTACCGTGAATTGAGAGCAACAATTCTGTCGCGCACGCCTCAAAGATATTGTTCCACCCTAGACCTCGCTGGTGTTATCTCATGGTCACTTTAGCCACAACAAATCGGCAGATAAAATGGCATGGACTCAAATAAAAGTGTGAGGTCACAGAAAAGCATAACTCATACTTCATCATGCAAATACGTCTTTGTTTAAATGCGGCCATCATCATACATCCACAGATTGATAGCAAAAGTGGTTCATGAATAGCTAGCTGGTTGTCAATCCTTTCTGATGACAGGAAGTAGATTATTCTGCCCTATGGAAACTAACTCAATTAGCCGGGTACAGGACTCTTTTTCTACCGGGGCCCACAACCTCAGCAGTGTAGGTGGTGGCGTTGGTGTGCTTCAGATGGAGATTAAACCCAAAACTTCACGCATGCTATGAACTCCCCCATTAATCTGTGTCCCATGACACCCATGGTCATATCTTTTTATAATAAAATGCATGAACTCAAAGACAGCCAACAGCAAATGATCTTTGCTTCCTGCTCCCCTTTGGTTTATCTGTAGCTAACACCAAAATAGCATGTGCCAACACATTGTAGCACGTACTGTTATTTAATATCTGGAGAGAAAAATGCACATGGACACCTTCTCGTGCAGTGTTATAAAAATAAGCAAAGGAGAGTTTTTCTTTCAAAAGAAATTGTTTTGCTTATATTTGTTACTGTTTGTGAAAGAATTGAAATTTATTTTGAATAGTAACAACAAAGACATATTATTTTATTATCAAAAATAGAAGCAAATGTATAAGGTTAGGAACACGAGCAACAGTAAATATAAATCTCAAAATGTATTACTCTCTCGTAGCCAAGTACTAAGCTATCAAAAAAAAATCTAGAAGCCCAGTTGACGGTAGCTCAGGCCTGTAATTCTAGCTACTTGGGAAGAGGAAGCAAGAAGATCACAGTTTCACAGTTCACAGTCAACCTGCCTAACAGAGCCTGTCCTGGCCAGGCTGGGTACCTCAGTGAGCGTCTGTCTGAAAGGTAAAAAGAGTCAGATTATCGCTAAGTGGCAGAGCTTTTGCTTAGCATGTCTGAGAGAGAAAACCTTAGAAGATAACAGGAGTATATGCTTCCTGTTTTTTCATGGGTCAGCATAACAGGTATGACCAAGATAGGTCTCTATTCATGGTCTCTTAAAGTAACAGTCAAATGTCAACTAGGCTATATTTTCATCTAGGGGCTGCACCAGGGAATAATTTTCTTCCTAGCTCTTGCAGAATTTTGGTAGATTTCATCACCTTACAGCTGTGTGAGGTCCTGGCTTTTTCTGACTGTTGACTAGAGGCTGCCTTCAAGCCCTAAAAGTCACCTGCAATTCCTTAACATGGTGAAGGCATCTCAAGCATCCCGTTGAACTCCAGTCAGGTGCGAAAGTCTTTCATGATGCAGCATCATTATGGGGGTGACATCCAGCATGTTGGCTATACTCTATTGGTTAAAAGCACCTAATATGACCTTCCTGGCCTCGAGGAAAGGAGATTACTCATTGGGAATCACTTTGAGGTTTGTCTACCACACTCATTTATATAGATAATTTACAAAATTATGCTGACAGCATTATTTCAGCATTTTAAATTAAAGAGTGGATCAAGACAGATGCAAAATAATATTCAAAGTCTCCATCTCATTTTAGTTGTATTTATCTTGTTTATTTTGTGTATGAGTGCCCATGTGAGTGTGTGCTCTACCTTTGAGCTACAGTTCTGCCCTCTCTCGCGATATTTAGGTGTTTAAAATACGTAGCCTCCTGGAAGAGAAAGAGATGCACATTAAAAACAAAAGTGGTCTATGTTTGCAGTTCCATGTATACTCGAGAATTTTGCATTTGAGGCAAAACTTTTATAAGCGCCCTTTTGCTAACTTCCTTATTTAAAAACTTGTGCATGTAATAGAGTGATGTGATGGCCTAGTTTCTCTCTATGTGAGATGGAGGCCTCTTAGTCCACAGCCAACACCATATCTGAAGGGCAGGGACTTATCTGAGTATTTAATAATTGCATAAACTTAAGGCTTTATTAACTCTTATAGATGCTTGCATTTCATCTGGGTTCTGTATAGAGAAGAACGAAGCTTTCTTAGAGAAGAAAAGTAATTCTTGGTGAATAACATAAACAGAGAGCATGCCATTGGAAACCTTTCAAGGCCTGTTCCCCATGTTAGTTATTATTGTAGGTGTTGGCGACTACAGTATCGACTGATGCTTTCAAAAATATGACTCTGGAGCTGGGAATATAGCTTAGGTGGTGTGTACTCGCTGAGAGCACAGTGAATTCCACAGACTAGCATAAAGTGCTGTGGTTATATACACGAAAAATCATAGAACTTGAGAGTTAGAGGCAGGTGGATGAGATATTCAGGCACAGAGTGAGCTCATGACTACCAGAGGTATATAAGGCCGTCTAAAAATTAAAAAAAAAAAAATCAATGCGAACAATAACACAGCTAGTGAAAATCAAGGATTCAGAAAGGGGTTTAGCTGAGTTTTTTTTTTCCCCCTCAGGATCTCCCGTGAGGCCAGGGATATAGTCTTCTGAAGGCCTGGTGTGGTTTTAGGATTGCCTCACAGGTCACTCATGACGAGGGCAGAGTTCATGGTTTCTTCCTGTATCTGCCCTCTGTGGGGCGACCTATGATATCACAGGTGGCTTTCCCTTAAGGATGTGGCCAAAGACAGAGCTATCAGGCTAGCAATATAGTTTGTTATCTTCATTTTAGAGGTGACTAGTAGCATTGCTTCTACATTAGGGTGATCTCAGAGGTCAGCCTTGGGACGGTGTGAGAGTAGATAGCAAAAGATTGTAAGCCACGGGGAAACAGGCATGGACGAGCCAGGCAGGGATGTGCATCTTCCTCTTGTTAGGTGGATTTCTCTCCGATGACATCCATAGACATTTAAGGTCCATTAAGATAAGGAATCTGAGTCAGCCAATTGGATGATTCCAGCTCAAGTCAAAGCAAATCATTTCTAGACACTCTCCGTAACAGTGCGGTGATGTACACTTCTATCACTAGATTAGATTAAATTGAACAAAGTCATGGGTTTCACTAAGACGTCTTCATGCACGTGAAGTGCTTTTATCACACTCATCCCCCTTGTTACCCACACCTGTCACTCTCCCTCCCACGGGCACACTCCTCATTCTCAGTAGTCCCCATTGCCTCTCTTCTGTGTCCATGATTTTTTTTATTTGATTCCACATAGAAGAGAAAACGTGTGAACTTAGCTTTTCTGAGTCTGGCTTGTTTTGTTTAACATGATTTCTGGTTCTATTACATTTCCTAAAAATGAAATGGTTTAGCTCTTTTCAGTGGCTGAATAATATTCAAATCTGTATAATTATATAATGTATATTATATAATTGTGTGTGTGCACACACACTTGCACGTGCATGTACTATTTTCCATATCCCTTCAGTTATAGGCTCCTAGCTGGGTTCCATGACTCTGTTATTGTGTGCAGTTTCCCAGTAAGTAAGAACAAACAGGTGCCTCTACTTTACTCTGCCTTTAATTCCTTTGGGCGGATACCCACGAGCCCTACAGCAGGAGCCTATAACAGTTTTCACATTGGTTTTTCCACACTCATTTCCATAGAGGCTGCACCAGTTGATAGTGCTGGAGAGTGTGCAGAGGCATCGTTCCCTGGCATCCTTGCCAACCTTATTTGTTTAGTATTCTTGATTATGGTCAATCTCATTGTAGTCACGTGGAATCTTGATATAGTTTCAATTTGCATTTTTTCTGATGTCTAAAGATGTTGAAAATATTTTTTTCAAGTTTTTCTTTTTTCATGTACTTCTTCAATTGTAAAAACAGGCTTCTCAGATCATTTTTCCATTCATTGATCAGATTATTTGTGCTTTTGCTGTTTAATTTTTGCTCCCGTTAAGTATTCTAAATATGAATTTTCTGTCAAAAGAATAACCAGGAAGTCCTCCTTTATTCCCTATAGGCCCCATTCTGTCTCAACTCTGGTAATTATTTTGTTGGCACAACGATGTTTTTAGTTTGATGTACAGTCATTTGTCAATTCTTTTTTTTTAATTTTTTACTTATTCTTTGAAATTCTAAGAAATGCTTACAACATATATTGACAACATTCCCTCCAACTCCTCCAGGAATCTCTCATCATCTCTTTTTCAATGTTATCCTTTTAGAAACTATTTATTTATATATCTGTTTGTTTTGAACCTTCTGAGTTCAATTAAAACTATCCATATGTGTATGAATATGCAGTCTTTTCTGGGACAGGGGACTGTCCCAGTGGCCACACCCAAACACTCCCAGCCAAGGCTCAGGGAAAATTAAAGCCACAAAGAGGTGGCTTTAAGAATGTGATATCTGAGCCAGGTGGTGGTGGTGCATGCTTTTAATCCCAGCACTCGGGAGGCAGAGGCAGGTGGATCTCTGTGAGTCTGAGGCCAGCCTGGTCTACAAGAGCTAGTTCCAGGACAGACTCCAAAGCTACAGAGAAATCCTGTCTTGAAAAACAAAAATAACTAAGAAACAAAAAAGAAAAAGAAAAGAATATAAGATCTGTGTAAATCTGGAGAACGGGCAGGAGTGCTGTGCAATATTGTCTTCCAGGTGTGGCACAGTTGCTGTGCCCACTTAGCGATTTTTTCTAGTAGTTTTTGGAGTGGTTGGAGTGCCATTCCAAAAAGAAAAAGAAAAGAAAAGAACATCACCTATGCCTAAATATTAAAATATTCTCAGTTGCTTTCCCCTAACAATTTCAACGTTTGAGTCATATATTTTTTTGCTGCTGTTGACCACACTCTACCATCTGGTTCTCATTCCAAAATGCATACATTTGATGTTACTTGCTAGCTAGAATGCTGACCCTACCTCAGTGTCTCCTCCCCCAGTGATTTTAGCACATACAGATGCTTCCCATAATCAGAATCACGTCAAGATACAGAACTCAATTTTAACACTTTTGACACATATATGAGTTCCACTCTATGCATTTCATAATATTTTCTGTTCATACTCATTTCCATTTTCTTATGAAAATATAGAGATACAATTGGAAAACTATTTTATCTCCATTACATTATCCATTTCTGAATTCTGCTTGTCATGCTGTTTTATTATAGAGCATATAATGTCACATTACATCATGAGACATCAATAAATCCACGGTTTAGTTTGGGAGCCATTGAAGTTCAACAAATTCTTGTTAAAGATTAAACATGAATTGAGATATGAATCTATTTCCATTCTTTAATCTTAGCCTATGTCATTTCAAAGTCATTACTACTGCCTTTGGCATGCCTGTTCTACTGCACTGAGTGTTATTTCCTATTGGCTGCTCTGAGATAAACTATCTTCAGTATGAAATCAAATATTAATTAATCTTCATTGAATAATAAATATATTTTATGCAACACATTATATTTATTCAATATTTTCTATTGAATAACATAAAAGAAAGATGGAATTTCCATGTCTATTTTTGTTTTTACAGATTCCAAACATTCAGTTAAGATTTACTAGAACTCGAATAATCCAAACTATGCCTTTGCCAATTTCATTTCTGACTCCCAACACACTGAGCCATTTCCATTTCTTTTCTGTAAGGTTTACATTATTCCCAATTGTGTATGTGATCGGCACTGTACATGTGAGCACAGCACTGTGGAGGCCAGAAAGGGGAGTCAGATTCCCTGGGGATGGAGTTACAGGGAGTTGTGAACTACCCAACATGGATGGCTGTGGACCAAATGAGGGTCCACATCTATTGAGCCACCTCTCCAGCACCATTACCATTTCTTAAAGATACTAACCTTGGCCCATCTCCAGACTTCTGCTCTTGACACTTCTTCTACTTAGCAGAATAGTGCCAGGTTTCCCCAACGTGGGATGGCCTGATATAACAAGTCTTAAATAAATGCCATCTTGAGGGACTATGACTGTACTCTCTGCAAAAGAGCCCAACCAGCTTAAACTATTCTCCATACTATCACTACCCCACCATCTATAACTGTAGTATGAAATAAAAATCAAATTCCTTCTTTTAATATGTTCATGGAATACTGGATAGATTGAGCTTTTATGAGAGCATACGATGGTACCACACGTGTACAACAGTGCCACAAGCACACGATAGTGTCACAAATATGGGAGGACTCTAACATTCCTGGTTCCCTCTACATTGTTACTTTTCCGAGGAAACAGTTAATCACAAATTTATGGAGTTTCTGTGTGTTATGGTTTACCTAAGTGATCAGCCTGTCTAAATCACCGTCTAGGGAATAAAATCAAAGCCATCCCCAGGATGGTATTCATCATATTCACTGTCGGTGGACGCACAGGGGAATAGCATGCCATCATCAGACCTAGCGTGGGGAACCGCTACCACAGTGAAATAAGCAATTTCCCGAAACTGAAACGCAAAAGCCACTAAGCATATGTCTCTTTAAATGAAATCTGTTTGCGAAGCTGCAAGTTAAACATCAATTTGAGAAGACAGCCGCTTGCTGGAGGAGTTCCTTGCCTTTGGTAAACTGTATGGGAACTGCTGGAGAGACTCAAGTAGGCTGAGTTGCACAGCAAGAGAGGCTGGAACAGGAAACTGGTGTCTTTTCTCAGGCCTCTCATTTGCAGTTGGTATTTGTGCTCTCCTTTTTATGCCCGCACCAAAACTCTTCCTGCCCTTGTCTCCAGTGGATCTGAGTTGTGATAATCACTTGTCCCTATGTGTGTGTATGTATATGAATATATTAATATAATGTATAATATATATTGTGTTGGCTACTTTTCTATTGCTGTAGTAGAATACCATGGCCAAGGCAATTTACAAAAAGAAGCATTGTATTGAACTTATAGATTCAAAAGTTTAGGTGATGGCGGAGGGAAAGCATGCCAGCAGACAGCCATGAGCACATGTCTCAAACCACAATCAGGAGGTAGAGAGAGGACAATGAGGAGAACAGAAGTCTTTTAAAACCTCAAGGTGCACCCCAAGTGACACACTTTCTCCAAACAAGGTTATAGCTCTTAATCCTTCTCAAACAGTTCCAACAACTGGGGACCAAGCATTCAAATATATGAGCCTATCAGGTTCATTCTCATTCAAACCCTCATGTATTAATTATATACATAAACATATATTATACATATATGTCACATATAGTGTGTGTTCAGCAGTTATATTTTTCTTTCCCTCAATCGATTGTAAACACTGACAACATTGATTGGTCATTGTCAAATACCTTAACAACTACAACTGATAATTCTTTGGTCATCATCAAATGTCTTAATAATTATGTCTGACAATTCTCTTGATTATATAAATATCACCAAAAAATTGCAGTTCACTAATAAAATGTTTTTCTAAACACAGGAAACAAACTTAAACCAACTGGCTCTATTTATATGGTTTAGAAACAGTCGCAGGAGCTGTAAGATGGCTCAGAGGTTAAGAACGCTCACTCCTCTACCAGAGGACCTGAATTCCAGCACTCACAGCTGGTGTCCACAAATGTCTATATGTACAGTTCCAAGAGATCTAACACCTCAAGTCTGACCTCCTGAGGTGCACTCCTCCCTCACACACACTAGAAGCATTTAAATAAATAATAAACAGAATGAAGTAATTAATTCTAGAACTGAATGCACTTTTTGTCAGCCTGAGAATCCCAACTTTAATTTCTTTCAACCAAAAGATACGGGCAACAAGAAATCTGATCTGCCCCAATAGAATATATTAAAAGATTAATTGTATACTTGTAATGCCAGAAAGGCAAGAACAAAATCTGCCCCTCTCGTGCCATGTTTACACAGACATACCCGTCACAGGGACAGGCTCAGATCCCCTTTAATTCCAGCACACAGACTAAGATGAGTAAATTTCAGACAGCCCTGTGAGTCACCGTCTGAGCGTGATTTATGGGATGTGAATTGCTCTCCTGGAGTGACTAATGCGAGGAGCCAAAGGAATCCAAATTCTGCTGCAGGGTCTCAGCTCAAATGCTGGCTTGCCGATCCGTCTCTGACTGCTACCCTGATTGATGCTCATGTGTGATGCCTATCCAAGTGATCTGGAGAGTAATTGGGGGACTGTTTATTAGATGTTCATACTTTAAACAAGGAAAAGATCTCAACTGTTCTCTCATGGGTGACTGCATCACATTTTGTGGGAATCTAGTGAACTCCTCTTAAATCCCTAATCAAGATTTCTGTCCAGGACAAATAAAATTGCTTTATTTCTCTGAGTATTTTTTAATCACTAAACAGAGCTAGAATGCACCTATATCATATGGAAAAGGGCATACAGTGTATCATTTGAATAGATTACTATATTTACATGTGTATGTTATTTACCCCACCATAAACAAGACCCAATGTAACAAAACAAAAAATTGCAACCCATAAACCTAAAATTGAGGTAATCTAGAATAAATAATTGCATATGAATTCAAGAGAATTCACACAAAGAAGAAAAATGAGCAATTACCATAGAAGAAAAAATGTTTGAATCAAATCCAAAGTATTCATATCAAATGTAAATAAAGAATGTAAATGTAATAATCTAAGACAGACTGATAACAGGACACGGAAACAGAATATTCACGATAATTAGAAAGAAAGTGAAAGTTTGGGAATCAGTGTACAGAGTAGATTTAGGAGAGAAGACCAAGGGCCATGTATTAAACATAAAACTGTCAAAATGAAAACAGCACAGAGTGGCCATGAGCCTTCACTCTTTAACCAGCTAATAACAAAACTCCAAGAGGCATGCAGATAAAACTCACAGAACTGCAAGGGAAGTAGATAAACTCACTGTACAGCCAAAATTTTTAAACATTTATTTACTCAGCATAACACGCACTCGTACGTTCATGCGTGCCTGCGTGCACATGTGTTTGTGTTTGCTATGAGGCATGCACGGTGATCAGAGAACAGTCTGTGAACTCAGAATTTCAGGTGGCAAGCATCTTCACCTGATGGGCCACCTTGCTGTCCATATATCTTAAACATTTAGACATTCTTTTCTCAACAAATGATAAAGTACACAGAAATCTGGAAGGACATGGGAGACATCCATAGAGAACTTCACTCAAATTGCATCTATTAAAAATGTGCCAAATATGGCATAATACCTTATTCTCAAGTGTAAATTTCTGAATCGAAAATTCTACAAATCTACAAAAATGTCTCCTGAAACTATAACTAAATTTAGTAATGTAAGCACAAGATCAGCATACAAAAGTTAGTGGAATTTGCACACAACAGAGGCTAACAAATATTTAAATTAAAAATAGTATCACTTACAATGATGTCAAAATATGTAATTAGAATACAACTAACCAATGTCATTAACAGAAAAATGTGAAGTAAAACTGCTGGATATTGCATTAGAATATCTATATTTTTAAATTGTATCACACACACACACACATACACACACACACGTGCACTGTGCCTTTGGAGACCAGCAGAGGCCGTTGAATTGAATGGAAATAGAGATATGGATGGTTATTGAGTTGTCCAACCTGGGTACTAGGGATTGAACTTGGATCCTCTGTAAGGAAAGTTCATGCTATGAAATTCTGTGTCATCTCCCCAGACCCCATAATATCTAGATTTGAAGACTTGCCAGCTTGAGCATCAGCGGGGATGAGATACAGTTGGAGTTCTCAGATGTTCCCACTACAGAATTGGGCAGCCAATTCGAAATAGAGGGACCGTCTTTAAAAGCTTCAGTTCTCCTCCACCCTTCACTGCTATTTATGCCACAGTTCTGTGCTCTGTCACTGTTTGTTAGTGATCTATTCAGGGAGCAGGGAAACCATTGGCTTCCGTTGTGTGTGCACCAACATTCCCACCAAGAGAGACTGGGTGCTCCCGGCCCAAAGTTCACACAGATAGCCCTGATTATACTTAATATGCCACAAAACAAAACTTAAACTTGTGACCCTTGGAAAAGGTCTGGTAGGGATACAGGGTAGGGGAATTTGAGAGCGATGACGTAGAGATAAAGGAGGGTGGGGGAGAGAAAGACAAAAATACATGGTGTACATATATGAAATTGTCAAATAACAAAGCTAATCAATAAAACATTTTTTCAAAAGTGAAATTTGCATCTAAATATAGCTGGGATACCACTTTTGTGTGTTTATTGAGAACTGAATGCCTATTTGAATAAAATGTTTATGCATGAGCACTCATACAATGGTCACTTTAGATAAAACGGTCCCAGAGTAGAAAACAACTGGAGTGTTGATCAATTGGTCAGTGTTGGCACACATCCGACGCAGTGAGGCGATGGCTTACCACTCTGCAGTACATGAAATGAACTAGCAATGTCTATCACACACACTGTAGCTGCCTACGCTGGCTCTGCAGGAGAAGAAACCCATTTGCAGTAAGACATGAATGGGGGCTTAGTGGGCCCCACCCTTCACTGCTCAACCATCCGCTTCTGATGGATTAAGAAGATAGGGAGCCTTCGCCTTCATAGCTGCCTACCCAGGGGCAACTCCACCAGGCTCTAGTGGGTAATTTCACTGGTCCAAGTTAAACGAGATGGGTCACCTGACAAAATCTAGAATCATGACTCTTGGAAGGGAGCTAGAGGAGACAGAGGTGAGTGATGATGGGGACGAAGGGAAATAAGGAGAAGTATGTAGCAGGTGGCAATCAGAACACACCATATACATGTATGAAATTGTTAAAAACAAAAGTACTATAAAATGGGAGGCACTGGAGACGTAGCTCAGCAGTTAAGGAAACTGGTTCCTCTTCCAGAGCATTGAAATTTGTTCCTCACAACTCACATGCTGTCTTACAGCCGTCTGTAGCTCCACTTGCAGGAGAACGAGCTAACTCTTTCTTTCTGGTCTCCATGGACACCAGGCACAGCCACTCATTTGGTACCCAGACACACATGCAGGCAAAGCACTCATATACATGAAATAAATAAAAATAAATAAATCTAATGAAAACATATCATGTATAGAAGCTAGAACCTCCTTCTACACACATACACACACACGACTATGTCTTGATACCACATATATAAAATACTGCAATCTGAAATTTATTATCAGAAAAATCCCATCAGGATTTGAGTATGAGCAACTTAGGTGGGAACTTGGGTTTTTTTTTAAGTGAGTATAGAAACACAGATAGACACTTACAGGTGTATCTTGGCTATGATGACAATGACAGTTTCATGGGTATTCCCATAACTCGGGATTATCAGATTGTAGCATTTCAGTTTGTACAGTTTAGTGAATCCAAAACATTTACCAGTTAACGTTGTTTATCGAACCTTAAGACTCCCACCCACTGAGACAGTGGGGCTGATCTATTGGGAGCTCACCAAGGCCAGCTGGACTGTGACTGAAAAAGCATGGGATAAAACCGGACTCTCTGATCATGGCGAACAATGAGGACTGATGAGAAGCCAAGGTCAATGGCAAGGGGTTTTGATCCTACTTCATGTTC
>NW_026067927.1:19577803-19636417 GCF_014885135.2 Alexandromys fortis
GGGGGGGGGGGGAGACGAGTGGGGGAGGGGGAGGGAAATGGGAGGCTGGGAGGAGGCAGAAACTTTTTTTTCCTATTCTCAATAAAAAAAACGAAAAGCAATCACAGCAAAACCTGTAGAAATCTATAGCCCTCACAGTATATATGAAGAAAATAAAGTAGCATGCTTACCCCAGACGATGAATAAAGTCTGTTTCTGAAATGTGCTTAGAGACAGGTGTCCTGCCCATGGGCACTTCACCGCTCTCCTCGGCTTTGCAATGAGGTGGGTGACTTTTCCTATAGTAAGCAGATGTTCAGAAGGGAATTGGAGGAAGTTGGTGTAGCCAGCAGCTCCTCTGGTTTCTAAGGCTCCCTATAATCAATAAGAGATGAAATCAAGATGTTAGGTAGGTACCTGTCACTGAGTTCTACCTAAGCCAGCTTGTGCATGGTGTACAGAGAAAGGGCTGAGCCGATGACTTGGGAAGGAGATATTTGAATCATGTCCTATGGATGCACCTTCCCAGATCCTGGCAACCCAATCATTTGAGTCAGCCAATTTTCAGACCTATTCCTAAAGTAGATACTGATCCACACACGTATCAGTTGTGGGTTTATAATTAAACCACTTCACCTCCCTGCACCTTGGCTTTCTCCTCTGTGAGAGTGGATAAAATATGCTATCCTTGTGCTCCGGCCAGCATGGTGGGCCTGTCTGTCTTTTGCTTGTGCCTGTCAGAGCACATCATGCTGTAGTAATTCCCATTGGAAAACCCTATCCGTTGAAACCACATCAACCAATAGCTGCCACCTGTTTCCCCGTCTTCTCACAAAACAAACTCCTTCAGGTTGTCTATATTTGTATCCCTCTTCTCCTCCCACCATCTGCTGTGTTCACTCCAACCAGGCCATTACCTTCATTATCAAACTGCAACCACTGGTGACCCAGGAAACAGAATCCAAACGCTCTCATGCCATTCCCTTTAGGAATATATGGCCAAAAACCAGATTCTGGTTTTGATTTCATGTTAAGAAACTACTCATGACCCAGGACTCCGTTAGTGGACTTGAATCCCAAGTCCCTATAGAGATATTCCCAGAATTAGAAGCAAGAATATTCTGGGGAGTTATTAAATGAGGTTTAAAATTTAATCAGTTTCTCTCACAGTGGTTTTCAGAGCCTTTAAGTCACAGTAAGTCACTAAGAGTGGTAGGGGACTCACATATCTCTTTTCAGAGTTTACTTATGAACAAGTTTTACAAGATTTCTGCAGTATACAGTTTGGGATTATTTAATGGGTTATTAGCAATAATCCTAGAAGGTTGTTCTAATTAACTAGAGCAATTGGGCCATTTACTTAAGTTAATTCACTAGAAAATTAAAACTCTGGGCTTTTTGTTGACTAGGTAATTGCTCAGGGAGAAAAGAGAGATTAGTCCTGTCCTTGTCTTATGTCTCTATCAAGTCTGATACCTAACTACTACCAACACCATGCCTATCATAGTTTTGTTATTTGTGTAGTATGATTCTCTTTAGAAAAATTTCTTACATAATATACATGTATATGTGTGTATATATACATATATATACATATGCATTCACATCATGCTGGATTTCATGAAGACAATTTCTTCCAAGGATATTATATACTTTGATATTTTTACCCTCCTACCATCCCTACCTTCTCTATATTCCTCCTTACCTTCTCCTATCAGTCTCTTTCCCTCCCCTAATTTTCATCCTCTGTCTCTCTCTGTCTCTTTCTCTCTCTCTCTATGTGTGTAAATGGTGTCTCTATCTTTAAGATAAATATAATTTATAATTAAGTGGCAATATGATATTTCTTTCTGAGCTTGGTCATCTTTCTTCATTTGTGAATTTACTAAACTTGCTAGGGAGAACTTTCTCAAAAGGTGTTCTTCATTTAAATCAATTTTAGAATGAGTAACATGTTCTGTGTTTCTCATGGTTACTGGCTGTGATTTAAAGGTCCTGAGATTCTATGTGTTCTATTTTACCTTCCTTGGAAGATCCTCCTATCCTGACTATACCTAAGCTCTGTGACTATATGGATTGTAGTATGCCTATTGACGGTTTAAAACCTAACATCCACATATAAATTGATACATACCATATTTGTCTTTTGGGGTCTGGGTTAGCTCACTCAGGGTGATTTTTTTTCTAGTCCCATATATTTGCCTGCAAATATCATGATTTCAATTTTTAACAGTTGAATAATACTCCATTGTGTAAATTCACCAGATCATCTTCATCCATTTATATGTTGATGGACATCTAGGCTATTTCCAATTTCCAGCTATTATGAGTAGAGCAGCAATTGTCATGAATGAGCAAGTGTCCCTACAGTAGGACGTCGAGTCCTTTGGGTTTATTCCCAAGAGCTACGTAGCTGGATCTTGAGGTAAATCTATATACAGTTTCCTGGGGAAGCACCACATTGATTTCCACCGTGGCTGCCCATCAACAACGGATGAGTGTTCCCTTTACTCCACATCTCTCCCAGCATGAGCCCTCATGTCATTTGTTTTATTGATCTTAGCTTTTCTGACTGGTGAAAGATGAAATCTCAAAGCCATTTTGTTTGTGTTCCCCTGGTGGCTAAGGATGGTGAGCATTTCATTAAGTATTTCTTAGTCACTTAGGTTTCATCTTTTGATAACTTTCTGTTTAGCTCTGTACCCCAGTTTTAAATTGTTTTTTCTTAATGTTCAGACTTTTTAAAAGCTACTTATATATTTTAGATATTAACCCTATATCACTTGCAAAATTGGCAAAGCTCTTTTCTACTCTGTTGGTTGCGACTTTGTCTAGATGACAGTGCCTTTTGCTGTGCAGAGGCTATTCAGTTCCATAGGGTCCCATATATCAATTGTTGTTCTTAGTACCTGTGCTATCAGTGTGCTGCTCAGAGCATCTCTTTCTGTGCAAGTGAGTTCAGGATTACTCCAAACTTTCTCTCCTATCAGATTCAGGGTACCTTCTGATCTTATGTTTGGTCTGTTTGGAACTGGGTTTTGTGCAGGGTGGTAAGTGTGGGTCTACTTGGCTTTTACATGTAGTCATTCAATTTGATCAGCACCATTTGCTGACGATGTCATTTTTTTCTCAGTGTGTATTTTTGACGCCTCTATGAAAACTCATGTGCCCCAAGTGTGTGGACTCATGTCCGAGTCTTCAGTTTGATTCCACTGATGAAAGTTTCTGTTTGTATGCCACTGTTATGCTGTCGGTTTCACGATAGCTCTGTAGTACAACTTGAATTCAGGGCTGGCGATGCCTCCCCAGCAGTTCTTTTATTATTCAAGATTGCTTTAGCCATCCTGGGTTGCTTGTGTTTCCATAAGAAACTGAACATTGTCCTTTCAATTTCTATGAAGAATTGTGTTGGTGTTTTGATGGGGATTGCATTGAATCTGTAGATTGCTTTCTGGATGATGACCATTTTCACTATCCTAATCCTACTGATCTGTGAGCATGGGAGATTTATCAATCTGGTGTCCTCAACTCTTCAACTGATTGATGGTTTTATCACACAAGTCTTTCACTTACTTGTTTATGATTATGCCAATATATTTATGAGGGTATTGTGAAAGGTATTGTTTCCCTGATTTCTTTCTCAGTCTATTTGTCAGTTGTATATATGAGGGCCACTGAGTTTTGTGAATTAATTTTGTATCCTGTTGCTTTGCTGAAAGTGCTTATCAACTGTAGAAGTTTCCTCATAATTTTTTTTAGGATTTCTTATGTATAAAACCATATCATCTTCAAATCAAGAACTTTAGCTTCTTCAAAGAAGCACTATAATGAAGAAACAGGTTAAATTTTAAATTTTATTTAGTCATTCCCCAGAATATTTTTCTTTTCCTGGGAATTATTATTTGAGGGGCTTCGGATCGAAGTCCTGAAAATGGCATAATTTCATTCTTCCTCATGATTCAATGTGCATATCATATTTTGTCATCTGTTCATCTGCTGATGTATCTGTTAACATCAACACAACTCCAGAACATGGTTCTTGTGAAGAATGCCTCGACGAACATGGGTATGCAGGCGTCCCGGCTTTGTGCTGACTGGAGTCTTTTGTATGTTTACACAGGAATAGTGTATATCTGTGTCCCATGCTAGTTCTAGTTTTTGACTTTTTGAGAAACCTCAGGCTGATTTCCTAGAACAGCTGGATCTGCTTATGCTCCTGCCCACAGCATGCAAGAGTTACTATGCAGAGTATAAAATAATTTTTAAAATGTAAAAACCTCCACCAATTATTATAAAGCAAAGCTCCTTGGAATCTTTTCTGCAAGGTGGGTGAATGATGGCTAAAGCTGAGCAGAGAATAAACAGACTTCTGAAAACAGTGACCAGGAGATGGGGCCTCTTACCAGACTGCACACGTACCTACAAGAAAGAACCAAGCAGCCGCAGAGAGCATAAATGACCGAGCTGATATACAAAGCCCAAGATAAATGAGGAAAAAACACGACCTCTGATTAACAAAGTTAAATTCAGAGAATAATGGTGTCCTGTGTGAACACTACTTCCTGGGATGTTTGAAAGGAGATTGCATATGCAAATCCATAAAAGATGCTTTGAAAATGAAACCATGACTGTAGAAAAAAGACTCGCAAATTAAACACTTCATCTGGAAAAGAGCAAGCATCAAAACTCCACACAAAGCAAAGAGCACTCTCCCCAGCACAAGGAGGGAGAGTCGGCGTAGGGGAAATGACAAGAGAGAGAGAGAAAATTGTTTCAAATGGCTCATCCTTCCACTAATGGGAGTTCTAGAAAGAAGAACAAAGACAATGAGGAAATGAAGGTTGGGAAATTTATAAGGCTGAAATGAGACATGAATAGTCAGATTGGAAAGGGCCTATTAAGCAGGAGAGAGTCATGCATTGATACAGCCTTGTCACAGTTCAGATAATGAGAAGATGAAAAATAGTTGTCAAAGTTAAAGAGAGGTGGCCACAAGGACTGAAGGTCTCCTTACCATCCTCATCACTAGTTGCTAGGCGACAAAAATACTTCCTTAATAGTCACAAGAAAAACAATTATTTATGTAACACATAAAGTTTTACACCAATAGCAGCAAGTATGTTGAAATAAAGATGTTTTCATCTGCTTCGGGATGTAATCTCCCTCTGCACATCCTAAGAAACATTGTGGAGCCCATATATAGGCACACATACACACACACACCTAACTGAAGTGATCACATAGATATATACATGCACACACACAAAAATTTTATAGCAACTCACACACATGCATACATGCACACACTTACATACACACATATACAAGCACACACACTCAAAACACATACATGTATATATGGACACAAAAATATACACAGGCATACATTCCTACATACACACATGTGCATGCATGCACACACAGATACATGTACACACACAACTCATACCCATACACAAATATAGGCATGTAAATTCACACATGTATGTATGAACATACATATACATGCACGCAAACACAAATGCATACATACCCATGCATGTACACACACATGTATTCACACACACACACTGGTTAATAAAAGAAAGAAGAATCTTTTTCAGAACTTACTGATAGGCAAAAAGCAGATATTCTCCTAGATAGACTCAAGGAGAACCAGAGGACCATGTTAACAAGGAACCTTGGGATGGGGGATGGGTAGGTAGATGATTTCAGTAGAGACAAGAGATGAAAGACTGGGATTCTTTGTGCTTTGGTAAATAAGCCATGCATTTGTATTTCTTAAGAAAAGGTCAGTCCGAATTTCTGGAAGAGAATACATTGCTCAGACACAGAGCCAACAAAACAGATTTTTTTTTTTTAATGATGAGAGGACAAGACAATGCCTTTGATCTTGATCAGCCTGTACTGTGAGTGGTGCCAGGGTCGTAAATTGGATTCTTTGAGCAGAAAACTAAATGCAACCATTTTAATTAGCTTGCCTGGAGCAACATTTGCATAGTCCTAATAGCATAAATGGCATTTATTGATTTGTAATGGTTAGAATCTGCCAATAGACAAACCGCAGATGATGAACGCAGTCGCAAAGAGGCTTCATATTGCTATCAGAGTAGGGAGAATGCGTAACAGAAGAAACAAAAGGAGCAGAGGAGTGGAATGCAGATGGTCAGAAGCTGTGAGTGAAGTCTGCTGAAACACACGTGTAGAGTGATCAGGATAACTAAAACAGAAACACAAGAGTATGTCCCACTGGGGACCTGGGAGAAGGGAGGAGCTACTGCTTTTTATAAGTCTTCTATAGTTTCTGTTTTATGGTTGTTTTTGTTTCTCTGGGATTCCATAATAGATTACCAGAAACGGTAAGGTTTGAAACAGCAGACATGCAAGTGCTTCTGCAGGGTAGATGCTAAAATCCAAACCTTAGAAGGTTGATTTATTTTAGAAGTGTTAATGGAGGCTGCTTCATGTTCTCTTTTGGCTTCTTGTTAATCGATTGTTTAAAATCCTTGGTGTTTTTTTTTTTTTTGCTTGTCTCTGTTACTTCAATCTTCTTTCAACTTCTTATACTGTCCCTAATATTGTGTGTGTGTTTCTGTGTGTGTAAACATGTACACATGCACACACACTTCAATTTTCTTCTTCATTTGGGGTATCAGTTGCGTTGGATTTGGAAGCCACCCTCATGCACTTTGATTTCATCTTGATTGTAGTTTTAGACCAGTTAGGGAACTTGTAGCAACATCTGACAACCTGAGTTTGAGTCTAAGGATTCACATAGTAGAAGCAGGAAGCTGATTCCCATAACTTGTATCCTTATCTTCACCTACATGACATAACATGTGTGTCTCCTTCCTCCCCCGACAAATACATAGATAGGATTTCGAAACTTTTTTTTTGAGACAGGGTTTCTCTGTATTGCTTTGGAGCCTGTCCTAGAGCTAGCTCTTTGTAGACCAAGCTGGCCTCAAACTCACAGAGATTCACCTGCCTCTGCCTCCTGAGTGCTGGGATTAAATGCGTGCACCACAACTGCCCAGCCAAAACTTAACTATAGCTTTAAATTTTTTTTATGCCACTTAAGGTCATGTTCTGACGTTCTAGGTCAACAGTTCTCAACATGTGGGTTGTGACCTCTTTGGGGATTGAATAATCCTTTCTTAGAGATCACCTAAGATCATTGGAAAACATAGATATTTATATTTTGATTCATGACAATAGCAAAACGACAGTTATGAAGTAACAAGGAAAATAGTTTTACAGTTGGGGGTCACCACAGCATGAGGAACTGTGCTAAAGGGTCGCAGCATTAGAAAGGCTGAGAACTACTGTTCTAAGTAGACATGCATTTGTATATTGCTTGTGTGTGTTTGTGTGTGTGTTCCATCTTCTATTCTACAAATCGACCACCATTATTATAGGCAAATATGAGTTGATGTGAATATGTGTACATGGAGAATGCTTTTGTAAATATTTTCTTTTAAATTATATTATGTGTGTTCATGTGGCAACACATGCTTGTGAGTGCACAGGAGCCACAGAGGGAGAAGAAGGCGTTGGGTCCCCCAGAACTGGATCTCCAGGGCCATATGTCTACATATGTCTACATATGTCTACATATGTCTAATGTAGGTTCTGGGGCCGGAACTCAGATCTGCATGAGCAGGACACCTGATCTTAACCCTGTAAACCACCACTCTAGCCCAGAGAATGCTTACCTTGTGCTTCTAAGTGGGTTTCCAAACATATGTCAGAAGCATGTGTGTTCATTGAAATTCATTTAACTATCTTAAGCAAAACCATATGAGGCCAAAGAATGATGAAAGACACAGCCAAATACCTATGCTTTGTAATTTTGTGTTAGCTATTATTCAAAGTGTGATCTACTGTGTAGCTGGAAAAAAATCTTCATGTAAAGATTGATGCCATTCATTAATTTAACATCAAAAAGTTTCTCTATATTTATAATATGGCGTGCTTCCTTTTACTGACTAATTAAGAAATATATGATTCATTTTATCTCCCATTCTGCCTTCCCTGGCAGAAAAAAAATGTCCTGCTACACTTCATAGAAAATTATAGAGGCAATAACTGTGTATTTGTTGGAAAGCTATCTACCATCACCTCTTAATGGAAATGTTTTTGAGAATGTTCCCCTGTTTAATCTATTAAGATTTAATGACACAAACCCAGTGTGTTAAGGTAGGTACAAGTAGAGAGAGAGAGAGAGAGAGAGAGAGAGAGAGAGAGAGAGGGGGGGGGGGAGGAGGAGGAGGAGGAGGAGGAGGAGGAGGAGGAGGAGGGAGGGAGGGAGGGAGGGAGGGAGGGAGGGAGGGAGAGACACCACAGCAATGGGAAGGAAGGTGGCAGACAGGTTTCAATAGCCCATCAGGGGCTATATTGGAAGAATTTTTCTAATGTGTGGAAGATTGCAATAAAAGATGAGCTGTAAGAGTTGATTCACTAAGAAAGTAGGTACAGGTCCCTGTCAAGAGATTTGCAAGAATTGGAGGATGTGGGAAGAGGAGCATTAGACAGAAATAAGACAAAGTCTAACCATGACAGTCTTAGAGGGAAGAAGAGAATTCCCTCGGAAATATGGAGAGGTGGTGTCATTGATAGTGAGAATAAGAGACAGATGGGGAGAGATAGTGAAAATAAGAGACAGATGGGGAGAGAGAACCATAAGCCGGAGGCCATCATGAGAGGAATAGTGGCGAGGGGATAAAAGGGCAGAGGAAGACCTTTAGAAAACAACCTTCATAGCCATCTTCCCAGAATTTCTCCTGAGGAGCCTTGGACCCATCCCTAGAATGAAGGAAACTTCTGACTATTTATAACCCTCTAAGGGTGATGAGAAGTTTCAAATCGAATGATTTAGTTTAGTTTAGTTTAGAGCACAGGCCTGCCTGGTTAAGAGCCTAATTCACAGTTGCTGTGAAGCCGCAGCACAGATATCTGAAACTCTATTCCAAAGTGAGCTGCGGAGAAGTGTGACCTGATATAAGCCAAGGGCTCTGCATGGCAGAGCAAGAACTCTGTGTGTGTTAGCAGCCCCAGAGCCTGAGAACTGAGTTGGCACAAGAGAAAGGTTTGGGGAGGACCTCAAGGAGGCAAATGGAGACAGGTATAGCAGGGGTTTGGGTGCCATAGTCAAGTCTGATTTCATTCCCAGTGTATGTTTGCCCCTCATAGAACTTACGCACCTGCTGTGACTGAGATGTGGTTTTTGCCCTCCCCAAAGTCAAGTGGAAATTTAATCTTGAAAGCACTATTACTGAGAGAGGTCGCTAGATCCTGATGGATCCAAAAGAGAGTAGGGACAGAAGGCAGATAGATGTTATGAAGCGAGGCTGTCTCTCCCCTCTCACTTCCTCTTTTGCCTGGGTGGCCCCTCCTTGTGCACATGTGTGCACATCCTGCTTCTTCAGTCAGGAGATGCCATCTGAGGCCCTAACCAGAACCCAGGAATCCAAATAGACAGTCTCTATGAATTAGATTTTCCCACCTCCAAAACCACAAACTCTAAACTGCTGTCCTTATAATATACCCACCCTTGGGTATTTTGTTAAAACAACACAAAACATAGTAATGTCTTCATAAATAAATGGCAACATCTCACTGGTAATTTCCTTTATATTCTAGGCAACAAAGGAGACAGAGACAGAGACCCACATTGGAGCACCGGACTGAAATCTCAAGGTCCAAATCAGGAGCACCAGGAGAGAGAGCATGAGCAAGGAACTCAGGACCGCGAGGGGAGCACCCACACACTGAGACAATGGGGATGTTCTATCGGGAACTCACCAAGGCCAGCTGGCCTGGGTCTGAAAAAGCCTGGGTTAAAACCAGTCTCGCTGAACATAGCAGACAATGAGGACTACTGAGACCTCAAGAACAATGGCAATGGGTTTTTGATCCTACTGCACCTATTGGTTTTGTGGGAGCCTAGGCAGTTTGGATGCTCACCTTACTAGACCTGGATGGAGGTGGGTGGTCCTTGGACTTCCCACAGGGCAGGGAACCCTGATTGCTCTTTGGGCTGACGAGGGAGGGGGACTTGGTTGGGGGAGGGGGAGGGAAAGGGGAGGCGGCGGTGGGGAAGAGACAGAAATCTTAAATAAATAAATAAACAAACAAACAAATAAATAAATAAACAAACAAACAAACAATATCTCCTTGGGGTCTAGAAATCGCTCAGGGCAAATCTTCAAAATCAGGGTTTTTTTTTAGCTTCTTCATCACTCTTGCCTATATCGCCTTCATATCCAATAAGCTATACTGCGCTTGTGCGTGTATGCTTTTATACACAAGTGGCTCTTGATCCCAGGAGTACATTGGGGTCAAATACATAATGATTTCTGATTGCGATTTCCTAATGAACCATTTCTGGTGAGTGATCCAAGATGGGTGTGAGGAATGCAATCCCTACAACTTTAAATTGGAAACTTCAAATGATGAGAGTGGCAGAGAATGTTTAGAGGACATGTCTGGTGTTAAGAAAAATATTGCAGCGTCTGGCTGCCACCTTATTGGACAACAGGTATTGAAGCAGCTTCTTAATTTCTACACATTTCAATATCACCATGTGTTAAGACAGGACTGCAGCAGATACTCTGTGTGGTTGCCCTAGAGAAGAAAAGAGGGCTAGGCCAAGTTCAGAATAATGGGCAAATATTAATGATTGTTGATGGTAGGAATGAACTTAGCATATGAATATTGCCAGCACATTTATTGTCCTTAAATTTTAATTTAGCACTTTCAAACTATCTCTAGAGCAGTAAAATTATTACTTTGATTTGTAGTATATATGTGAAATATTTTTTATTTAAGTATGACCCTAAATTAAAACCATAAGCAGTGTGAATTCTTCCTTCCTTTCTCTGCTTCCTTCTTTTCTCCCCTGCCTTACTCCCGCTCTCTATCACTCCCTCCCTCCCACCCTCCCTTTCTTCCTTCTTTCCTTGGAACAAATCTAGGGCCTTGTGCACATAGGCAAGTAGTCAGCCATTGAGCTCCATCCCCAGGCTGAAGCATGCACTTTATTGTATCATGTTAGACGATTGTATCCTTCCAGAGACTGTTTCTATGATCCGTTAAAATCATTTTTAAACCTCACAGATATGTCTGTATTTTATTCTCACTTTAGTGTTTTTATGACAGCCCCTTCAAATGTGTGTCCTAGTACACCTTTGTGTCTGCAATACCTTTCTCACAAATAAGATTAATACATTTTCACGCTTCTAATAACTCAGGCAAATCAAATGCAAATATTTCTACTTGGCCCAAGGTATCTTCGAAAACTACTTTTAACTTGTATTAAGCTATGGAGTAAAAACTTTCAAAACTTCAAATATTCAAACAATTTAATTACAGGTATGGAGTCTGGGAATTGGAGCTATTTTATTTTATTTTAAACATTTATTTTATGTTTTCTTTGTGCACCTATTGTTTCAGGACTGACTTCTCTGCATTGGACAGCCAACAAGAAAGTTCATCCCTGGGAGAGGCTAAATCTCATTCTCCCAGTAGTAAGCATTTGCCTTTAGCTCTTTTTCTATGGGTGGGATCCTGGGAGATTCCTTCCCACCCCATGTGGGATTCTGGTCTTTACAATATAAACATACTCAACAGGTTCAATTTAAGTGTGTGTGTGTGCATGTGCACACATATGCACACATGCATGTGTACCCACACATAATAC
Source organism: Alexandromys fortis (assembly GCF_014885135.2). NCBI lineage: Eukaryota > Metazoa > Chordata > Mammalia > Rodentia > Cricetidae > Alexandromys > Alexandromys fortis. The sequence goes on from NW_026067927.1 coordinate 19,589,484, forward strand.
ATGTGTACATATGTAGCAAATATAATAAAGAAAAGGAGACTACCAACTTGAGGAACTTGGCATGGGAGGAATTTGAAGCAGGGTGACTGGGAGGACCAAAAGAGAGGAAAAGGAGGGGGAGGTGACATAATTCCATTTCCATTATAATTAAAAGAAAGGCATAAAAATTGTTTTTTAAATTTTTATTCTACGGTATTAGTATTTGCCTGCATGTATGTCTGCGTTACATATGCTTGCAGAAGCTTACGGAGGCCAGAAGAGGGCTACAGAGCCGCTGAAACTAGAGGGACAGATTGCTGGGAAGCGCCTCATGGCTGCTGGGAAGCAAACTATGGTGCAGACAGGGCTCTTAACTACTGAACCTCTCACCAGACTCTATTCTCTTTCATTTCTGATACATTTTTAGTCAATTGCAAGTTCTCCATTTGCTTAGGAAGTGGATGCATGTTTGTTTTAGTCTTAAGCGACTTTCCAATCATGTTGAGTAGAACAGGTCCTCACCATTCAGCTTTCAGGAATCAGCATCTTCAATGTGGACCACACAAGAGCCAATGAAAATATAGTTCCTAATACTTCTAGACTTGTAGACCTGCAGGGACTAAGGGCGATGGCGTAAACAGATTCTGAATACCCATCGGGCTTCCCTGGAAATCCACACCATTCACGTTTGTGGCTGTTTCAGGTATCTCAATTTCCCCCTCTTCGAATGCACAACAGAATCTCAAAAATTATGTCTGGTATAATTGCATAACTCATTTTTGAGATTCTGTCATGCTTTCTAAGAGAGAGAAATCTCAAAGCCCATCCAAAGCCCTGGGATTATATGGTTATTGCTCCATCAGAAATTTATATCCACATTCTTACACCGAGGAATAAAATTCTTATAATGTAATATGTAAGATTATAATAATATAATATTATAATCTAAGAAGGGTAAACTGACTCTCAATACATCTCAGGGTGGATTCCTCAACCACCTTCAGATAACACTGAGCATTCTACCTGCTTGCCCTCTGGATTGATGACTATGAACTGGACACCATGTTAACATTAGGAGTAGGAAGAAGCTTTCCAACATTTGCCAAAGCCCTGGGAATAAATGCACATAAATTCACAGGAGAGCAGTCATCTATCCATAAGTGAGTAATTTTCTGTGCGAGAAAGCCAACCTGCATCAATTTGCTGTAGGATTATATCAACACACGCCAATATCCAAAGCCTTGAGCTAACTGGTCCAAGGGGGGCAATCTGTAGCACTTGGGGATTGTCTGCTTGCTAAAGCAGTAAAAAATACTGTTGCGTAATTATGAATGTGACTTTTGGAAAGGTCACCATGAGCTTCCACCACCCTAGATGCGGGATGCCTCTTAGGCTTTCTCTGAAGGATGTGCTTGGGGAACAATATCTAACTTGGATAATAGTCTCTCCAAGAACACGCAAAGCAGTTCATTTTAAACAATAAAATTTCAAAGGCTTGTAGATTGAGCCCCACACTGCAGTTAGGTTAGAAGGCAGACAGATAGGTGAGAGGAGGGGGAAGGGTCAAGTGTGATTGTGAGTCTTGGGCTCCAGCTTCAGCTTCCCAGTCACTGCAGTGTGAAGGTGGGTCACTGGCTGTGGGAGCAAGCAAAGATGGGATAACCAGAGGCTCTGGAGCTAAAGTCTCAGTCCTCCTCAGAGGAAAAGTAAACAGCACAGCCTGAGGGCAAAGGCTAGGTAACCCTGACTGCCTTAGGAACTGTAAGGGGTTTGGTGAGCCATGCAGATTTGTGGAACTCCTTAGAAACTGCTCAGCCCAGGTTGTAAAGGAAAGCTGATATAACCTGAGAAACGGCCTAATGACTAATTTTAGAAAAAGAGAGTATATAGTTAAGTATGTAGGAGACAGAAACTCAGGTTATTTTACAATATATAAGGAGAGGGATTAGAAAATTTCCTCAGAGGATGCCTATGTATTTCTTTGATTACTGCTTTAAATCTGGATTCACTGCTTAATAAAGCTGTGAAATCTAATTTGTCTCCTATATGAGTTAGCTCCTGCTGTATAAGAAACACCTCCGGAATTTAGAAGATGACACTGGGGCCGTTTGTTTGTAGCTGGCTTGACTGATGAATTTGCACATGCATCTAAGGCAGTGTCTTGTTGGCCAGAAGTTAGAAAGACGACCTCGAATGGTCCCGACCTGAATGAATGAGTTCTCCACATGTCTGTATCATAGGGTGTTCTTGTGGGGCTCATAAGCAAGGTACGGCAAAATGCATTCTTTTTGTTTGCTTATTTTTCAAAGTTATTTACATCTGGTTTGCTGCTTTTGCATTGGCTAAAGCCACAGGAGGCCAGAATAAGTATGGGAATGCCATTGGTAGCTGATTTGTCTTGACATTGTCAGCTATACAGAATGAGCTTGCCTTATGCTACAGAAAAGAAGCCAGGGGTAAGTCAATGTGAAACAAAAATGGAATTTATTAAACAGGGCGGGCTCTACACTAGAAAAGATAGATATTCTCAAGGTTTAGAGAGGGGATAAGAGTAGTTGCTTAACCCAAGCTTGCTTCCCAGCATTCAAGGGCAGCTCACAACTGTCTGCAACTCCTGTCCTAGGGTATCTGGCTTCCTCTCTGGCCTCCAACGGCATCAGCACACAGACATGCAAGCAGGCAAAGACTCATGCACATAAAAAAAAAAAAACATAAAAAAATCAATGCTTAGCAAAAGAGATATATTCTCATGTGGGCATTAAAGAAAGATACACTCTACATGTCTTAACAATGCCTATATATGTGATTCTATTACTTTTGAAGTTATAGTGTTCAAAAAATATAATCTATGATTCTGAATTTAAAAATCAAAGTTGTAAAATCAAATGAAAATCTGTAATAGTTGTTTTCTTTGTTACATAATTTTTAAAAAGTGAGCTCGGGCGTGATTATGAAGTATATTGCATAGATGTAGGATAAAATGAAAGAAATGTTAACACTTAAAGGCCAAGGTCACATGTGTTTAAGACATGTGCTTGACCTTAAGCATAGTTCATTAGGCTTAAACACTCTTGTATTCCGGTGTCTACACAGGCTGTGTTTGCAGTGGTTTGGTCACTTGTGCTGAAATTCTTGACATTCAGCCAGCAAGGGATATAAAGCAGAGCAGGGACTTAATAGCCTTTTCTGTCCCCAAGTCCTTTTCCTTCTCCCTGTCTTCAATCCTCCCTTCAGGAAACCACTGCTAAAGAGCCCCAGTTGACTAATTGAACCACAGAGATAATCAGCCCACACCTAATTTTTCATTGTGAATTGTAGGAATTTTGGAAATTCTGCAAGCTATATAATTCGCCATATCTCAGTATCTAGAACAAGATACCCTACCATCTTTCTCCCCTGTCATTTTCTATAATTATATATTTCTCATTTTCTCAATTATCACACAGCACACATTTTCTTAAGTGAGTGTTGTTCTTTTAAGCCTGTTCAACTCTCTGACTTACTGTTTTGCTGTATTAATTTAAAACCCTTTCCAATTATGGAACCTTTCAGATATATAAGATTACATCCTTTGGAAAGCTCCTTACGAGAGCTCGTTTAACTGGAAATTAGTGGGTCAATCATTCTGAAGTTTCTCATTGCCAATGACCAGAGCTCTTTCCAGCGATATCTGCTCTATTCCTCACTATCAATTGCAAAGATAGGGTGCCCCTTCCAGTCGGGAGTATTCTCTTGTTTTATTGTCTTTCAATGATAATACTAAAGTCAATTACTGATGCATGTCACAGACAGCACTCAAAAAGTTGACCCACAGGAAGGCCTGACACATTGCTGGACATTGGACAAGCCCCGTGAAAATATTAGTGAAACTCTTAACATCTCGTGTTCACATGAATTCATGCGATGACTCATAATTATGTTGAATTTTTTTATTATTGTGTGTTTTTCCCTGCATGATCTTTTCCTTCCCTCTCTTCTCCTTTCCCCCTTTGTTATTTTCCTTCATCCATGCCATCCTTTTGTTTCTCTTATCTGTTTCTAGTTTCACCTTCTATTTTATAATTGCTATGCTGTTAGGTGTTTCATATAAAAATCCTCTGGGGGAACTGCTCTGACTTAAGCAAGCTAAACTACTAGTTTCCAGGTGTTCAGGGGCCCACACTGGTCCTCACTCCTGTGGTGGGAGAGGAAAACCAGACTCCTGAGGCAAAGGCAGTTCTGCACAGACCTTTTGGTACTTTTAAGTGCGTCCTTTTTCTTATGACTCCATTTCTCCTAGTTACTGAAGTTTTTTCTATTTTCTCTCAATTTTCAAAGGTAAAGTGTGCCCAGACTTTAAAATATGTAAGTGTGTGTGTGTGTGTGTGTGTGTTTGTGTGTGTGTGTGTGTTGATAGTAAGCTGGGGCCTCCTACCCGTTTTCCTCCTGCTGTGTGGTTGTGCTGGCTCTGCGGGAGCATAGGATAGTTTCTCCCACATTGATAAGAAGCCGTAATTGTTTGTTTTATCAAGAGTGGCACCAAACACCAGAATGACTGCGTGTGGAAGATAAATACCTTCACCCCTCACTTTGTTTTATTGGCAACAATTAAGTTGATTTAAAAATAAATCCATGCTGCCTCCTCTGTGTGCACACCACACTCCAACATCCATAATTGCTCCCCGTGCGTAATGGCCTAGATGTTAATTTTAGATAGTTGGAATGGCAAGCCATATATTTTTAAACCATGGTGTCATTTTTAATTAATGTCTATTTGTTTTAATTTTGAGGCCCCGTTGAAATAATCAATAATAGAAGTTGAAAGTGGAAGCTATGGCAGCAACGTTATATGAATCCTTCTTTGCTGGCTGTAAATTACTTGTGGAATCTTTATGATTTTTAAAAGAAATTATTATTAATAAACAGAATATTATTTAAAGTATTCCATTAAGTTTGCCTCTGGCTTCTTCCCCACAAGAGGCCAATATTCCAGTTCTGTTTCATTTTCTATGAAGTTAAGGGACAAAGTAATTTGAAAAATCAACTCAAAGGGAAATGCTGTCGTGTCATGAAAGTCTACTAACGTTCTACTTGAGCTGTGGAGCCACTAATTAAAATGGGACCCTTTGGAATGCTCCCGCTGCTTTGTTCTGCTATAATGAGCTGCCCAGTTCCACACAGCCACACGTCGAGCAGGTAGACCAGGTAATGCAACCACACAAAAGTCTTGCTAAGAACAGCAATGAAGTTAGAAAGGGGACAGGGAGCTGAGAGCATCCACAAGAGCACGAAACTAAGCCATTCCTGCACAGAGCACAGGAAGGATGGAGTAAGAGGATGCTGAGTCCCCAAGGATAAGAGAAGCCTGATAAGATACACGGATGTAGTTGGCTGTGTCTACGTGTAAGTGAGAAATTTGGGCCTGCGGGGAGATTGAGACAGAAGAGTTTCGTCTGTTTCTGTTTTGTTCTGACAGGGCATCATGTACTCCAGGCTGATCTCTAATTTGTTCTAAAAGTAAAGGTACCCTGAGCTTCCGATCCTTCTGCCTCAGCTTCCAAAGTGCTTGGATTACAGGCATACACCACTATGTTGCTCTCCAGGGAGATGTTACGGGGAGCCAAGCAAGGTATTGGTAATAACAAAACCTAGAGTCTACTTTTGGAATATGGTGCTTGAAATGAGATAGAAACAAGGCCTTTGTAAGGTAAGAAGCCAGGGTCACAGGACAGCAGTGTATTCAGAAATATTGTCATTAAATGTCACTTTTGGGGCAGGAGAGATGGCCCAGCCTTTAAGAGTGCAGAGAACCTGACGAGTGCCTGGAAACTACCTGTAGCTCCAACTCTAGGAAAAGCCAATGCTTCTGCACACCCATGCACATACCCACACTCCAACACATACATTCGCGTGATTAAAAATAAAATAAATATTTTTAAATGCCATGTTTAGTGGCAAAAGGAAATCCAGCAGGCCAAGTGCAAACTATCAATAAATTAAGGAAGACTAAAAACCATTTTAAAAAATGAAATGTTTTTAAGTCATAAGTGAAGATTTTAAAGGAGGCAACATAATAGAAATTTGAAAAACTTTGTCAAAGAAAAATATGATTTACTATATTAAAAAGAAAATGCCTTCAAATAGTTGAGGGTACCTGGGTATATGTGTAAACAAAGAGGAAAATACATTCATTTTTCAACTGGGAAACATTGTTTTTTCTCTAGAAAATTTGATTGAAGTATTAAAATGTTATAAGCATTTGATTTTTGCATGCAATGTAGGGAAAGACAAGGAAAAGAAGGAGGCAAAGCAACGCTGTACGCGGCAGATTCTGTGCAGGTTTCCAGCTGTCTTTTCTTTTATAAATCATTTATAAATCAACTTTAGTTAACTGTGACTTTAATCTGGGTTTCTTCTTAAAAATTAATAACTTTCTAAGTTTGTTATGCATCTTTTCTAACCCTTATTCTTATACCTTTTTATTGAAAATAATTTCTCCCCATTCAATATGTCCTGATAATCTTTCCCCCTCCCCATTCTCCTCCCAACTGGGTCCCACATCCCCTCTCATCCAGACCACCCCCTTCTTGTGTCTCATTAGAAAAAAATAGGTATATAAAGGAAAATAGTAAATACAACACAAAATAAGTAAATTAGAATAGGACAAAACAAACAGAAGAGAAAGATATAGATGCATAGACCCATTCATTTGCACACGTAGGAATCCCATAAAAAACATAAAGCCAGAAGACAATATACGTGCAAAGGATCTGTAGGGTAAAATAAATAATAATAAAATATATTTTTAATAAAGTAAGAAAAGAAAAATAAGAGAGAGGGAGGTCCTGATATGACCTTGGAGAAAATCTCCAAATATAAAGTTGAGTTTATTTACTGTTGGCCATCTACTGCTAGACATGCAGCCTACTCTTAAGAGTAGTTTGTTTCTTAGTGAGACTCATTGGAGAAACTAAAACTTTGCTTGCAAGTATTATTTTGGGAGAGTGCTTAGTTTAGAGATGGCAGTGCGCGTCCACTTCTCCTTTCATCTCTAGGACCCCATTTGATGCACATCCATGTGGGTCCTGTGCACGCTACCTCAGTTCCTGTAAGTTCCTATGTGCATCAGACCTGCTGGGTTTAGAAAACCTTATTTCCTCAGTCTCCTCCGTTCCCTCTGACCCTTACATTCTTTCTGCCTCCTCAGGGAATAGATTTGATGGAGACATCCCATTTAGGGCTGACTGCTCTGAGGTCTCTCACTCTGTGCATATTGTCAATCTGTGGGCCTATGTGTTTGTTCCCATGTGGATTACCTCACTCGGGATGTTTTTATTCCCCCTCATTCCATCCATTTACCTATGAGTTTCATGATTTAATTTTTTAACAGATGACTAATACTCCATTGTGTAAATGTAACAATGTATGCATTTTCTTTATTCAGTCATCTGTTGACAGACATCTATGTAGTTTTCAGTTTCTGATATTATGAATAGAACAGCTATGATCATGACTGATAAAATGTTTCTGTAGTAGGATAAAGCATCCTTTGGGTAAACGCCCAATAGTGGTATGGCTGACGCTTGAGATAACTGATTTCCATCTTCCTGAGGAACCACCACACTGATTTGTGTAGTATCTGCACATTTGCACTCCCACCAGCAATGGATACTCATCCCCTTTTCTTTCTGGATACCCTCTTTTCTGTCTCTCATTAGAAAACAAATAGGCTTCTAAGGGATAATAATAAGATAAAATAACACTCGTTCACCTTACTCCATATCTTTGCCACCCATAAGCTGTCATTTGTTTTATTGATCTTGGCCATTCTACTGGTGTAAAATGAAATTTGAGAGTCAGTTTGATATGCACTGCCCTGATGACTAAGGATACTGAACATTTCTTTAAATGTTTCTCAGCAATTTTAGATTTTTCTTTTGAGAATACTCTGTTTAGAACTGGACCCCATTTTTAAATGGAGTTATTCGTTTTCTTGATCTCCAAGGGTTTTTTTTTTCTTCTTCTTTATATATTTGGCATATTAGCACTCCATTAAATGTATAGTTGATAAAAAAAAACCTATTCCCATTCTGTGGGGTACCACTTTTTCAGAATAATAGTGTCATTTGAAAAACAGAAGCTTTTCAGTTTCATGATGTCCCATTTATTAATTGTTCTCAGTGCCTGTGCTATAGGTATTCTGTTCAGAAAGTCTTTTCCTATGCAAATGAGTTCAAAACTGGTCCCTACTTTCTTTTCTATAAGGTTCAGTGTATCCAGTTTTATGTTGAAGTTTCTGATCCATTTGGACTTGAATTTTGTACACAGAGATAAGTATGGATCTATTTGGATCTTCTACATGCAGCCATCCAATTTAACCAGAACCATTTGTTGAATATGCTATCTTTCTTCCAGTGTGTATTTCTGGATTCTCCATAGACACTCAAATATTCATAGGTGTATGGGTTTATGCCTGAGTCTTCAATTAGATCCCATTGGTACAGCTATTTGTTTTTGTGTCAATACCACACTGTTTTTATTACTATTTTTCTGTAGCACAACTTGAAACCAGGGATGGTATTATCCCCAGCAGGTCTTTTATTATTCAGGATTATTTTAGTTATCCTGAGGTTTTTCTTTCCATAAAAAGCTGAAAAAATGTCCTTTCAAGTTCTGTGAAGAGTCATGTTAGAATTTTGATGGGCACTGTATTTAACCCATGTTGGTTTTGGTAAGATGGCCATCTTCACTGTATTAACCCTATGAATCCATGAGCATGACAATCTTCATATTTTCTTCAGTCTCTTAAAGTTTTATCATACAGATCTTTCATGTGCTTGGTTAGAGTTACCCCAGGATATGTTATATTGTTTGAGCCTCTTGTGAAGAGTGTTGTTTCCATTTCTTTCTGTGTCCATTTGTCATTTTTACATAGGAAGACTATTGACATTGTGAGTGAATTTTATATTCTGCTACTTTGTTGAAAGTGTTTGTAGTAATTCCCTTATGTATACAAACATATCTTCAACAAATAAAGGCATTTTGTCTTTTTCCTTTTCAAATTTGTATCCTCTTGATCTCCTTCAGTTGTCTTATTGGTCTAGCTAAGACTTCAAGTACTATATTGAGTAGATAGGAGGAGTGTAAACCTCCTTGTTTTGCTTTTAATTGTAGTAGTGTTTTTTTTTTTTTAATTAACTTGGGTGTCCTTTGTTTGATGTGAAGAATTGCAATGTCCTCATGGTTGAATTTTCCTTTGATGAATTTTTTTTCCTTCTTATTATTTTTTTTATCTAAAATATGCTTTTTTTAGATACTAAATTGGGCGCACTGGCTTGTTTCTTATGTACTATTCGCTTTGAATTTCTATTTCAATCCTTTTCCCCTTGGTGTTAAAATGTGTTATTTAGATGCAGTCCAAGGATGGAACTTGATTTCACATTCATTCTGTTAGTCTCTGTCTTTTTATTGTGGAATCGAGACCATTTATGTTGAGAGTTATCAGCTAGCAGTGTTTGTTTATTGCTGTTATGGTGGTGTGAGTTTTTTCCTTCTTTTGATTTGCTGGTCTGGGTTTACTCTTCCCTTGTGTTTTCTTTGGTGTGGTTAGCCTCTTCAAGTTGGAGTGTTCCTTCAAGAAACTTCTGTAGGGCTGGTTTTGTATGTATACGCTGCTTAAATTTGGTTTTATCATGGAATGGCTTTCTTTTTTTTTTTTTTCTTTCTTTCTTTTTTTTTTTTGAGAATATGAAAACAAGTTTCCGCCTCCTCCCAGCCTCCCATTTCCCTCCCCCTCCCCCCAATCATCTCCCCCACCCCCCTCTCATCTCCCCCTCCCCCCAATCTTCACCCCCTCCCCCCACTCCTCTCACCCCCCCTCTCCTATCCAAAGAGCAGTCATGGTTCCCTGCCCTGTGGAAAGTCCAAGGTCCTCCCCCCTACGTCCATGTCTAGGAAGGTGAACTTCCAAACTGGCTAGGCTCCCACCAAGCCAGAACATGAAGTAGGATCAAAACCCCTTGTCATTGACCTTGGCTTCTCATCAGTCCTCATTGTTCGCCGTGATCAGAGAGTCCGGTTTTATCCCATGCTGTTTCAGTCACAGTCTAGCTGGCTTTGGTGAGTTCCCAATAGATCAGCCCCATTGTCTCAGTGGGTGGGTGCACCCCCCGTGGTCCTGACATCCTTGCTCGTGTTCTCCCTCCATCTGCTTCTCATTGGGACCTTGGGAGCTCAGTCCAGTGCTCCAGTGTGGGTCTCTGTCTCTATCTCCATCCATCACCAGATGAAGGTTCTATGGTGATATGAAAGATATTCGTCAGTAATGCTATAGGATAGGGTCAGTTCAGGTTCCCTATCCTCAGTTTCCCAAGGGACTAACTGGGGACATCGCCTTGGGCTCCTGGGAGCCACTCTAACTTTTACAGCTGATAAATACCTTTAGTAATGTGGCAGGATACAAGATCAACTCCAAAAAATCAGTCGCCATCTTATACACAAAGGATATGGAAGCAGAGAGGGAAATCAGAGAAGCTTTACCTTTCACAATAGCCACAAACAGCATAAAGTATCTCGGGGTAACTCTAACCAAGGAAGTGAAAGATCTATTTGACAAGAACTTTAAAGCATTGAAGAAAGAAATTGATGAGGATACCAGAAAACGGAAGGACCTCCCTTGCTCTTGGATTGGGAGGATCAACATAGTAAAAATGGCAATTCTACCAAAGGCAATTTATAGATTCAATGCAATTCCCATCAAGGTCCCATCAAAATTCTTCATGGATCTTGAGAGGACAATAATCAATTTTATATGGAAAAATAAAAAACCCAGGATAGCCAAAACAATCCTATACAATAAAGGATCTTCTGGAGGCATTACCATCCCTGACTTCAAACTCTATCACAGAGCTACAGTAATGAAAACAGTGTGGTATTGGCATAAAAACAGAGAAGTCGACCAATGGAATCGCATAGAAGACCCGGAATTTAATCCCCAAACCTATGAACACCTCATTTTCGACAAAGGAGCTAAAAGTATACAATGGAAGAAAGAAAGCATCTTCAACAAATGGTGCTGGCACAACTGGATGTCAACCTGTAGAAGATTGAAATTAGACCCATATCTATCACCTTGCACAAAACTCAAGTCCAAATGGATCAAAGACCTCAATATCAGTCCGAACACACTGAACCTGATAGAAGAGAAAGTGGGAAGTACCCTACAACAGATGGGCACAGGAGATCGCTTCTTAAGTATAACCCCAGCAGCACAGACACTAAGGGGAGGATTGGGGGAACTTGGGGCTTTCTTTTTTATATATTATAATTTTAAGTTTTTCTGGTACAGTAGTCTCAGCTGACATCTGTTGTCACTTAGAGTTTGTAAAACATCTGACCAAGCTCTTTTGGCTTTTAGAGACTGAAGTGAATTGTTATCCCAATTGGTCTGCCTACGTTACTTGGTCTTCTCCCTTTGCAGCTTTTAATATTAATATTTTTTCTTTGTTCTGTATATTTAGGGTTTTGATTATTATGTACCAGGGGACTTTCTTTTCTGGTCCAGTCTATTTGAAAGTGTTCCAAATGCTTTTGTACATTTTTAGGCATCTCCTTCCTTAGGTTAGGAATTTTTTTTCTATGATTTTGTTGAAAATATCTTTTTCTGTGCCTTTGACTGAGTTTCTTCTCCTTCTTCTATTCCTACTGTTTATCTTTTGGTCTTTTTTTTTTAGTGTTCCAGATTTCCCAAAAGTTTTGTGCCAGGAGTGTTTTTATATTTAACATTTCTTTTATCAAGGTATGTATTTATTCTGTCTTGTCTTCAATGACTGTGATTCTCTCTTCCATTTCTTATATTCTATTGGTGAGACTTGCTTCTCCGTTTCTGTCTAAGTTCCTGATTATTTTTACTCTCCAGTTTTTTTTTTTTACAGTTTGGATTTTATTTATTAATATTATTCCCTCTTCTAGGCCTTGATCTATTGTATTCTTTTTCTTCCACTGTTTGCACTTGCAGAGATTTCTTTGAGTCATTGATTCATTTCCTCATTAAGGAGCCCCATTATATTCATAAAGGCTACTATAAGGCCCTTCTCTTGTGCTTTAGCTATGCTGTATTTCTCAGAGTCTGCCATGGTAGGCTGCTGGGCTCTCATGGAGACACATTGTCCTGATTGTTATTGATTGTGTTTTTACACTGGCTTCTTGGTTATCAGGGTTTGGGGATGATGATTGCACTTCTAAGGGCTGATTGTTGAGTGTATGATTTGTTCCTTGATTTCTGTTGCCCTCTTTGATTCTTAGGAGAGTGTGGTGACTGCGGGTTACCTGATAGGGAATGCTTCTGGATCCTGCCAGATATAGGCATTGGGGATTCTGGATGCAATGTGTTCCTAGGTAGTGAGAACTGACGCTTTAGAATGGGGATGTGCTGGACAAGGGAAGTTGAAAGTGTACACAGGAAGGATGAAAGCAGGATGTTCCACCGAATCTGCTTAGTCCCCCTGGGAATGGGGACAGAGAAGAGAGACCCCAACAGGTAGTATGTTACAGAGCTGCGTGTGAGACTGAGGGACTGGGTTTGGAGGACAGGAGGGATACTGAAGAGCTTAAGCTTGCTTACCGGTTACCTACTTGCTTCTCTGGACAGGCTTGACTTGTGAATTCCGTGGAAATGCCTGCTGCATTCTGAGGCAAAGGGCTGAATATGAAAGATAGTTGGAGAAGATCTAACTGGTTTAGTGGAGATGACGGTAGAAAGGAGAGAGATGCTGAAACAGATTGCTACAGGGATGAAGGTGTTACTTGGGTATTGAATTTGGAGGAGAAGAAGGAGAGTGAAGGTCTGTAGTTAACCTACCTCTTTCTCTGGCCTGTGTGACCAACAGGGAATGCTGTTGGGGTTAGGGACTGGGACAATGGGATGAGTGGCAAAGATGATTGAGATCTGAGTGATCCAATGGAGATGGGGGAAAAAGGAAGGTAAGTCTGTCTCTTTTGATGCTCCCATACAGACAGCTTGTGGTGATTTGAAAGAAAATGCCCCCCAAAGGGAATAGCACTATTATAAGGTGTGACTGTGTTGGAGGAAGTATGTCACTGTGCAGGGCAGGCTTTAGGGATTCTTTTGCTCAAACTTCTTTCAATGTGTCTGTTAGTCAACTTCCTGTTGCCTGCAAGATGTAGGACTATCAGCTACAATTCCGGCACCATATCTGCCTGCATGCTGTCATGCTCCCCATCATGATGATAATGGACTGAACCTCTGAAACTGTAAATAAGGCACTTTAAGTAATGTTCTCTTTATAAAGGTTGCTGTGGTCATGGTGTCTCTTCGAAGCAATAATAAAACAACAACAACAAACCTAACTAAGACAGAGTTACAATCACCTACATACCACAGCAGGATTGTAACTCTACCGGGGTGTTGATTTCTGTATCCATACATTCACTCTGTTACTGAAGCAGAGAAGATTCTGACACTGGAGCATAAGCAAAGTCTTCATGATTGGGCAGCCAATCACCTTCCTCAGATTGCCATATTTTGCTCACACTATAAGCTGTTAAATGGCAATGCAATCTTGGCCAGCAGATTCGAGCATGGTAAATTCTACCAGCTTCAGCCTAGAAAGGTTATGCCAATATCACACAATGATAAAAGGTATTTGATAACAGAAGGAAAATGCTTTAACTTTTAAATCAAGTGGCTTTCTAAGGTGCCCCAATTCCTAGAACTAACTCTTAAATATCCAGTATCACCTGTGTTTGTACCCTTCTTGAAGGAAGACAAGTAGGATGGTGAGGTGTTAAGCAAAATGCCCTATGCTTGGGTCAAGAAAGATAATATAGAAAAAGATTATTCTTGGTTGTCCACCAGAATAAGACAGAAAGACCCAATCACTGAAGACACCATAAATGCTGGATACATACAGGACAGAGTGAAAAAAACAAACAAACTGGAAAGCTCGCTCCCTGCTGGCTCCACACACAGTGCCAGAAGGTACTATGCAGTTTGCCTGGGACAAAAACTTATCAACAATCTTGTCCATCTATGGAACTTGCATGTTAAAGTTACCACCTGCCAGGCAAGATGCTCCTATAGGGGCAATAGTGGTACAGCTGTTCCAGGGTAACCAACCACTTTCTGGATCAATTTGAAGCCTGCTCCATGTCAGAGAATATATGTTAGGTACTGTAACCTGATCGAAAATCTACCACCTTAGGGGAAAATTTAAAACTGTTGTTTTGTTAAAGGATAAGTAGTCATTCTTGTCTAAATATTTACATATCTTGCCATATATCACTGGTATTCTCAGCCTTGGTCAGAGAATCTTCTTTTTGCAGTGAACAGCAATTAAAACAGAGCTTCAGAACTGGTCGATATGTTGGGAATAAGTGATTGTTGAGTGCTCAGCCTTAAAGGGGGCTTCTCTAACTATTCCTTGAAGGCTTGGGGATCATCTCAGATGAAGAAGTGGAAAGAATACACGAGTTTGAGCATGGGAATGAATGCTTTTTAACACTGATTTCTTGATACGGCAAAGCTATTGAAGTCATGAGCACAAAAACTATGCATGCAGACACACACAGCAGAAGCAAGGCTAATTGAGTAAAAAGAAGGATAAAGGCAGGAGTGAGGGAGAGATAGGTGATGAGGCAAAAATAAACATAATCACAACACTTTGCAGTGTATGAAATGGCCAAAAATAATTAAACAATAAATGGAAAATAAAAATTTACAGATATGGACATATAGACAGGAAGTAATGATAAATTACATTAAGTGATAACATCATTATCACTTAATGTAACTTAATCAACACAGTAGACTGAGAAAGAAAAATAGGATTTGAAGGAGATGGCCCATGACAATGTTTCATTTTTTAAGCTTAAATACACCAATAACATCACTCATGAATTATTCTCACTGCAAAGCTTTAAGACTCCATGAAACTGTCACTACACACAGATGTGGCTTCTTGATATTTTTATCCATGTTCATATGTTTCACACTGTGTGGATTATCATATGCTAGTTATGATATTCAGTTGCTATATTTTAAAGTTTAAAGTCTTAGCCCTCCCATTTTGATGGAGGATAATTTCACATAAATAATGCATGAGAATTTGGAGGTTTTTCCTATTCTTAAAATTGAACCTGGCCTATTCCCTAATATTAAAATCTGTAGAGACTGTTCAGTACTGAAACCCATGACCCCTTGAAGGAGACCACTGCCTCAAACAGGCTGAAGAGTTGCCATGGAGACCACCACTGGAAAACAAAGCCAGCAGGACTGTGCAACACAGTGCTGAGTCCATTTCATGAAAAACACAGGGCAAAAATATGGCAGACATTAGAAACACAAAGTAAAACAACACTAAAATATTAATAGAATATTGTTCCACAATAATGACCAATTAAAGAACGGTGTATAAGGTACTTTCCTTGTTGGTATTACCAAATGTTATGTTGCAATTTCCTCTGAGGTGAAACATGCCATCCTCTTTAAGACTTGGAAAGTAAACAAGAGGAAAAACTCAGAAACTCTCTAAAAGTAGACTCCCAAAGCTCCACCCTTTCCAAAGTAACTAAAAATATCAGCTGAGAAGTGAGACTCTCAGACCTGCTGAGCTGCCCCCAAATCCTAGAAAGCACCCCAGGGCTTCAGTTTTCATGAGCTATCGCCCATGTTGAGGCGGGCTTTTGATGACTCGGTTGCCCTTGTGTCGTCCATGCTCCCATAAGTAACTCTTCATCGTATTCCTGTGAGTAACCGCACTAAAACCATTGGTTCACCAAGTTAGATTCTAGTGGGATGGCTACAAGCCACTAACTAGGAACCAAGTGTTCAAACACATGACCCTTTGAGAGATGGGTCACCTTTACACCACAGTTGTTATGATTCACAACCAAAAAATAATAATAACAATATTTCCTAACTACTCCTTTAATATGTCTTTTTGGCAATGTCTTGAAGTTTATATGCTCATATGAAAGAAAATGCCCATAATTAGAAACCATGATATTCACTCCACTTGACCTTTGGCCACCTCTGCTCTCTATCACTTCCGTAGGAAGGATGGAAGAGAGGGAAGATGAAGGAAGGAATCATTCTATAATAATACCCACACTTGCTTGTTAGTGAGCTCTTATACACTGGTTGGTGAAAGTGTTAATTGGTACAATCATCTTGGAAAGCTGTTAAATAGTCTCTACGAAAGTGGGATACACCCATAATAGCCTCTGATTCAGAAACGCCCCTCCTAGTGGTACATGCATGTGTGTCTTCAAGAGAACTCATTAGCACAGCCCAAAATAAATAAGCCCCAAACACGCGCAAGCCGCAGAATGAGCAAATAAACTGTCGCATATTCATTTAAGAGAAATCTGTCCCAAAATGAGAATCAACCACAATACAAATGCATACTGTTTGCAGTAACTAGGATTAATTACACAAACATACTGTTGAATGAGGGAAGCCAGATGGCCCCTTCCCCAAATCTGGAAAAACTCATGAGTGCTACAAGAAGTTGAGGTTCTGATGACTTAGTCTCTACAATGGGAGGGGCACCACTGGGCATTCTGCGTCTTCATCTGACTGCCCATCAATCACCCTACATCTGTTTGTCAGGATTCACTGGGCTGTGTATTTAAGGTTTGTGCTCTTTTTTTGGATGCACATTATACTTCATAATATCTCCCCCAAAGAAGGGAACAAATCAATTTAATTAATCACATTAACAAAATAATGAAGAAAATAATAAAATCATCACACCACTGATGCAGAAAAAGCAATTTATGAAATTGAGCCTTAATGAAAAATTTTTTTAGCAAAGCTGCAATAAAATAGAACTTCATTAGTCCGATGGAGAGCATCTATTAAAAATCATTAAGAAACCCCACATTCCCCTGTGAAACAGTGAAATATTTCCCAGAGGTCAGAAAGCACAGGTGCCTGCTATGACCTTCCACCTCATCTCGGACATCTCTGAATATCCTGACTAGTACTGTGGGGCAACCTTGGGAAATGATTATTCATAGATGACATGATAAACTGTCATAAAATAATTCATATATAAGCCAGATAATTGACATCGGCATTTAACAAATATATTAGATAAATAATATGTCTAGCTTTGTATTTGGCAATATGCATACTTAAAGATTAAAAATATCACAAAAGTCGGAGAGATGGCTCAGTGGAGAAAGGGCTTATCACTTAAGTGTGAGGATAGGATGAGAGCTCAGATATCTGGAAGCCATGTAAATACCAGGTGGGTGTGGCAGTTCTCCTCCAGTTCCAGTGCCTTCAGCAGACCAATGAGATCCCTGGAACAAGCTGAGTAGCTAGGCTAGCTGAATTAACGAGCTCCAGATTTGGTGAGCAATTCTGCCTCAATATATAAAAGCAGAGAGGGACTGAAGACACCCAATGTCAACCTATGTCCTCCACATGCATTCAAACATACGTGTATACATGCATACACCTGTGTGCCGCACACATGCAAATGAGCATGTATACACATGCAGGCCACATATTCATGCAAAAAATAGAGATAAAAATATAAAAAATTAGATATTGATTCATCATAAAACCATTGAGCATCACTATATTAGTCAGAGTTCTCTAGTAGAGGAACAGAACTGATAGAATGAATATATATATATATATATATATATGTGTGTGTGTGTGTGTGTGTGTGTGTGTGTGTGTGTGTGTGGTGTGAGTGTGTTCATGTTTGTATAATATATGCCAATATATGTATATATGTGTGAATATATGTACATATACACAAATCTGAATATATATCCATTCTCTAATATATTCTAATAAATAAGTTATAGTCCTGCTAATCCAACAAGAAAGTCCAAGAATCCAGCAGTTGTTCAGTCCACAAGTCTGGGTGGTTTCAGTATATGCCAGAATTCCAGAGAAGTAAGCTTTTGGGGGGTGGGGGTTGAGATGGTTTCTCTGTGCAGTCCTAGTTCTTGTTGTCCTTGAACTAGCTCTGTAGAGCAGGCAGGCCTCAAATACAGAGCCCTGCCTCCTTCTGCTCCTCGATGCTGGGATTAAAGGTGTGCACCGCTGCAGTCAGGCTCGGAAGCAAGGTCTAAAGCCAGTGAAGGGATAAGCTTGCCAGCCAGAGTAAGAGCAAGCAGGCAAAAAGAGAGTGAGTGTGTTTCTTCCGTGTCCTTTATATAAGCTCTCAGCAGAAGAGGTAGCCCAGATTAAAGGTAGATTTTCCCACCTCAAAAGAACTGAATTAGAAGGAGTCTTCCCCTACCCCCCCCCCCATCATCCTGAAGCAGGTGAGAGAGCCAGCCCTGACGTCATTAGGGTAGGAGAGCTGCCCCTGCCCCTGCAGCAATCAGAGAGTGGCCTCTGTGCCACACCTGGGCAACACAGTAGAGCTGGCCCTAAATGTGTAGGTGTGGGAATACTGACCCTGAGGACGAGGACATGAAAGAAGGAGAATTGGCCCTGTCCTTGCTCATGGCTGCAAGGGATGAATTTGGCCGGACAATGCAGCTCACCCTGGTGGTGAGAATAAAGGAGAGCCAGTGGGCTGACCAACCCTGCAGAAGCTACTCAGGCCCAGAACCAGTGTTATTATGTGTTGGCTGCCCAAACATCCACCCCATCTGTGATCTGCTGCAGCACATAAAAAACAGGGTTTCCAAAACATATGGCAACAGCAGGTAACCAAGAGGAGTTCCTCCAGTAGGGTGGGCAGCATCAATAGTGTAACAGAAACCAGAGGCCTTGAACCAGACCATTTGATGAACATTTACAAGTAAAGATATATGGATAAAAGGGAGAGAAAATAAAAGTGGGTCTTCCCACTTCAAGTGATTTAATTGAAAAATAACTCCTTAGTTCCAACAGTAGCAGGAGCAGAGAACAGAACCCAGCGAGCCTTGAAAGTCCCAACGCTTCTGCTGGCCTATTGACTATCACACCCTGGGAGGAGCCTGCCTTAGCTGCCGGCCCCCACTAAGACAACCATTAGCAGTGAGGCGAGAGACCCAGCAGCTACCCACTGCCCTCAGACCGCTGTCACCAAGCCTTTGCGTGGGTAGTGGCGGCCTGGGTGGCCTCACATCCATGGCGCCCACTGGCGGGGCCAGGAAGTTCATCAAGAGGAAGCTTCGGGAACAGTAAAATGGTTCAGTATAATGAACAGATCTGTTTCATCAACAGGAATGACACCAAGGAAGATGTATTTGTATACCTGGCTGCCCTAAAGAAGAATAACCCTAAGTAGTACATCCGCAGTGTAGGAGATGGAGAGATGGAGAGTTTGATGGTGTTGAAAAAGAAAATGGTACGGAGGCAACAAATGTTACAGGCCCTGGTGGAGTTCTAGTTCAAGGCAGTAAATACGCAGCAGACCATAACCATTGTTGATGCTATCCATGCCATAGAGGTCCTCCATGCAATTACCAGAAAAATTACCAGAATAATGAGAGTGGGGAAAAGAAGAAGGGATTGGAAAGCACTCTTGAAGGCAAGCCCAACAATGCTGGCCCTAAGGCAAGCGAAGGTTCCCACCTGACTGCTTGAGGAGACCCTATGGGCATCGACCATAGTATTACAACCCTGTGTAAAGAACTGACGGAAGGTGCTGACAACCAGGGTGCAGGAGAGTGAGGAAGACCAGTAAGATGGGATATGTATCAAGGTTACAGACTATGATTCTGCAGGGGTCCTCCTTGTCAAAGACAAAAGACACCCTAAAGAAGACCACAATAAAGAGGACAAGGAAACCAAGGAGACGAGACCCAAGGTCAACAGCCACCTCAACGTCGGTAACACCGCAACTTCAATTATCAGAACAGACACCCTGAGAACCCTAAACCCAAGATGGCAAAGAGACAAAAGCAGCGCATCCACCAACTGAGAATTTGTCTGCTCCAGAGGCTGAGAAGGGCGGAGCTGAGTAAATGCTGGCTTACCATCTCTACTATCATCCAGTTTGATCATCAAAGAAGAAGAAATGAATATGAAATTTCAGTAATAAGAAATGAACAAAGATTGGAGCTGAAGACCTTAAGTGTTTGTTTTTTTCTTATTGACCAGATACACTAGAACTATCTACATTATCTATGCAGTGTGGGGCTTTTATTATTTTTACCTAAAGATGTCTCTTTTTGGTAATGACAAACGTTGACTTTTAAAAAAATCTGATTTTTCTCAATACACCTTTAATAGTTTTTAAATTGTTTCATATCTGTTCAAGTTAAGATTTTTAGAAACTTAATTTTTAATTTGTAATAAAAGTTTACAACTTGATTTTTAAAAAAAGTCAACAAACTGCAAGCACCTATTAATAAGGGTCTTAAATAATAACAATAATAATAAAATAATCTCTCACAGGTGTACCCAGCTAGCTAGATTTTGTTTAATCCCAGATGTAATCAACTTGACAACCATGAGTAGCCATCATAACACTGAAGAATATAACAAAGAAATATGCTTTTTCTTATATTGTATTTGAAATCAATTTAGTCCTTTTGACTCTACTCATGTATGCGATGCAGGTGATATATGTATAGTGATCACTGGGTTGATTAATATATACTATATATCTCTTCTTAAAAGTCTATTGTTCCTCTTGCTAGTTACACTATATATCTCCTCTTGAATGTCCATTATTTTTCTGTGTTGGCAACCTATAAATATTTAATTTTTTTTGTTTGTTTGTTTGTGGGGGCTTATTGCTGTTTTGGGGGGGTTGTTTGTTTTTACATCGCAACCAAGGTTTCCCCTCCTTCCTCTCATTCCAGTCCCCACCCCACCCCCTGCCTCCTGCTCCCACTCCTCCTGCTCTCTTTCTTTCAGATATGGGCCAGCCTCCCAGGAATATCAGCCAGCCATGGTATATCAAGTTGCGGTGAGACTAGACACCTCCTTTTCTATTAAGGCCAGATGAGGCAACCTGGTAGGAGAAAGGGATCTAAAAACCAAGCAACAGAGTCAGAGACAGTCCCTGCTAGGAGTCCCACAAGAAGACCAAACTACCCAACTGTTGCATGTATGTAGAGGGCCTAAGTCAGTCCATGTAGGCTCCCTGACTGTTGGTTCACTTTCTATGAGCTCATATGAGCCCAAGTTAGTTGTACATCTAATCTTAAAAAAAAAACATACAACTGTTTTTAAATATACACTATGTTCGCACACAGTGAGAGGGAGGGAGAGAAATGGGTAGATTGAGAACAACTCCATAATGTGGTAGGTCCATGATTGGTTTTTGGTTTTACGTAGACTTCCTGTTGACTTCTCAAATGTCTATACAAATTCAAATTCTCCACAATGTACGAGAGGTCCCCTGCTCTGTATCCTCACCAGTAATGAACATTTTTGTGGGAAAACAGATATATAGTCATTCTCTCTGGGGTTTGATGACATCTCAGTGTGGATTTTGATTTGCATTTCTCTAATAATTAGTGATGTGAACATCCTTTTGCATTTATTGATCATGCATAGATCTGCTTTTGAGGAGGCTCATGTATCCTTCACTTGCTGTATGTAGAATCGATAACCATTGGTTTGCTTTTGTTTTTGTTGGCATTTTCAAGTTCCTTATAGTTTGACTATTAATCTCTCATGAATTTATAAGGATTTTTCTCCCATTCCACTGGTCATTTCTTCCATAAATTCCCTCTTCCTCCTCTGCTGTGCATAAGCTTCTTGATTTACCAGAATCCCATGTATCTGCTTCTGCATCTAGAGTAAAAAAATATCAGTAATTACCACATGGATTAAAATATTTCCATGATTGTGTGTAGCAGATCACTGACTTTGCCTGGCCAAGGCCCCAGGTTAAACCCTAGGACCAGAAAACAGTTGAAGCATCTCCCTCATGCTTTTCCCAGTCAGTTTACAAATTCACATCTTATGTCTAAGATGAATTAGATCCACTTCAAGTTGACTACTTTTATGGTGATAGAGAGAAGTGGTTCCAGTATCCTGCATGTAAATATCTGTTTTCCTCAACATCAGTTGCTTTAAAGATGCTATTCTTGCCACAGTCTATGCTGATGATACCTATCTGCAAGAACATTTGGGTATAGATGCACAGATTTCTTCAAGGTCTTCTCTTCCTTCCCATTGGTATCTGCGTTTGATCTTTCGCTTAGCATAGCTTTCTGGTCTGCTTTGTTATTAGTGATGTTAATTCCCCTTTCACAATCTCTTCTTCCTGATTAAAGATGCCTAGTAGAGCTCAGTTGTAATAGTTTGCATTCTTTTTATTAATATCATTAATAGTTTTTCATATCATATATGCGGTGGAACTATGACACATCTGGCTTTGGTAGTTTCTCAGATTGCTCTGGCCATACAATTCTTTATGCTTTCATATCAGTTCAGTGCAGGACTATCTTCCCTACCCTTGGTGAAATGCCATTGATATTTTAATAGAGGTGGCACTGAATCTGTACACTGTGTGGTATAACATGGTCATTCCTGTGATAGTAGTTCTTCCATCCCTTGTGTAGAGAACTAAGAAATGACAGTATTTAAGGGGCATTCATAAGAGCTGGGTACAGTTCGGTGCCAGGAAGCTTGTCCAGTATTTATGAAACCCTGGATTTCATCCCGAGCACAAGAAAAACAAGAAATAAAGAAGTAAACAGAAAACAAGCAAAAATGTTCTACTTGAAGGCCACTAGAGCCCCTAACGCTGCTAATTAATACATTTTTGTGCTTTCCCCACCTAATTTTATTCAGTGTAGAAATGGTTCCTGGCTTTAATAATTCTAATGTAGAGTTAATAAAGCACAGTTTTTTTTTTCTTTCCCCCAGACTCTAGGTGACTTTTAGCTTCTTGTAAAGCATCAAGTTTTCCATTTTAGGAAGAACAATAAGAGTACCATAACCGGCAATACTCAAAACAATGGCTCTCGGATCCTAAAATAAATTTAAAGATTTCAAAGGATTCTCTGCCTGAGAGTCATAACGGCAGAGTGTGAAGGGAGAAGGACTCATCTGGCAGCCATCTGGCTGATTGAGAATATTCAGATTCATTTATAGTTCTCCTTGATCGCTCGAAATGCAGTCTCCCGCTGGTCACGCCCCTACTCAGCATGGTTCTGTGCTTGCTTGGTGACAAGCGCTGTGTTGGAAGACAAGGAGAAAATTGTGAGTCTAGGCTTTGCCGGAGCCCTGCTTCTGCCTCTCTCTCTTCTAGTTATTCTTTCCCCTCTCTCAGATATTTCATTTTCCATACAGATGCTGCGGGATCACAGAATAGTATCGTGTAGCCACTAACACCCCTACCAAGCGTCTTTGTTTTTGCTTCCACATCAAATAAAGTATTCTGATTTGGTTGCCAGTAGAGATAAAAAGTAATTATCAAAAGTATAGAGAGACTCGTTTACCCTAAATTAAAAGTACAATAGAACAAGTACTGCTTTGTTTTATAGGTAATTTTGTGACTAAAGCCACACGATTATAATACAGTTTAAACTGCTTCCAATAGACCACACTATTGAGTCTTAGCAATAGAATTTTTCCTAAAATGTATTTATTCTTATACTAAACATTATTTATAACTGCAAGTTAAGCTGATCACAATTCTTTCTTTTAAATAATGAGTGGGAAAGATCTATAATGCAATGAACAGACGTCCATCAAGTGATAGATTTTCAGGTTGTTGTATTAGATAATTGCATCTTTAAGGAAACGTACATATATATTCATATACATGTGTTATATACATTCATATATATATCCACTCATGAAGAATGTTTGCACAGTTTAGAATTTTGAAAGATGGCAGACAATATGTCATTGCCCCAAATACACTTTTGAATAGTTCCATAAAAATCACCAAGTGTTCCGAGTAGATAAGAACTTTGTTGACATTTATTGCCCTGCTATGTGTAATACTTCATCTATAGACAGAATAGGATCCATTTGCAGGTAGTTCAGATTTATAATAGGTTCCTTTAACTTCAATTTTAGGGGCAGGAGAGATGATTCAGTGATTAGGAGCCCTTGTTACACTTCCAGAAAACATGCGTTTGTTTCCCAGAACCCACATTGGGAGCTCACAACTACCTGTAATTCCATCTTCAAGGGATCCGTTGACTTCTCTTCTGGAGCCTGTAAGTAGCCTCTCTCTCTCTCTCTCTCTCTCTCTCTCTCTCTCTCTCTCTCTCTCTCTCTCTCTCTCTCTCTCTCAGAAGAAAGTAAGAGGGACTGTAACTAGTGAGAGGAAGCCATAGAACCATGCTAACAGATGCCTGGATATTTGCACAGCTTTTGAATAACATCCTTGTATGCATTTAACTCATTACCTGCTAGACTGAAGCATTGAGACACTATTCATGGACACTGCACTCCAGCACACCCCCACTGAGATTAAAATCATTCTATCATTCTGCTCATTTCTGTTTTTATGACCATTCAACACTGACGTCAGAATGGCTTCTACAATCAAGAAAGGAAGAAAAAAACGGTAACAATATATGAGTTAAAGGTTTTAAATATTATGAATATGATGCAGCTTGCTGTCAACACATATCACTCTATAACATAAATGCTTTCTTTTATAGATTGAGTAGTCCTTTAGCTTGTCAGTCATATGGTATTATGATATTAAGGATGGCATTTACCCCTAGCAATCTTCTAATCATATTTTACCTCTCTCTACAATCTCACTCACATCTTCCTTTTTGCTTAAAGTTATATCAAAAGCATTTTCTCTCTAAAACTCATTTTAACGAAACCAAAAATCTAGGATACATCACTGTCTCCAGAAAAACCATAATTATGAACAGATTACGAGTTTGAGTTTGAGAGATGGTGAAGCAGTTAAGAGCACTTGCTGCTCTTTCAGAGGACCTGGGTAAGGTTCCCAGTGACTCATGAGCATCTGTAATTCCTGTTCCAACGGACTCAACACCCTTTCTGGTCTCTGCAGGCACCCAGCATGCATATGGTGCACAGATGTATATGCAGGTAAAAATATTAATACACGTGAAAAAATAAGTAAGTCTAAAAGAAGAGATGGCTTGTGTTCAGTGTTTGGTATATTTTATCTGCATAGCACTTAAATGCAGTACTCTTGTTTTCCTGGCCTCTTGGCTGTGATCAGGGTAGAGAGACTTAATGAATCTACAACATAATGGACAACGTCCTGATTACACATGAAAGCAGAACTGTTGGAGCCTCTTTCTGTAGCATGATCTACACTGTTACTAACTCTCAGCCACAATGCGCGGTAGCAACCAATCCCTCACACAGCCACCTTTCAGGCAGCCAAACAATGGTCTCATTAGCAATTGCCCAAAATAACCTGAGCTCAATTTGTAATTGACAGGTTCTCTAACTCTTGACCTTGCTTGTGACTTAGTACTAATGTGAGAAAGCCTTACCTGATCCAATTAAAAAAAAAAAAAAAAGATGCTCCCCTATCCAATCGATATGAGGTCCCACTTTTCTTCATGCCAATAGCCACCAATCGGGACATGATGCCCGAAACCTCCTTTTGCTATGAAGTGTTGTTTAGCTTCTCCTTGCTTTGCAATGTCTGCTAAGTGTGAAGAGATGCTAGCTCGCTGCCCTGCTTCAATAAACTGTGAAGTATTAGTCATGCTTGCTGTCACCTGGGTGATCATCATTTCTTTCCGTCGAGTAGGGCGAATAATGAATGGCTCTCGTGTGAGCGGGATGCAGGATGATTTCAGTGTGAGTGCCCCAGGAAGCAGGGACGGATTCTGCTGTTGCTGTGTGCAGGGACGTGTCTCGCCAGGAAAATGGTTTTATCCTACTTTCTTGTTCAAAATATGAAATCTTCCCTCGCGGCGTACAATCCGTAAGTATCTGTTCAGAGGCAACCGGATTCTTTAATTTGTTACCTAGAACCCACTGTTCCATTGTAAAGATAAATCATTTTGCTTACTTGAAAGTAAGAACTCTTAACTGCTCCAATTCTGGAAACACCTTGAGTCCCCACATAACGCGGCAAGTGGAAGATTCCACACCTGACTTCACATAGCAGGTGGCACATTGCAGTCAAAACAGGAGCACTAAAAATATCATACAATTACCTTCAGGCTGTTTTCATCAGTTGTAGGTGAAATATAAATGAACTTCATGTTTAGACATGGGCCCCATCCTTAAGACATCTCATATATATGCAAGTACTAAAAAATTTAAAAAAGAAAAATAAAAAGAAAGCTGAAATCCAGAACACTTCAGGTCCAGTTCTGTAGAGACCAAGAAGTCAAAAAGGGGCCGTGGTGTGGGGTGAGAGGCCTGAAGGGGAGGGAGTGGGGTTAGTTAGCTATGTGCACGTGATATGAAAGTAGAGGGGGTAAATAATGCAAGTGGCAAGATTTAAAGGGTGTGGGGGTGGGAGAAAGATGGGGGGAGAAAAATAGAAGACAAAGAGTGGCTAGCAAAAACAAAGGCTGAATGTCAACACCATATGGAAGCTTACTACTTTGTATTAAGAAGGAGTTGGAATGGAGATACCCTACCTGCATCGATAAAGTTAATTCCAGAATCCATGAGTGATCAAACAAAAATCCCAATGCCCAGTGATATATGCTGCTCTAAGATGTTGGTGATGAAATTTTCAGCAGACCGCAAACAACACGGGCTGCTGACATTGCTCTCTGGACTGCTCACTGCTCACTGGATCTAGATAGAAGAACCCTACTGAGGAAGACAGTGCACACCTTGGTTGAAGGACATAGAGAAACCTAAACTTGAACTGGTTTGGAATCTTGCTCCTTGCTTATGAGCTTTCCTACAGAGGTGCTAGGCCACCACTGGCAAGAAGAGGCACGCACACTCTCACTGAGTGATGGACTTTGCTCCCTACAATACCAGCCTGCCAGTTAAGATGCACCCTGTATAATGATGGCAGTAACAAAGCACTTTCTGGTTGAAATTGAAGCCTGCTCCACAGGAGGGACTTCAGTTCTGGTACTGAAAACTGGATCAACAGTCCATTGCTGGGGGAAGGGATAGGCCCTAAGGGAAACATACTGGTGTTATGTTGCTGACTGCATATGATATCACATTTCTTTCTAAAAAGTTACGTTTTAGACCCTCCTACACGCTGCTCTTGGTCTTGATCAGAGACACTTCTTTTTGCAATAAGTAGCAGTGAATGCAGATACCCATGGCACCTCATGATATTGAGAATAAATAACCATTCAATGTTCCACCCTAAATAGGACGACTATTGGGGATCACAGCAGGAGAAGGGAGGGAACAAATGTAAGAGTTGGGCGACGGGGAAGAGGCCTGTGAAACCCTATCTGCAGTCTGGAAGATGTTAGAACTCTACCCATTCCCAGGAAAGTGTTAGTTATCAGAGATTGAAGAAGGGAGAGGCAGCTGCTGGTGAGTTTCCCATACTCCAGTGGATAATGCCACCCCCATGCTCACACGAACCAACCCTGCTTAAACTCAGAATCAAAACCAGAAACAAGAGAGCATGAAAATGCAATGGGACTTCCACGGAAGAGGGATCAAAAAGGATGAGGAGGATAAATATGAGGCCAGAATGCATCATGTACATACATGAAATAATCAAGAAATAATGAATTTTAAAGTGCTCTTTTATGGCTAACTTACATTTCTGTGTCTAATGTTCTGTTTGGGTCCCAGCTCAGAATGAATGTCAGAAGGTTATTAGTTGAAAAGGAACGAACTAAAGAGTTATTTTTAATTTGTACCATATCCACAAGAAAAATACAAGAATGATTTTTCAAGTAACCTCTCTTGTCTTTGCACAGGTGAATTACAACACACATACTACAAACTTGGAAGTTTTAAAAAGTGGTAATGATTTTGAAATAGGCTTTCTCTGTGTAACTACCCTGGCTGTCCTGAGACTTGCTCTGTAGATGAGGCTGGCCCCAAGTTCACAGAGATCTACCTGTCTCTGCCTCCTGAATGCTGGAATTAAAGGTGTGTGCCACCACCTCCCAGCAATAGTGATAACTTTTAATGGAAAATTTAATCCCAGGAAAAACAAGGTAGGGAGAAAAAGAAGCAAGGAATAATGGGAATTCAAGAGGAGGCTGTACATTACATAGACTGCCACTGCTTCACTAAAAGAAGCATCACGTCTCCCCATCACATAGGACATCTCTAGGCCATTTCTACAGCAAGTACCTATATCACACTGACAGGTTGGAGGACAGAGAATGTAATATACTCTCCAGCTTACTGTCAACCCTGCCTCTCACTGGTCTGAGTTTGTCCCTCTAGTAGATAACATATTCCTGATTCTGTCTTCTGTCCCCTGGGGAAGCCACAGGCTGCACAGTATACATGCATGCCACTTCACACATGTTTAGAAGTAGAGAAGTAGAGCAAAGTGTCAAAGCCCGGGTGGGTCCATCAGTGTGGACCTCCCTGTTGGGGTGTCTGTGTCGCCAAGCCAGAAGCATCCTCTCCATCACCAGGTTCCAGGTGCAGCAGTCTCTCAGAGGACTATATGGGGCTCACACTAACATTGGATGATGTGACTGTAGGCAGAGCCACCTGGGGGTTTTGGGGGGGTAGAAAATTGTGGTGATAAATTAAGGGCAACCCAACCCTTAAAAGAAAGAAAGACAGAAAAAGAATCCTGCAGAAAGTGGAAAGAAAAAGCTAGGCGTTGTAAAATTTATGTTGCCGGAATAAATAGCCACCTGCTCTTCTAACACAGGGAGCGAATAAAATCACAATATTTAATAATGCTAGCTCCCAAATCATTTGTCTTCAGCTGGTGTGAGTCTAGAGAAGCAACAGTGAAAATTCAATTAATCTACCCCCTGGGATTAAGGATTGAGTTAGGCTGCCCAGGACTAAGACAAATATAAAGAAAGCATAAAACATAGTTTTATGCCTGAAAGCAGTTATTTTGAGGGAAAAGATCAATATAGCTTTTGATGTGAAAACATATTCCTACACACATAACAAGCAAAGAGCATTAATTCAAGGAAAACCCACACTCAGTGGAGTGCCACACTGTTTTGGCGAGTGACTGTATTCATTGAGAGGAAAATGCTAGTTCCATTGCTGGGAAATGGAGCTCAGTGGACGAGTGCTTCACCAACATGCACATGGCCCAGGTTCAAGCTTCAGTTTTGACAATGAAACAACCAGTCAAACAAAGAGGGGGGGGGGGAAACATCCTGAAAGCAGCAAGGGGAGAATGCACTGTAATCTTTTATGCTGCTAGGGAGATGGCTCAGGGACTATGAGTGCATACTGCTCTTGCTAAGGATCTGAGTTCGGTTCCCAGCACCCATGTCAGGAGGTTCACAGCCACCTCAGGCTCCAGCTCCAGGGGTTTTCCAATGCCCTCCTCTAGCCTCTGAGAGTACCTGTATTCATGTGTACATACTCCAACACAGACACACATGCAAAACTTTGAGAAAAAAATAAAAATTTCCAGGAAGAAATGCTAATTACATGAAAACAATAATGTCATTATTTTAATTAATATGTATTCATGTTATAAGAATACAGACGATTTCAATTCTGAAGTAATTATCAAACGTGGCTCTGTCCTGATGTCTGGTGACGAATGAAACAGTTCTTCAGGGCACACATGGTCTTATCACTCTAATCATTAAAACGGCCCTGAAGCATATTAATGTGAGGAAATTAAAGCTAATACATGAGGGATATGCAAACATTTGGATATTGGATTACATTTCCCTCTGGGCTGCTGTGAGCATCTAGACCAGCAACACATTGGCTGCTTGCACTCAGTAACTCTTTCAGACAAGAACCTCTCCCATTGCAACCTCTGTCCTCTTCCAGGGCTCTTCATGTGGGGTTTGCTCTTTTCCTGACCCTAGTGGGGTTGTCTTCGTTTATTTCACAATAAACCATTTCTAGAGATAATAACACTTGGCAGTCTTGTATCCCTGCTAATCCCAAAACTGCATGAATCTTCTGATGCATAAATGAAGGCATGCATGCATGAATGAACTACTGACTACATGATGCAATGGGAAGCCACCATGGACTTGAAGTTACAAAGCAGATTTGAGAGGCCCAGCAAGAGACTCCCAGGCATTTGATGTTTGAACCTTATACTATCTGGAACACAATACATGCCATAGTAACTAGGATGCGGGAGCCGTTTTTATGACAAGAATCAATAATGGAAAGAGTTTTAATGGAGATAAAAATATGTTTTCCTGCTTGCCTGGGGTAGGAGCGCAGGAATTCGGGTCTGACGTGGTGGTTATGGATCTGGGGACTTAGCCCTGTCTCCCTTGTCATTCTACTACTTCTCACAGAGGCAGCCATGTCTTTTTTGTGAAGGTGCCCATAATCTAATCTGCTCTATTCACACTCCAGGTGACAGCAAGGGAAAACGGGGGGAAAACCACTCTGCTTTTTAACTGTATTGCATGAGTCTTGCATGAGAACTGTCCAACACTTGCTCATAAGAACCATTTGCTAAATTTTCAAGAAATGCATGAGTTGTTTGTAAAAGAGAGCAGTCATTAAAATTTAAGTTTCAGGTGATGAGGGGATGGCCTAATGATTAAGCAGACTTGCTGCTAGTGCAGAGGATCTGGATTCAGTTTCCAGTGCCCGAGTTTGGTAGCCTTTGACTGCCTGTAACTACAGCTCCCTAGAATCTGATATCTTCTGCAGACCTCTGAAAGTACCTGCATACATTTCTCTCTCTCTCTCTCTCTCTCTCTCTCTCTCTCTCTCTCTCTCTCTCTCTCTCTCTGTGTGTGTGTGTGTGTGTGTGTGTGTGTGTGTGTGTGTGTGTGTGTGGGGGGGGGGGAGATCCACAGATCATACCCATGAATAAAAACAAGTCGAAAATGAAATAAACTCACAAGTAAGCAAATTATATTAAAATAATGTAACTGAAACTCAGAATTTCTCCTTACAATTAAATTCCCTTTCCTTGTTATTTGTGTGCACTTACTTATTTCTATCATGACAATGTGGAAGCATGATGCAATATTATGTTACTGAACATCACTTCACTATAGAGAAGAAATTCATGTTGTAGTTTGAACTCAGTCATGTTGTCTCTGTTTATATCTTAAAAACCCACAGACAACACTATAGTGAATGGTATAACTTATGGCTTGTTTGATTTTCTAGATTCAGAGTTGAAAAGTCCTTAAATTCAAAATGACTTTTTAAAAGATTTTATTTCTTTTTTTTAACTCTCTCTCTCTCTCTCTCTCTCTCTCTCTCTCTCTCTCTCTCTCTCTCTGTGTGTGTGTGTGTGTGTGCACCTAATTCTCAGAGAATATTTCAGAATCAGGGGAGCCAAAATGATTGTAAGAACCAGAAGACAAGGACTCCTGCTCAAAGACAGTGTCTTCTAGGCCTGGCAAGGAAGTTGCAATATAGAAATTTCAACCACATGGCTTCCAAAGCAAAACCCTGCATAATGACCACACAGACTGACGTGTCAAGGGAGATGGTAAAATACCAGGAGGCCTTGCCATTAGGAAAAATATTGGCAGTCAATGTGTTCACATGAATCCAGGTGCCCACAGAGACCAGAAGAGAGCATTAGACCTCACGAAGCAGGAATTATAGACAGTTGCAAGGCACCCAATGTAAATGCTGGGAGCCAAATACAAGTTCTCTACAAGAACAGTGGGTGCATCTTAACCACTAAACTCTTAACACTGAATCTCCCTAGTCCCAAGAATTATTTTATTCATTCATTAGTCCATCCATCCATCCATTCATTCATTCATTGGTGTGTTTTGCATTTTAGCGCATTATTGAAATGGGCACAGGAGAGATGTAGACAGAGGAATGTGGAGCCATATATACATACATATATACAAATACATATACATGCATATATATGTATATATATATATATGAAACACCTACCAGCACATCCTTTACCAGAAATGTTTACTGACCTTAATAAATAAAGTGTGAAGAATACAATTTAAACTCAAAAGCTTCCTTGCTGTCTATCAGGGGATTACCCAACTTAATTATCACCAACTGATTCATTGCATGGCACACAGCCCCTCCAGCTTCAAAGCCAGTCAACAAAATTCTCATTTGTGTTAACTCACTATCACATTTTTAATATCTTTTGCAGGGTAAGCTCAGACCCTTTAAATGGATCAGATCCAAGGAGCACGGTCTCCCTTTCTCAAAGTCAAATGTGCTTTGTCATAACCTAGTCACAAAGCACAGTGTTTGCCCCATCATAGCCTAGGTCTTTCTACTAGCAATCAGATGGAGTAAGAAAGGACTTGAATCACCAGGGGCCTCTTTAGAATTCTTCTTTCCTCAAGAGGGAAATCTCATACTCTCTGTATATAGCTTATATTTCTATTTTGAAAATATAATATGATCATGGATCTAAGAGCACTTTAATTTGATATATTCTACAAGGTTAAAGTTATAATAGAATTCTATTACCATTTTCAAATTTATGAAAAAGAACGGTGTGCTTGGCTAATTCTGAGTTTAGAACCCAGAGTGAAGCTTTATTCTTGATGCTGCTTTAGTTGAACAACTTCTTCTAAATCACCATGAATGCTTAGAGATCCCAGCAATGGGGAAGGCACACAATATGAGACCCACTCCCTGTCTATATGCAAGGGCACTGCCCCCCGAACCATGACTCATATGGTATCTGAAACAGATTCCCTTGATATCGCCTTTGTGATGCTGCTTTCTCTTCCCATCCCCTTCCTTCCCTCTTTCTTTTATGACTGTCACACTTAGAAATGTACATTTAAAACAAAGCCATCAGGAGCTTAGTAAAGAAAACTGGCACACACCTTTGAACCCAATCCAGATTTGTATCTACAGTCAGTGGTTGCCCATGGTAGCCATTTACAAATTATTCAGCAACTTATAGGAGTATGAAAAAAAATAATGGTCACAAATTCTTGCTCCTTATGGAGCACAGCCTTGCAGTGATCTGCTTTAGTGCGATCCTGAACAATGGATCTTTGATGTGTCTTTCAACAAAAATACAACTTTTGATTTGGGTCCCTTTTTAAATAAAGCAGTATTTTTGGTATCAATTGCTAACAAAGACTTACTTCATGTACAGAAACGAAGCAATAACCAACAGGCAGGGTTTGTTCACAAAGTCTATAGATGATAGTAGATGACATACAAAGACATCTTTTATCTGCCATTTCAAATGTCCAAGGTGTCACTTCCACCCCATCTTTTTATTTTTAAAGGATAATGAAAATGGATCTTAAAGATGCTGGGGGTAAATCCAACCAACATATAGAAAACATTATAAGAGCTATTTATTCCTATTTCTTTGTTCAGGAACCATCGCAGCCAGCCATAAAGAACATTTGCACTCCCAGAAATCCCTGTTTCTTGGAAACCATCCAACATCTGCCTTGCCCACCTCCTGTTCCTCACTGCAAACAAGGAAAAGAAAGTGAAAGATCTCCAAGAACAGCAGGAAAGAATGAACTGATGCATCAACTGTAGAACAAAGGTGTCATGGTGCTCTAAGACTACACACCTTCCCATCATCTTGTGTCTGTAGCCTGGAAAACACTCTTTGTAAGTGGTGCTTGTTCTCAGTGAGGAAATGAGCTGTATGAGTGATCTGTTGTTGACAATACAGGAAATGAAAGAGAAGTGAGAGAGAAAGAGACACAGAGAGAAAATAAAATAGATGTTAGTCAACAAAGACTGTGCTCTCAGCTTGCATAATATCTTCACTGTATTCCTTAGCCTTTCGGCAATATACATATAAACACCATACACACACAAAATGACACGCATACATAATGTCCCAAGAAAGGAAAGACTACCAACATTGAATTTAGACCTGATTTCCTAGAGCCTTTACCACCAACAAGGCCTCATGCTAGAGGACAGTGACTGATGCCAAAAAGGTACATCCACTGTCAGCATTTGAGATAGGGTAGGCTGAAAACTGAATTTTATTGTTCACCTAACCACATCAGTAACTCGGAATTCCTAGAAACTGCTTCTGTAGCCCACAGGCCACCATGGAAACCAAGAGATTTCTTTAACGACTAGAGACAGTGAGTAGACTTACACATATACTCCCATTCAGGTTAGTTCCTTTCACGAGGGTATGTAGAATAATCAGATTCAGGTGTTCCTGGAGCCGATACCCACTGATTCCATACACGGAGCATCACTGAGAACATTCTATTACCTAAAGCACTTCACTGAGAAAATGCTTTGTTCTCTGCCAATGAGTTCTGTTCTGACAACCAGCATTTGACTCTGCTATTTTGCTCTTCCCAGAGTCAACTGAGGACTACATCCTGCAAATTCCCTTTATTCCAAAGGTTACAGATATGTTTTGTCTTATTTCAATTGAGATTCATTCCCGTAGGATTTTTTAATATCTTATTTTTGTTTTAGCTTGTAAAATAATGGATTTTCCTGGGAGATTTCCGTGCGTATTTCATTTCCGTCAATTTTCTTCCCCTAGTCTCCTTCACCCCATGAGATTTTGAAAAAGGCAGGGAGGCCATGCTCCACCTTGCCATATCCTCTCTGAAGATCTGAAGAGCAAAGGCCCGTGATGGTCGATGCGAGATAGTACCCTCCACAGGGACCTTCCCTGGTCCTTCATCTCAATGATCACGAGCAGAGACTTCCTCCAGTCTCCTTGTCTATGTGTCACCAGTGCCTTCCTGACCCCTGGAACAAGAACTCCAGTGATAATCCAGCCCTCCCCAATTCTGAGCTGCTCATGGCTCCTACAGGCTTCCTAACAAAATGAAAACACTCAATTCTGTATCTCAGTCCCTTTTTGCTTTGCTTTGTTTTGTTTTGCATTTCTGTTATTAAATGATACACCACTGACCTGGTGACTCAGATAATGAGCAAAACACATTGATATTTCATCCCTTAGTATATTTTCAATAGGAAAAAAGCTCTACCCTACAACTAGTTGGATTTTCTGGTTGAAACAGGTTAACTGGTCTTTACAGACTTTAACGGTGTGTGTGTGTGTTTGTGTGTGTGTGTGTGTGTGTGTGTGTGTGTGCACGCGCGCGCGTGAATGTAGGTCAAAAAAGCAACCTCATGTGTTGTTTCTTAGGAACTGTTTGACTTGGTTTTTTT
Organism: Alexandromys fortis; assembly: GCF_014885135.2. Taxonomy (NCBI): domain Eukaryota; kingdom Metazoa; phylum Chordata; class Mammalia; order Rodentia; family Cricetidae; genus Alexandromys; species Alexandromys fortis. The sequence continues at coordinate 19,624,507 of NW_026067927.1, forward strand.
TTTTTTTTTTGAGAAAATGTCTCTCATTGACCTGATATTCACCAAAAAGACTTTGAAGCATGCAAAATAAAATTACAAGTAAGACAGTGGCAACTGTACTGCATGCGGAATTTCTTCAACTTCCAAATGGTCACCAAACTTGTGGCTACACAATAGGAGAACAAGGGTGACCTATATTATCATAAGACAAACACTGTCTCAAGAAATCAGCATTTAATTATTTATTTATTTGATTTTTTTAAAAAAAGGAAACAAACTCTCTTTTTTTCATTATACATACCAATCCAAGTTCTCACTCCCTACCCCCCTCCCAGTCTCTCCACCTTTCCCTTCCCACACCACCCCCATCCACTCTTCAGCGAGGGTAAGGCACATTGCTTTGCAGAAGTTCCAAGGCCCTCCCTACTATATCTAGGCTGAGCAAGGTATCCCTCCAAATAGAATGGGTTTCCAAAAAAGCCAGTACAAGCAGTGGGGATAAATCCTGGTGCCACCGCCAGAGGCCCCTTAATCTACCCCAGCCATGCAACTTTCAACCACATTCAGAGGGACTAGTTTGGTCCTATGCTTATTCTTTCCCAGTCCGGATGGTGTTCATAAGCTCCCATTAGCTCAGGTAGACTGTTTCAGTGGGTGAACCCATCATGGTCTTGGCCTCTTTGCTCTTATTTTCATTCCTCCCACTCTTCAGCTGGACTTTAGGAGCTCAGTCCAGTGCTCCCATGTGGGTCTCTGCCTCTGTTTGCATCTGTTGCTGGATGAAGGTTCTATGGTGATATTTAAGCTATTCATCGGTCTGACTACAGGGCAAGGCCAGTTCGGGCACCCTCTCCTCTATTGCTTAGAGTCTTAGCTGGGGTCATCCTGTGGGTTCTTGGGAATTTCAAGAAATCAATATTAATTACCTTGTACTGATTATTCATTATAAGCTATAAACATAATTCATTTAAATGTTATCAAACAGTTTAGTCAGTTGAAAATGGGTTTCTTTTTCTAAAGCTTTGTTCACAGAGAAACGGGTGTATAAATCCTGGTCTTTAGTGTAGCAAATGCTGTGAAGAAAGAGAGGAGATGCATTGTGTTTCTTAAGACAGCAAGAAAATGGCATTGTCAGATCCCCGAGGCTGGTTCACAAGCCAGCGCTCTTATGTGCCTCATCATTTGTTACCAGGATATCTTGGTTTTTATTCAATTCCCCCACCTTGTTCTTCCCAACCAACAAATAATCCAGATTGATCATTAAAGAAACACTGACGTTATAATGCAGAAAGATTCATTGCCATAGCGACAGTCGCCCTGGGAGGATAAGGAGACCATGACGTGAGGAGGGTTGAGGACACCACACTGAGCAAGAGTCACATAATGGGGCCTTGGTAACCCTGCTTTACACTTTTAAAAACTAAAACAGCGAAAGTGTTTCTCTCACTAGAACCACTGAAACAGAATCTGCCTTTTAACAAGATCCCAGATGATTCATTGGCAAATTAAATTTTGAGAAACTTGGACCCATGATTCATTGGCAATTACCACTTTCCCTCTCAGAAGAACAAAAGAAAGAGATTAAGACTCTTGGATTTATCATACAGAAAGCCTTTCCAGTCGCAAAAGACAATACTGTGAAAAATAAATACAAATATATGCCAAGAAACTGACTTCTCCCACTTCAATTTCTTTAATAAGATCAAAGTCTGGACTGAGGATCTTGCTTTATGGAATAGTGTGGTCAAGGTGGTATATCTCACATCTCCTAGCGGGGAGAGCCTTGAAATGTGTCCTGCGAGAGAGGGAGGGCTTTATGATGCTATGAGCCAGTTCAGATACATTTTAATTAAGTAATATGCAAAGCTCTGGAGCGTGGCTGGCAGAATGATTTAGAAGGGAATTAACTCCATCTTTTACTGTGACCATCCCTGGTTGTCATCTGACACCACAGTCCATAAACTCCGGGAAAAGTTCCGGGGTGGCACATTTATCCCTGAGGCCAGGGGAATTGAAGTTTCTCCCCACAAAGCTGCAGAAACCCACCCCCTCTTTCTAATTTTAATCCTTTGCTGATTCTAGAGGCTTTCCACCAAGTAATTTGTTGCTGAACAGTTGTTCTCCAAACAGCTGCCAAGAAGCCCGGCATTTGCAGCCTTGAGTTGTGTCCCATGTTGGCCCCTTCCCAAATGTCATTTCCTACAAGGCTTTTCTTTCAACTGATGCATCAGAATCTCTGAATGAGAACACAAAATTAAATAGGAAATGACATTCATGAGAAAAGATGTTCCTTCCCAATACCCAAGACTCTCTACCCATCTGCCATTGCTCCCTCCTCTGTCGGTCTCCTGCTAGTTCACAAACCCCAAGATGTCCGATACAAATATAATCAGTAGAGGGTTTTTATACATCAATGTAAATTAAGCATTGGCAACCCATAAAACATTCTGCTCAGGCTGGTTGATGTCCTCCTGTAGCAGGAAAGGCTGTGTCATCTTTGCTTCAGTTCCCTACTCAAAAATGGTCCCCGCCAAAGCATCGAGTGCATATTCTTTAACTACTTTGAAGAATTTTGTAATTTATTTATTTTTAAGATTTATTCTATTTTTAAATTATAAGTTTGCATTTGGGGAATGGGGAAGAGGAAGGCGGCGGGTTGAGGTTGAGTGCAGGTGCCTGCAGAGTCCAGAAGAGGTCTTCAGATCCTCAGGAGTAGAGTACAGGCAATTGTAGACTTCCTGACAGGGATGCTAGGACCCAAATTTGGGTCCTTTGTAAGAACAGTAAATGCTTTTAACCACTGAGCCATCTCTCCAGCCTCAAGTTTTGTAATTTATAAAATTAACTTAAAATTTCAGTACACAAAAAAAATCAATCTTTAAAAACCAGAAAGGGAGAGAAGGGCTAATTGGGCAGAAGAATGGATGGCTAGTTGGATGAATGCACTATATTGATGGGTCTATAGACACAATACATGATAAGTTCCTAGGAGGGATGTTAAATACAAAAGTAAAATTACAAGGTGCAGAAAACAGAAAAACTTTAGCTTTATAAACAGGAATAAATAATTCAGATCTATGGAAATGGGTTTAATAAGGAATGGGAAAATATACCCAGAAGTGAGATACAAGAAGGACCTACACCCCTGTGAATTTGGACGATATGGTTAAAAGCTGAGGAAGAATATTCAGAGGAAGGGAGAAGGCATTGAATACTCCAACAGATTACACAAAAGAAAGCAAGGAGTTGACAGAAAAAAAATAACTCCAGTCTTTTTAGTCATTCATTAATTCATTCAGCAAACGATCATTAATCCCCCTTCTCCTAGAAGAAAGACCAAGACAGATCCAGGTCACCCCTTCGCTACCCTTGAGATGCCCGTGGTGTTTCTTCTGGAGAGAATAAACTTTTGAGCTGATGAATGAAAAGATCATGCAATTCTACTGACTCTCCTTTTGGTCTATTTTAAGGAGGGAGGTAGACAGAGATCACGGCAAGCTGTGTGAAAGTTAGATGCAAGGACTTACAAATTACTCATTGTGTCCTTGAATGTTTTCCCTTGCCACACGTTACAGGCTAAATTAATGCAGAGCTTAGAATGGAATTAAAATTTTACTTTCAATAGTGAATACAATTTTTTAAATTGTTGTACAAACTATCCAGTATATTAGGGATGAATAAATGAAGAACTATTTTCATTTGCTTAAGTGGGTAAGTATAAATATTATTTATGTGCATGGAGAGGGAGGAGTGAGGAGCTATCCATCTTCTTTTAATGCTTTTTTGTAATCTACCTTTTATTTAAACAGATTTTTTTTCTGACATAATATATCCTGATTATGGTTCCCCTCCCTCTGCTCCCAGCCCCTCCTCCACCTTGTCTCCTATCCAGATCGACTCCCTTTTCATAAGAAAGTAAAGAGGCTTCTAAGGGATAAAAATAAAATAAAATGAGATCAAATAAAGACAAACAAGCAGAAGGAAAAGAGCCCAAGAGAAGGCACAAGAATCAGAGACCCACTCATTCTCCCACTCAGGAATCCAATAAAAGCACTAAACTGGAAGCCATGCTATACACACAAAGGACCTGGTGTAGACCCATGCAGGCCCTGTGCATGGCACCTCAGTCTCTGAATTCATGTGAGCTTTGTGTATGTTGATTTTAGAGGGCCTTATTTTCTTGGTCTCCTTCATCTATGGCTTTTGGCTCTTAAGTCTTTCTGCCTCCTCTTGAGCTGAGTGCCCTGAGCCCTTCAGGGAGGGATTAATCAAACCATCACAGACAGAGAAGGAGACTAAGGAGGAGAGTGGGGGGGGGCACCTTTGGGAAAAGGAAGGAGACAACAGCCAAGAAAAGCAAGCAGTCTTTAGAAGGTGAAGACACAGAGCCGAGTTCTTCCTCAGACATTTCCAGAAAGAGTAGAAACCTGAGGACACCTTAATGGCAGCAATCTGTGACATCCCGAAATGTAAGTCAACAAGTCCTTGGGTGAGAACAGTAAATTTGTGGTAATCTACAGCAGTAGCAATGCTTAACACAGGGACTTAAAGAGATGTTTGATGTCACGGATTAAAAACCTTCAAAAGTCAGAATAAACATGTGCTCTGTGTACTCCACATTCACTGAAAATGCCATAGTTACTAAAAATGGGAAATATGAAATGTGGAGAATGTGGAGCAATGGGCATGAATATTACAAGCTTTAATTGCTGCTGGGTGTAGATGGCTGCAGCCACCGTGGTTGTTTGTTACCTCAGTTCCCATTTATACTGCCCCCTCATTTTGAGTGTGGTCCTGTAACTAGCTTGGTACATCAGTAAATGAGTCATTAACAGACACTTGATGAGTGATAGAATATGAGAATTCTCATGGAATGAAGCTGTCATCATATATGAAAGGGAGCTTAGAGTTTTGGGGATATGGATGATAACAGAGGGATGGGTGCCCCCCTACTGACTCATTCTAGCTAAGCCCCTCTCTCATCAACCTCCTAGCAGGAAAACCATAAGAAACAATACACTGTTCTTGTTTTGAGCCACTGAAGCCAGAGACTTATCTGTACTACAGGACTGAATTTAGCTAAGACAAGGATCACAGCAGTGAGATCTAGAAGTTAGGAGGCAGTAACATGGGAAGTGGAAGGGGGCCACATTTCCTTCATAACCTTGTCTCCTGTCGCTCCTAGACTCAGAACACCCACCAGAACTGCAGGGCACAGGGATTTTATTGAAAGATAAAGAAAGAGGGATGGAGAGAGAGACAGAAAATGTGAAAATCTTCACACTGAAGAGTGAGAAGAAACCATGAATCAACTAAGTTCAGATAGTCCAGAGGTTCTCAACCTTCCCAATGCTGCAATGCTTTAATACAGTTCCCCTTGTGGTGATCCCAACCATAAAGTTATTTTGTTGTTACTTCATAACTGTAAGTTTGCTACTATTATGAACCATGGTATAAATATCTGCTATGCAGGGTATGTCATATGCGACCCCCAAACAGGTTGCAATCCACAGGTTGAGAATCACTGAAGTAGTCAGTCTTAGAAGTCACAGCCTTGCGGTGGTGACGCACGCCTTTAATCCCAGCACTTGGGAGGCAGAGGCAGGTGGATCTCTGTGAGTTTGAGACCAGTCTGGTCTACAAGAGTTAGTTCCAGGACAGGCTCCAAAACCACAGAGAAACCCTGTTTCGAAAAAGAAAAAATAAGTCACAGCCTTAGTGAGAGACATATCAGGTCGTGCAGTTTGGAGGCCCTTGTGGAGCAGCTGGGCTGTGTCACTTTGCAGAGAACACTACTAGGGACATGCCTGTGCTCTTCCCACTCCTAGACTTCTAAAGGATTTTTAAGTAAATTTTTCAGAACTACAAGAAACGGGACACACCACCAGACACTGAAATGGATCTTCTGCCCTGACAGAGATAAAGGCACACCCATAGGTGCTAAAAATATAGCACTCAGAGCAGTTGATTTTTTTCTTTTTTAAAACTGGGAGTTTTAAAGAGAATTGAGGAAATATCTTATTGATAAAACAAGAACAAGGAGATTGAACAGAGAGAGCATTCTGAGGAAACAAAAAAGTTCCAGAAACTCTGATACAATATCAACAATGAAAAATACAAAAGGACGCTTGAAAGATAAACTGAAGGGATGACTCTTGGAAAGAGGAAGACAATAATAACAAAAGGAAAGAAGTGGAAAAGAACAGAGAACAGACAAAAAATAATATAAGATTCACACAGGATATGGGAATTCAAATAAAAAATATTTCTAAAGCATTGTTATAGATAAAACATTATGTAGAAGAAATTTCCAAACAAACCTTGTTCTATCAACTTTTTCAAAATAGTCATAAAATTCCATGATGTATTTTTTTTGAATGGAGGTTGGGTTGTAACCAAAGCTTTTCACGTGCTAGACAAGTTTACCAGTGAACTATGCCCCAAACTGTGAATTTCCAAACTGAGATAACTCACTAAAATATATGCACCCAACATGGCAGGCAGGCAAACGAGAATATTTCCAAATGCCCAGAAAGTCAAGATTTTAACCTTGGAAATTACTAAAACAACAATAAAAAATCAAGATGGAATCAAATGTCTTATACATCACAAGAGAAAATAATAAAATAAATGGCTTGAGAGAACTAATAGAAGATGTTTCCCCCAGCAATTCCATTCTACATGGAATCCTGATTTTAATCTAGGCAAGTAAATACTGTGGTTTTAGATAATCAATTGCCTACTCTATGTCTCTAGTTAACAGATCAAAGTCTGCATGTGTCATGAAAAATAAGAGTCAGTGTATGTTCCATGAGATGTGTGCTCATTTCTCAATTAACATACTTAATTTGGCTTATAATTGCTGTTCAGTGATGATAGTTTTATACCAAAAAGAGCAGTGAGCTACAACAGAACATGCTATATTCCAAAACCAACTACTTTTAGGGACTAGAAAATAAGTTGAATCCATACTAATCAGAATAAATGTTCAAATGAGACTATTTCATGAGAAATGACATTTATTGAACATTATTTAGCAATCTATACACACCAACTCCTGAAGCTTGTTGCATTTTTAGTCAGATATTACAAAACTGGTGGTAGATATTCATCATAGGAGGTGACACTCCACTTTGTCTTTATCAAATTAAATAGATTAAAAACATCTATTCCCTTCGTGTGTTGCTGCGGAAGACATGCCAGATGCAGAGTGGGGATGCTGAGGGGAGTTACTCCTTAGAACCTTCTGAGAACAGCGCTCTTACTCCTTTCTTGTTCCACTCAGAACTTTCAGCGTAGTTCACAGTGACCAGGATAAGAGAATGTGATTTTAAACACTAGATATGATGCATTATGAAATATGGAAGAGTAGGTCCTGTGCTAGATGACTAAATGGGATAAAGTTAGTTAACATTTTATTGAGCAGACAGAAAAAGCATTTCTGCTCTGGTAGAGTTGTGCTGCAGCTAACACAGAATGTCATAGCATCCTCTTATGAGCTTATAATCTAAAAGGTCCTGAGAGATTTGGAGAAAATCCTAGACTGTCTAAAAGTGCCACACTTACAATGAGCGAACTGGCAACAGAAGTGGAGCTCTTTCTCCTCCCTCCTTCCTTCCCCTCCTACTTCTCTTCTATTTCTTCCTCCCACCAGCTATGAATAAAAAGAAAGAAGAAAGAATTAGACTCACCACTGTCGCCCTTTGTAATCTGGCATCAACATTTCATGTTCTCATTCACTTTGCACCAGCTTTAAATGTAGCTGCCTCTGAGGGAGCATTAGACGTCTGTCTGCATGAAAAATTGACCGCATCTCCTTCATAATGCATTCTCCAGCTCACCCACCTCGGAGTTATTTCTTTATTATTAATTCGGACTCTCTGGTTGCCAGTCATGCAGTAGGCATGGGAAATAATAAGGCAGTGTGTTCCCTCACCCTAACTATCTTCTTATAAGGGGCAGGGTGCTCTTCTGTCATTCACTTCTTAGTCTGCTCTGGAAGATGGTGCATAGGAATTGGGAAAATGTATTGATTGTATTATACTTCACCTGCTTTCCAGAAATACCATACCCTTTACAAGCTTCCAGAAGTTTTTGGGGGCATCTCTAAAATGTGACTAGAACTCATATAAAAGGCTAGAGAAAAAGATACACTATGGCCAGGTCTTACCTCATAGCCCCACTGAGTAGATGATTCTTCATCATGTGTTAACTTTAATTCACAGTCTCTAATATTAAGAGGACAAGACTTTCCTAACCAGCTTGTGACTTAGGCTTTAAATAATGTCTCCAGATTATAGTGTGCACATCAGATTTCTGTCACTATGACAAAAAATTGGCATCATCAACTTATAAAGTAAAAACATTTACTTTGGATCACTGCTTTAATTGTTTCAGTCCTGCTTTTGTTTTTATATTTTACCTCATTGCTTTAGGCTGATGGTAAATGCATACAGCTGAGTCAAGCCATCCCCCTGCATGCAGTTCTCCCAGCTAGGAAGTAAAAGAGAGACAGGCAGAGTATAGGTTCTGATAGCCTTTTCAAGAACATGTGTTCCATAGACCAGAACCTCCACACACACCAGGCCCCATTTATTAGACTTCTTACCACCTTGTAACAACACCACACTGGAAACAAAACTATTACCACACAGGCCATTGGAGGCAGCTAAGAACAGGACTGTAGCACAGAGCAACTCACCAATGCCAGGATTCAGATCCAGATCCTAGGCAAGAATACTTCCTGTTCTGCATGAACGTTTCAATAAAACCCATGTATCTTGTTTTCATTGTTTACTATCAGTTAAGCAGTGAAGGACCTAAAAGCTCCATTCCAATGGAGTGAAGTCCATTAGATCCACCATATTTTTAACCAAGATGTCAAGCCTCTCTGTTTCTGACCCCAGCATCTGTAAAATAATTTAAGAAGGAAAACTCAAAGGTACTATCGAAAAAATAAAAGATGATTAGTGATTGACTGATCCCAAGTCACTGTGAGCTTTTAAGAAGGTGAAGACATGAATACAATGTCACTGTCCAGTGTTGCACAGTTCTTTTCATAGTACTCCAAAAATGCACAACACTGCCACAGTGTCCTCCTTCTCCATCGTGCCCTGCTTTCTGGTTAAGGTTCATTTCTTTCTTTCCTTTCTTCTCTACTATGTGACTTGAAAGGCTGACATCTCCAGACTGACATACCCTAACTTTTTAGTTGATCTGTTACCAGCTAGCTGATAGGTAAGACTGAGAGACCCAAAGCACCACAAAAAATGCCTTAGTGAATAAGGTGGTTGCTGCACAGGCCTAACTAAGGACCTGAGTTCAAATCTCCAACATTTCCATAATTTCTGTGGACCATGGCACATCTTTAACTGCTGGTGAAGGTAGAGAAGTGGGTATCCTGGGACCTTGCTGGATAGCAAGATTAACCAAAATGCCAACCCCTAAATTCAGTGGAAGCCTAGAAATAATAAATAATAATAATAATAATAATAATGTGTAAGTGATTGAGAAAGACATCCAGCATTGATGTCTGACTTCTATGAACACATGTGCTTACAACACACACACACACACACACACACACACACACATGGAGGAGCAGAAGAGAAGTAGGCAGTTAGGCAAAGGAGGAAAAGACAAGACCTAGGAGCATGACCTGTAGGAGCAAGCAAGCAAGGTACCTCTGTTCTTTCTTCTCCTTCCCTGCCAGGTGATGGCTTGGTCAGTGGTTGATTCCTTTCACCTGAAACTCCTATCACTCTTCCTTCTCTCTGCTACAGTGTCTGTCTCATTCCAGAGACAGTTTCCTACAGCAGTCCTTCATGCCTGACAGAGGGAACAAGTTTTAGCCATCAGCGGTCCCTTGTGATTCAATGGCAGATCATTAAACACTCTTCAATTGACTCTGACTGTGACAACTGTCTCCTGTAGGAGCCCCTGATGGTTAGAGTGATGAACACGAGGGGAATTCCCCAAGCTTGCTCTCCTGGCAGGAATACAGCAAGAATGTTTCATCAGAGCAGAGAACTGACCTTGGAAATCTGTGATCTGCAGTCACAACACCAGGGCTACTTGTGTTAACAGCGCTGGTGGTGGCAGAGGAAGGGTGGGTTGAGGTCAAGATGGGCACTTGGCTATAGAGCAAGAGTAATGTTCACTAAGATTATGGGTAATGCCAGGGACTGTACATAAAAGGAACACCACATTTAGAGTACTGACCTTTTAATTTAAAATACTAGTTGTTATAACTTATCAAGAAGCTTTCAGTCTAATATTTACCTGTGTCTGTCCTGCAGAGTTGGATATGCAGCTTGTGGGTCTCTAATGCCGAAGTAAAGTCTTGGATAATGAGAAGTGGAATCCTGACACTTGAAATGGGGAATTAAGTGAAGCGTACTTGAGGTTGAGAACTCAGTAACTCCAAATCCCCCTGTCAACATCAGGAGCATATGAATGAAGGGCAGTAATATTAAATGTAGGCTGAATTTATTTATGGGCACGCACCATCTTGGGATTTGGCATTTAATAAATCGACTTTAGCACCCTGAAAAGGTATTAACAGTCTCTGTGACTGATTAATTTAATTTGTTCATCAAGTGGCATCCACAGTAAAAAAAAATTAAATTGAGAAATTATTATGGCAAACTGTGAATGAATGAGGCCAATGTCTTAGGGGGGTGAATCTAATACTATTCAGCTGGCCCTAATTATATTCTGGGAAGGACCAGGACATGACTTTAACAAAACAATAACTATTTCATTATGAAGTACACCACATCTCTCAAGAGTGTTCCTGAAGATATAATAGATGAACAGATGACTATGTATGGGTAGAAGATGCCCCCTTTTCCTATCTGCCTGGGTCCTTATTCTACAGTCCTGTATATTAAATAGCTGTGGCATCAAGAATAGAACTATGCATGAGCTTAATAACCTGAGCATCTTTCTATATACAATCAGTCACTACTAGAGCTGAGGACCAAGGTACCAACACCTGAAGTCAACACTGAAGCAGACAGATACAGCATTACTCCCTGACATGCCAGATACCTTATATGTCACACGAATCTGTTGGCATAGACTACTTGTTCATTCCTGGCCGCCCTGACATGAAATAATTGCACAGAAACTCTATTAATCACTGCTTGGCCAATAGCTTATACATATTTCTAGTTATCTCTTAAATTTTAAATCAACATATTTCTACTAATCAGTACATAACTACAAGGTCATAGCCTACCAGCATGTTTCCAGCATCTGTCTCCCCCAGTGGCTATGTAGTGCCTCCCTAACTCCTACTACTTTTTCCCAGCATTCAGTTTAGTTTCCCCACCTGGTTTTATTCTGTCCTATCATAGTTTCCCCACCTGGTTTTATTCTGTCCTATCATAGGCTAAAGAAGCATCTTTATTCATTAACCAAACACATTCACAGTATACAGAGGGGAATCCCACATCACTTCCCCTTTTCTGTCTAAATAAAAAGGAAAGTTTTAACATTAACATAGCAAAATTACATACAACAAAACAGGCATCAAGAAAGAATTTTAGTTATAATATTTAGTTCATTTACTTTGGCAAATTAAGGAAAATACTCTATCATCTATTCTATCTTTGTGAGTCTAAAGTTTTATATCCAATTTACCACTTACCATAAATAAGGAAAGCTATAATTATAACTATCTATTCTTCAACTCCATCAAAGACACCAGAAAGGATATAATATTATCTAAGTTAACAGGAAGTGTGTTGTAAGCAACTTCCAAAACTAGAATTGACAGAGATAACTCACTGCCTGGACAGTCACCCAAAGTTCTGCTGTAATATTATTTTAGGCATTCATCTTCAGCCTATGGGCCCAAAGTATCTGGGCTCTCTCTCTCTCTCTCTCTCTCTCTCTCTCTCTCTCTCTCTCTCTCGGTTTTGCATAT